>NW_022103896.1:22832865-22843831 GCF_000313985.2 Echinops telfairi
CTCTCTTCCTCCCCCTTCATTTGCTCCTGTGTGCTCTGATCAGACCTGTCCCTCTCCCTGGGCTGTAGCTTCAGTGCTGTCCTCTGAAGTAAATTCTCCCAGGGATGGGGGGAGGTGGGGCGCTGTCCACGTAGTTGGGATTGGGGCTGGCTCCTCAGACCTCTCTACTGGTTCCCTGCTTCGTGCCGGTACGTTGCATTCACATCTTGTAGCACCGGGTTGAAGTCTGGTCCCTCTTTCCCTCTAATCACAGCATTTTGAACAGGTGTTAACCATGTTTTGATGACTTAGTGTTTTTAAGAACATACGTCATTGACTCATAGTGGACAATAGGCCTTAAGGCATATAAATGTTATTTCTGTGAATGCTTTGTGACTTGGAATTTTAGATGCAGTGACTGTAGTTGATCTTTCTCTGAGGGTGCTGTTTTTAAGTAATATTTCCATCTTCTACCCCCTTGATTTCCAGTTTTTTGTTCATTGTGGATGAAAAAAACAATGGGGCTTTCTACTCCTGTGAAGAGTATAGTCTTAGAAATTCAGGGGGCAGTACTACCCTGTCTTATAGGCTTGCTGTGAGTCTGCATTGACTCGTGGTAGTGAGTGAGTGAGTGGATGAAAAAGTAGATAACTTATTTTGTTATAATTGTTTTTTGCATGAGAGCAAGTCCAAACCAAGAATTAAATTAAATGTCTAGTCTGACATTTAGATTGCTTAGTTATATTGTTTGCTTAGGCAAGTTAGTAGCTTTCTTTAACAGAAGAAAATGGTTGACACACATTTTTATATGAGGGGTCTTCAAAAATATGGAATAAAATGTGTTGCGAAAAGACTATACATGCATTTTTAATTTGTTTGGCAATAAAACAAACTTGTACTAACCTCTTCTAACACCTCTGAACAGGACCTAGTTTGCGGCATTAAGAGTAGGACATCAGTTTGAAAAGTGACCTTATCAGAGCAATATGAATTCTGCTAAAATTGAAGCAAGTACCAACAACAAATTTATATGGAAGGTTGGGAATGATGAAATCCTTGATGCGTTACAAAAAGATTGTGGGGACAATCAAATCAGCAGTTTAGAAATGGCTTTCTGGCCTTAGGAAGGGCCAAAATGACGTTGAGGATGAAGCCTGCAGTGGCAGACTACTTCATCAGTTTTCAAGGAGACAGTGGCCCCCTGCTTTAACTAAAGAGGACTGATGGTTCACAGCATAAACAGTACAGTTACTAGCATCATAGACTAGTATCTGTTGGTTTTGCTTATACACCTCTGACTGGAAACTTAAAGTCGAGCGAACTTTCTGCTCAGGAAGGACCAAAACTGAACAATGTTAAGGGAGGGGAGAGTAGCCCGTGTTAGAAGGAGGTGCTGGAGCTTGGTGGAAATACTTCATTACAGGACAATGGGGAACTGCTCCCTAGGGATTCTCAGGCTGTGAACCTTTATGGAAACAAAGAGCATCGTTCTCTCAAGAGGCAGCTGGTGGGTTTGAACCGCTGCCCTTATAATTAGCAGCCAACTCTTAGCTCGTTATGCCACCAGGGCCCCCTTTAATTCAGATATTTCAGGAAAAGTCTCCAAAACATTCACTTACTTAAAAATAAAAAAGGTATTTGCTAGTTCTTATTTCTGCCATTAACTTCTCTCACCTTTATTTTTCCAGGTCTACTTTACATATTTCTTTATAGTAAAGCTTCCAATTTTAGCATTTACATGAAAATTTGTAATTCCCAATTAGTTCACAGTTTTGTTTTTGTAAATATTTAAATTGTGGTACCCAGCATATTCATTTGACAATGTATGGGAAAATATACTGAAAGAGATGATAGGTTTATTTTTCCCTGGTAAACTGCTATGTGTAGATCTTCTATCAAATGGATATGTCCTATAAAAATTAGATTTAATAACAAAGTACAATGTATTCTACAAACTCATCTGTTTGATGACAAACAATTTGATTAAAACTGAAAGAGTTGAAATGCATACTTACCCAGGAAGGCTTCAAAAATGTATGTAAAAATAGAATGAAAAGAAAATGGAATTTTTCCATGAACATTTTGAAGCCCTCTTATATATGCCAGAGAAGTAGGCACTGTTTTTGCTGATGGTGGTGGCAAACTTAAGCATGACTGAGAAAAGTATTCATTCAGAAAAAAATAGTGGTAGCTCTATATTGGCTTCATTGAAACAGTTTGGTTTTTTAAAAAATCCCTTGGAGAATATCAATACAAATTGTGGGGTCCTAATCTCATCAGTCTCTCTTCTTGGAAGCCAACCCCCCCCCAAACCCCAAGCTCACTGTCTTTGAGTTGATAACAACTCTTAGACGTTATTCTTTTATTTTTGCTTCTGGTTGTATTTTAGCAAGTACTGGCTTCTTTTGAGAAAGCTGAAAGAAACTAATTGAAACACCGTGGTTGTTGTCACACGTGGTTGTTGTCACGTGGTTGTTGTCAGGTGCTGAGTCAGTTGCAACAGACGGTTCTGGCAGTCCGTGGTCCACAGAGGAATCTGCGCCAACTCGTTGATTCAAATGCATCAATTTCTCTTCAGTCTTTCTTATTTATTGTCCAACTATCACATATTTATGAGGCAGTTAAATACTTGTGTCAGGCACACCTTAGTCTTCAAAGTGAAACTTTTGCTTTTTCACACTTTAAATATGTCTTGTGCATCAGATTTGCCCAATGCAATACGTCATTTGCTTTCTTTTTAAAAAAAATCATTTTATTAGGGGCTCATACAACTCTTATCACAATCCATGCATACATCCATTGTATGTCAAGCACATTTGTACATTCATTGCCCTCATCATTCTCAAAACATTTGCTCCCACTTAAGCCCCTGGCATCAGCTCCTCATTTTATCCCCTCCCTCCCTACTCCCCGACTCCCTCATGAACCCTTGATAATTTATGAATTATAATTTTGTCATATCTTGTGTCACTTGCTTTCTCGACTGCTAAGTCTGTGAACATTGCTTGTGGATCCAAGAAAAATGAAACTCTTGACATCTTCAATCTTTTTCTCTGTCATGACGTTGCTTATTGATCCAGTTCTGAGGGTTTTTGTTTGCTTTATTTTTTTAATTAACAAAAAATTTTAATAGTGTTATTGGCACTTAGTCCCTATATCACACAACTCAATAGTTCAGTCATGTCAAGAAGAATCATCAATCATTACCACATCAATTTCAGAACATTATCTTTCCTTTTCCCCCCAAGATTACATAACCCTAAAACCTTCCTTGTTTACTCCCGAAATTCCTCTCACGCTTGCCATCTCCCCCGCACTCCTTGCATCCCTTACAAACCCTTGCACTAGCTGTTATCTGCATGCATCCATTCCTCCTGTGCTTCACAAACTGGTAAACCTAACAGAAACAATTAAGAACAAAAGTGAAATGAAGCGCTAAGGATAAAACAAGTCATATAAAAGTAAAAATACAAACAATGAGTAAGAAAAAGAAAGGACCACCATCAATATTTAAAGAACCAGGGAAGAAGTGTTTGTTATGGAATAAACAAGAGATCCTTGCATCTACAACAAATTCAGGTTATGTCTAGAGGAAGGTCAGCTGACCAAGCATCAAGTTTGATCCAGCATGATCAGGATTGCAATGATTTATGTATATTGGACAGTGAGGCTCTTCCAGATCTTTGCCTGTGGCTATAGGGCAGCGCTTCTCAACCTGTGGGTTGCGACCCCTTTGGGGGGGGGTTGGGGTGTCGAACAACCCTTTCACGGGCCGCCCGATTTATAGCAGTAGTAAAATTGCAGTTATGAAGTAGCAATGAAAATAATTTTATGGTTGGGGGGTCATCACAACATGAGGAACTCTATTCAAGGGTGGCGGCATTCAGAAGGTCGAGAACCACTGCTGTAGGGGATCTGCCATCTGCTTACTCTGACTAGATTCTCTACAGGTGGTTTCACATAGTGGGTGTTCACTGTTTTAGCTGTGATACTTCTTTTGTTGTTTGAATTTTATTATTGTCATCTTTGGAGCACACAAGCTGGTGTGCTTCTTCCATGTTGGCTTAGTTGACTCCTTCCTTAGATGGTTCTTTGTTTGCATACAAGCCTTTAAATTACCAGATACTATTCCTGTTGATTGCACTTTGCTGTAGCACCCTTATCTTTAGTGATCATTTCATGCAGGTGCGTATCAGGCAGGGCCATGTGATCAGAACTAACTGTTCTTGGATTGGGGCTAGATTCCCATCTGCTTGTCCCTGGGATATGTATGACTCAGGTTTACTGTGACAGTCATATTATGACAAATTCAAACCTCCCTAAGACCAGCTACCCAAATAACAGCAACAAACCAACTACCGTGTTTCCCTGAAAGATGTCCACCGAAAATAAGACCTACTTACAGTTTTGCCTCTCACTGAAATATAAGACACCCCCGAAAATAAGACCTCCCCAAAAATAAGGCCCCTCGAAGCTACCGTGACTCTAGACCCTGGACCGTAGTGGCAGGTGCCGCCACGCAGCTCACTGTTGGCCGCAGCACAGCCAGAGCAGGCAGGAAGTTCGAGGTCTCTTTTAATAAAACAATAAAAATAAATGTTTACCGTATTCTTCTTCATGGAAAAATAAGATAGCCCCTGAAAATAAGACCTAGCGCATCTTTGGGAGCAAAAATTAATATAAGACACTCTTATTTTCCGGAAAACAGGGTAGCAGACAAGAAAAGACAAACAAAAACAGGCAAACTAAAGAGGAAAACAAAACCCCATAGGAACTGTAAAGTAAAACCTTGTAAATCATCCCACTGGGGTGTGAGGCGATTGCACTTGGCAACATCACTCTTTCGAATGACATACCTCTTCAAACACTGTAGCTGTGAGACATCTGTGCAAATGCAGTTCCACTGTTAGCCAGAACCCAGGAGTGGTTGCTCCACACACTCTGCGGAATCTTGCGCTCTGTTTACCTGAGGCATGGGGGTTGGTGCCTGGGGAAGCTTCCAGGATCAGTTCTTCCAAGTTCAAATCCCTACCAAACCCCTACCCAACGGCTGTCATGTCGCTGCAAGGTACTACATATATGGTGATTAGGATTTATTTTTACTTTGATTTGCATTCCATACTGAAGGCTTCAGCCTTTGATTTTCATTGGCAATTGTATCATCTGCATATTACAGGTTGTTCATAAGCCTTTCTCCAATCCTGATGCTGCATTCTTCATATAGTCCAGATGATTCTCTGATGATTTGCTCAGCACACAGATTGAATAAGAGTGGTGAAAAGATACAACCTGGCACATACCTTTCCTGATTGTAATCCATGCAGTATTCCCTTTGAATGACTGCCTCTTGGTCTATGCACAAGTTCCACATGACCATGTAAAAGCCTTCTAATGCTACTGACTATAACAAACTTGAAATGTTAGGAAACTATTTGGTTTTTAGAAATTTTTCCTCTATGTATTAGGAAATTCTGTTTTTGCCTTTTTATTATTTTACTTTAGAAGAATTACCATCTTGCTAAAATGTGGGAATATTTGCAGTTTGTTGGTTGGGGTTATATATATATTAAGTTGCTAAAGTATATACCTCTTAAGTTAAGCATCCTGACTAACTTTATGAATAGATGTGACATTGGGCAGTATGACCATCAATTAATTGGTAGACAGGTCTCTCTGGTTTTACATTGAGTGAACGTGGTGTATGGCAGAAGTAAAGTAGACTTTAAAACTCACGTTGTTTGCTATATGTCCCACAAACAAGTATATTTATTTCCCAAAGCAGTGCTTTACATTTTTTAAGTACTTAGAAATATTTAAATTATTGTACTTTTTCACTAAGCTTCATTTTTATGATCAGACCACTTTTTTGAATACCAGAGGTTGTATTACCTTCTCCCCTTCCCAAAAATTACTAGTGGATTTAACATTAATAAGAAATATGGACCATCAATGAGAGTTAGGTTCAGCAAAATAATAATGAAATTGGTTCTTTCAACTGAGATATCACTGAGATGATATTACGTGCATTGGAGTCTTGGAAACTAAACCCATGTATCAGGAGCAAAATGTCATTATTTTTCTATTGAAGATACAGGCATTCCTTGTCTGACTATGAGCAATCCATCATTATGAACAACTAACAGTGTGAGGTACCTACAGCGGTTCATCATAAGAAATGGGCACTGCTTTGTGACATGCATCAAAATGATTATTATGTTGATGGATTTTTTTCATGTTTCTGAAAATGTTTCTCTATGCATGTAAAGCTACGCACACATTAACTGACCTAAGATGTGAACAGTTAGTTCCTAAGTGACCGACTCAAATGCAAATCTGAGTTAGGAAGGACTTAGGGACAGAACTCATTTGTAAATCAGAAACTGCTGCCCGCGCTTAAACTGGACCATTCCCCACTTTCAAAAACTGCCTGGAGGTCTAGTATTTTGTGAACTGGGTCCTGCCACCCTGTTGATTATTTGTTGATTTATTTGTTCTTTCCACCCCTTGGTTTTTTGTTGTTGTTATAATTTTGAGATTGCGTATATTTAAATTTCTTCTTTCACAATTTAACTCGCATATTATTTGACTCAGTTGGTCATTAAATGAAATCCCTGTCCCACTTGAGTCATAAAATGTGTTAGAGACTAATGCAGCTTTCTGCTTTTTGAATTTACATTTTGGCAATAGTTACCTTCTTTGTTCAATGTTAGAAAAATGATCCAGCCTTAACCAAATAAGAAAACTGCCAAGTTCACAGATCAGTCAGTAAATGAAGCCAGAATTAAATGAAAGTCTAGATATTGATTTTACATAATATGCTAAGGGAGAGGTTTTGTGGCAGTACACTTACTTTGAGAATAAAATTCTTTTAAGGTAATAGTTGTTCTGTGACAGTGATTGATGGGAGGAATTCAGGCTGTGGATCTTACCTCCCAGAATCTACAAAACTGGCATAAAGCCAGTTAGGAACCATTCATACTGCCCAACGTCCTCTCCAACTGCCTGGCAATGGCTGCAGCTGGGGCTTGCTCGTTCCTAGTCCAGACTTCTAAGAAATGTTTGGAGTGGAGCTCATCTTTCATTTTTAGCAAGGATAAAGGTTCGTCAGAGGATTTTACATACACACACACTACAGTATTTTGAAAAAACAAAAGCAAAAGAATTTAACAGCATTCTTCACTTAGTCTTTTAGGTTTGAAAAAGCTGAACAGAAAGTTCAGAGCTTTCTTTCATCAGAATTGTAGTTTTTCTCATGGATCCTATACACATTTTGTTAAAGTTACATTTAATGTAAATGGTATTGTTTTTAATGTCATAATCTAGGGTTTCATTTCTGACAAAGAAGAAAGCAACCGACTTTTGTATGTTAACCCTATGTCCTGCAACCACTTATTAAGATCCAGGAGTGTGTATGTATGAGGGGTACCCCCCCCCACCAAAATGGAATTTTTTCAAAGTTATGTATTTAATTTTTTTTAATAAAACAACCTTATCAACCTTCAAAGTACTCGCAATTACACTTAATCCATTTGTCAAATCTGTGATTCCATTCTTGGAAACATTTCCCAAACTCATCTGTTTGGATGGCTGACAGCACCTCCCTCTTTTTTTTTCTTTTCTTTATTTCCTCTACTTCGTCACACCGCTGTTCTTTCATGTCCCTCGTCACTCATGGAAGCAAAGGAAGTCGCACGGAGGTCAGGTTCTTGGGGCAGGAGAGGCATGCTGTTTTTGCCAAAAACTGGTGCACTGAGATGGCTGCATGTGCAGGTGTATTGTGGTGGTAGAACATGTCCCCCATCTGCCACAAGTCCGGCCTGTTTCGTCGCACACTGTTATGTAGTCTTTTTCAGAATTCTAAATAGCTTAACTGACAGTCAGACCTGATTGAATGAACTCCAACTGTGAGTTGGAGTTGACTGTGAGTTGACATTTTTGTCCATTTGGGAAGTTGATAGACATCCAGAATGAGGTTTGTCATCAACTGACATGTCACCTTCTTTGAAATGAGAAAGCCTCTCTTACACTTGAGGTTTTCTATAGTGCTGTCCTTGTTAGTTGTGTTCAACATCACAACACTTCTGCAGCATTTTTCCTGAGGAGGAACATTTCACAGCCCCATTCTGCTCTCATAAATCGACCCAAGTGAGGTTCCAGAGAAACTGCTTCTATGAAAAAATTTCACTGTGACCAGAGAGAACCTTCCCAGGCAATGCCACTGAATGCACTAACTCAGAACGAGGTGCTTGATGCTCGCCTAGTGGGAAGAATGCATACTATGAAAGCTCTGCTCTGCCTAGTGCAATTCCGGGTTGTTTTTTTTGGGGTGCCCCCTTGTATGTATTTTGCTGTTGTTGATTCCTTGGGGTTGTTTAAACAGATGATCCTAGCTTTTGCAAACACAGGCATGTATTTTTTTTTTCCTTCCCACTCTTGATTTCTTTCTCCTAACAGTGGTAGTTCAGCTCTCCAATAGTGTTAAAAAGGAGTGGTGAGAGGTTACCTCTTTGACTTAATATTGTGTGTGTGTATATACATGCTACTGTAATTCATTTATGTGTGTGCAGTGATATGTGTGAATAGGGTTGAGCAGTAACCACATCCATGAGAGATTAGAATGTAAAGTAGGCAGAAGCTTAGGCTATAGGGTTTATGTGGGTTTTTCCTGTTTCTCCTTTCAGTTCACTAAACCTATACTTTGCTAACATACTTGAAAGATAATATATCTAAATCTGTTATGTTACCAGCGATAAATTTAGGTAGTTATATTTTTTGTGCACTATGTATTTTTAAGACCCATTCCTTAATTTGTTCCTTATTTAGTTTTTTTTTTCAGACGCTCTGGTTTTGTTGTTGGTTAAGTATTGGACTGCTAACTGCAACAGTAATTGGCTACACCCACCACTTGCTTATAGAAACCACTTGGAAAATTTCTGGATGAATGTATTAATGGAAGAAGCTCAATGGAACAGAAATGGCAATTCTGTGCAAAGCTTACAATTCTTGTTACAATAATTGGGTTTCGGAGAGGTGATATTTCATAGAATATTATCTTAGCTTATTAAAATGGATGCTTTCTATTTAAACTTTCCTGATGATTACGCATTGGGCTGCTATCTGCAAGGTCAGCAGTTTCAAATCACCAGTTGCTCCTTGGGAGAAAGATGGGGCTTTCTACTCCAGTAAAGAGTTGTTAGCCTCTGAAACTAACAGCAGCAGTTCTACCCTGCCCCTTGGGGTCGCTCTGAGTCAGAATTGACTCCGAGACAGAGTTTGGCTTGATACGGAGTTGAAAGTATTTGACATGATTTTGATAAGGAGGTCTGAAGCATTCTGCCGCACCTTCCTTTGTAAGTAGGATGGACAATTTACAGTACCCATCAGGCTTAACTCTTCTGATCGGTTTCATTTGTTGAGATCTTCTAAGTTGTGTTTTATATTTTATCCTGTAATATGGGATACTTCTTGTAAAAGTTAAATCCTTTGTTGCTTTTAGGTCTTTTACTTTAAAGCCAGACACCTTAGAAAAAGTATGAGAAGTTTGTTTACTGGTTGCCATCAAATTCACTCGGACCCTTGGAGTTAATGTCCACCACTCATTCCGCTATATTCTGACGCTCTTTTGTGGTAGGACCGTAGGTGTTAGGTCACTCTGACTCTGGGTGATGATGTGGGGTCAGCGTGGGCTCTGTGTACTCAGTGCACAGGAATTTTCAAAGGCGGATTTTTGAGAAGTACATCACCAGGCCTTTCTGTGAGGCACCTCTTGGTAAACCTAACTTTCCAGCCTTTTGGTTAGCAGCTGAGTTGTGTTAACTGTTTGTGTAACTTACTAGAGATTAGATTCAACTCATAAATAGATAAGATAAATAGCTCTTTCAAATGGTCTACATGGAACAATTAACAATAATAGGGAAAATGAGTCCGTTAGGACAATTTCTGCACAGTTCATCTTTTCAGGATCTTGCAAATTGGGGTTTCTTGCTAAGATGTGCCCAACTTTAGAACATGCAAACCTCAGAAATCTGGGGAGATACATCTAGAGATAACTGGCTGACTCCGAGAACAATGCGCACAGTGGCAAAATGAGGGGATTGTGCAAGTAGAATATGACAACATTTGTGAAGTGGAGACCCAAGGCTGTGGATTTGATTCTGACTCAAAGCCATGGGATCAAATTCTGTTATGGAATTGCTAGTGTTGTCTTTCCTTGCTCTTTCTCTTTCAAAGCAAGGCTAGAGTTTCCTCATGCACCCTCCCGCAATTCGGACTCCGCTCACTTTGATCTAGTCCTTGCTGACTCAGTGATCCTGTTGGACAGGATGGTACTGCCTCTGTTCTGGGAGTTCCCGAGCCCATCACTCTTTACGGAGAAGAAAACCTGGTCTTTCTTCTTTGGATTCTGACCCTTTGATGTCAGAGTAAGCACTCACTTGTGGGTGTTTGTTATGGGGAATTTTCATGGGAGCTGATCCCGGCTTATTTCAGGAAGCCAGTGGTGGTTTCAAGCCAGCAACCTTTCAGTTAGCAGCCAAATGCTCGTCATTGCAGCGCCAGGGCTCCTTTGTGCTCTTGTTGGGGGCGATATTTATGAGGTCACTACGCGTTGAAATTAACTCCATAGCTATAGATGTTTATTGATCCCTTCATAAATAGCTCACTTTTAAAACAAAAGTAAGGAACCTTGTGCTGGTGTAAACCGCCATGCTAGCTCACTTTTAAAACAAAAGTAAGGAACCTTGTGCTGGTGTAAACTGCCATGCTGATTACAACCACCTGAGGAATGACAGCAAAACAAAGCCACAGTTGAGCTGAATCTTATGAGGGTTAAGTGCAAAAGTATTGCTGTTAGGGTTTGTGGTAGTCTGGGTACTTTAGAGAAACAAGTCCACAGAAACTCATGTATAAGAGAGAGCTTTATATAAAGGGTAAGTGCGCATCAAGAAAATATCCCAACCCAGTGCTGCCCAAGCCCACAAGTCCAACA
>NW_022103896.1:22844820-22889277 GCF_000313985.2 Echinops telfairi
AAAGAAAAACAAACCCATTGTCTGCTCAGCAGGTTGATTGTTCTCAGCAGCCTATGTATGGTTTCCTTATGGGAGCAGAAAGCCTCATCCAGCTCCTGAGCAACTGCTGGTGTGTTTAAACCACTGACCTTAACACTTGGCAGTCTAATGCTTATCCCATGTGCTACCCCGGCTCCTAAGAGAAGGGTAAACTGAGAGGGAAATATCTTTTTCAGGGGACCTAGATGGAGAATATGTGGAGAAACAATGCTTCAGGTTTGATAAATGTTTCTATAATTTTGTAGGTAGACTTTTTGACTTACTTTGTATTCCCTAAAGCGTTACCATGAAGTAGTTTTATTATTTATTTTTCTCTTTTGAAGTGGTTTATTTGAATCACCTGGAGAACCTAACAGTAAAAACTCACTGAAACAAACAAAACAGGGCACAGGTAGGAATCTAGCCTGGATTAATTCCCTCAAAATTTCAGGGTTAGCTTCTGACATCAGCATTTTTTAATGCTTCCTCGGTGGTTCTAATTTAGAGCCAGGGTGAAGAACTTGCATTATTTACCCAAACAAGGTCTCCCTGTCATTTCGGTAAGCTGGGAATAGATGTTGTAGAGCTTCTGACTGTGTGGGGTCATTTTTGGCACAAAAAGTACTATGGGGTGTGCTTTCCATATATCAGTTTTAAAGAGAAGGAACAGAGAGCATGGCATCAGTAAAAAGGAGTAAATACACAAATATCAGCACTGATTTATGGACACGCATACAGTTGGCTGAAGAGAGAAAGATGGGATCGTGAGCATGACTGAAACAAGTTTGCTAGGGTAACATTCCATCTTGTGGCTTGTGAGAATGGGGTCATTAACAGTTGACAGCTGTATTGCATTCTCGCAACTATTTCCACAGACCAGGACTCAAGTCTGACCACCGCCATTAACAGCCCTACTTGAATTTTTGCACACACCACGTAGGAAGTGCTACCTCTATGACCCCTGTAACAGGAACTTTCTCCAAGAAGGCCATTTCAGCCTGAAGACCTAAAGTCCACAGTCAGTGCTCATGGGAATGCAGTCAAGAGATAGGTAAATGGGCTGCACAAGACTTCTTGAAAGTGTCAAAAAGCAAGGATGTTACTTTGAGCACTAAGGTGCGCCGGACCCAAGTCATGGTATTTTCAACTGCCTCATATGCCTGTGAAAGGTGGACAGCGAATAAGGAAGACCAAAGGAAAATTGATGTATTGGAACTGGGGTGTTGGTGAAGAATATTCAAAGTGCCATGAACTGCCAAAAGAACAAACATCCGCCTTGGAAGAAGTACAGCCAACCTGCTCCTTAGAGACAAGGATGACTTTGTCTCACACACATTGGACATGTTATCAAGAGAGACCAGTCCCTGGCGAAGGACATCATGCTTGACAAAGAGGAGGGACAACAAAAAAGAAGACCCTTGACAAGCTGTATTGACACAGTGGCAGCAACAGTGGGCTCGAACATAAGAACAGTTGTGAGGGTGCAGAACTGGGGGATGTTTCATTCTGTTGTACATAGGGTCACCATGAATCCGAACTGACTTGATGGCACCAAGCAACAATGACAACGTCCCAGACATGGTGAAGTAATTACAATGTCTTGGAGTCAGAAGTTAGATTTGCCCTAAATGTGAGGTCACTTCAGTTTTCTGATCTGTAAAATTATTAAATGGAGAAAATGGTGTTTGTTACTTCATATGGTGGTTGTGAGGATTTAATGAATCCTGGTGATGTAGTGGTTATGTGTTGGGCTGTGATCCGACTGGTCAGCAGTTCAAAACCATCAGCAGCTCCTCTGGTGAAAGACTGGGCCTTTTACTGCTGCGAACAGTTACATTACAGTCTTGGAAACCCATATTCGACTCCTTTGGGGGTCAAGTGACCCTTTCACAGGGGTTGCCTGGTTCATAATAGTAGCAAAATTACAGTGATGAAGTAGCAAGGAAAATAATTTCATGGTTGGGGGCAAGGGACACCACAACACGAGGAACTGTATTAAAGGGTTGCTGCATGAGGAAGGTTGAGAACCACTGCCCTAGGGGGTCTCTGAGTCAGCATTGACTTAATGACTGGAGATTAGCATGTAAGCCACTTGGTAGCTCTCTGATTTCTCCTCAGGACATGATGGATTGTGAGAGAAGTAAAGGTCCACCACTCAGTCAGATAAATTCTGAATATCTTAGGTGGCAGGGCCATATGTGCTAGGTTACAGGAATGTGGTAGTGAATAAGGTACAGGCTCCTGCACTTGTGTTCTTAGATGCTGCCTTGTTTGTTCTGACTCAGCAGCCTGTGTAAAACTGACGGAAACACTGGGCTGCTCTGTGCTAACGTCACAGTTCTATTTGAGCCACTTGTTGTAGCAACTTGGTCGGTCCATCTTTATTGAAGGTGCTCCTTTTCTGATCCTGTTTTCTCACACATGCCTTGTACCAGGGACTGCTCGCTTCTGATAGCATGTCCAAAGCACGTGAGATAAAGTCTCCCATTCATGGTTCTAAAGAGCTTCTTATCTGTATTACTTCCAAGACATAGTAGTTCTTTCTTGTAATGTTCTTTGCCAGCACCAAATATCAATATATCACTTCTTCGGTCTTCCTCATTCATTGTCCAACTTTCACTTACATATATGGCTACTGAAAAATACCATGATTTGGGTAAGGCATCTTAATCCTGAAAGTAAATTACTTGCTTTTCAACATACAGATCAGTATACAGAGCACTTAGAGTGAAAGGATACAATGTTGATATACATCCTCTCTTGATTTTAAACCATGCAATATTCCCTTATTCTGTTTGAACGACTGCCTGTTGGTGTATGCTCAGGTTCTGCATCAGTGCAATGATGTGTTCCCATTGTTCTCAGTTTATCCATCTTCTATTATGATCCACTCAGTCATTCCCTTTGCATAGTCCATAAAGCACAAGTGAACAGCTTTTTCTAGTATTGTGTATTTTCATCCAAGACTCATCTGATAATATTAGCAATGGCATCTAATTTCTTATCTTCTTTTGAATCTGGTTTAAATTTTCTAACAGTTTTCTTATGGATTGCTGCAACATTTAAAAATTACCATATATACTCGAGTATAAGCCGACCCAAATATCAGCCGAGGCACCTAATTTTAACCACAAAAACTATAAAAATGTGCTGGGAAACTCGGCTCATATACGACTATATACTGTACTTGCAAAATGTCACTTGCTGTGATATTAATGACATCGTTCAGTTACTTTTGTATTTTGTTGCTTCTTTGGAGTGGACCTCGTCCTGGCAATTGGCATGCTTCCAGCACTGCATCAGTTTGCTGAAACATTTTAATTAGAACTCCGTCAATTCCTAGAGTTTTGTTTTTTGCCTATTGAATCCTTCGGTATTGCAGCCAGAGTCTTGTTCTTTCATCTTGAGTTACGCTGATCATGCTCTTCTCTTCATTTTTTAATTCCAAGTCTTTACGTATATAGTAATTAAAATGCTTTGTTTTGTCTTCTGGGGTTGCATTTGGAAATTTGTTTTTCAGCTCTTATTTCATTTCATTCAATCACTGGAGCTTTTCTTGAAAGAGTAAATTACAGAGATTCTCCTGACATCTACCTTGGTCTCTCCCCTCCCCCCTCCCACACACACTTTCTTGCCTTCTTAATGACCCTTTGCTTTCTTTATTGTGACGGTCTTTATGTGTTGTCCCTCAACTTGTCTGGTCCTCACTCCTGAATGCTCATCACGTCAAATCTCTTCTTGAGATGCTCGACTACATTCGGTGAGATATAGTATGACAGTTTTGGCTCCAGTGGCCCTTGGCTGAGATCAAGCTCTTCTTCATTGTCCCCTCCCACAGTTGTAGACTACACCTCCAGTGCCTGATAACCCGAGGAGCGACTCTTTGGCCTGTTCCTAGCCTAGACAGACTTGAATCTACTGCCTGCTCCTCACCACGGATATTTCAGCTTTCTTTACTAACGACCCCCTTTCTGTGTATACTTCCACATATTGATTCTTTTGTAGCAAGTAGACTGTGCTTCCTCCCATCTTACTTCGTTGAGGACTTTTAGTGGTAAAATTTCTTTTTGGTTTTGATTTAGAACAGAACCCAAGAATTCAAGGTTTTTGCCAAGTGAGAGGAGGATGATGGACTACTTCTCTTGTTTGAAGCCCTGTGCTTCTCTTGATGCTTTAAAAAGTTGCATTGACTTTTTGGAAAGACCTATCAAGCCAGCTCAGCTCAGCTATTTGGGTTACATTCCCTGTAAAAGTCATAGCACTTTTAAAATTGGTGGTTTTAAGAAATTATGATAACTCATTTTTAAATACAAGAGGCTTCAAAAAATGTTCACGTAAAAATCTGATTTCCCCCCCCCTCATCTTTGTGTATTGGTTTTTTTCCTTTCAATGTAGTCCTTTTGGCCTGACCTCTTTGAAATTGTGCCTGTCCTGGCTCTCAGTGCATTTTGCACAGGCAGGACCCGTCAAAGATTTCCCTAAAGATGCGCAATAAGCTCTGTGCCTCCTAGCATTTCTCATTCACTGGTACTTCACCAGTGGTGTTCAGTGAGTTCATCAACAGGCTGAATGTCAAGCATCTAGGAACCTACTGGACCTAAACTAGGTGACTTAAAATCACTTAGAGTTGTTTGGTTTGTTCTTACTAACTCATCCATTTTGTTTATCTGTTTGTCCTATTTTTTTTTTCCCCGAGTGTGAAAATAATTTTCCTTGGGAGAGAGAGCTACATGGAGTAGGAAGTAAATAATTCTGCTTTCTTTTTATTGACAGCATCAATAATGTCGATCATTTGTGATCACTTTGCATGGCTGGCCCTGTGTGAAGTATTTTCCGTCCGTTATCTCATTCTCAGTAGTGTCAACACTGCTGTGAAACAGCTTCATCTGGCAAATTACAATTCTAGTGCTAAGAAGATGAAGGTGAAATCACATCCGCAAGGTTACTGGTAGTAAATGCTGCATCTAGGACCCGCACCAATACTTGTGTGACTCTTAAATCTATTTTTGTGCCTTGTAAAAAGGGATTGGTTCCTCCTTTCCCCCCTCCTCCTCCCACCTTCCCCCTACCCTCAGGATATCACTGCTCTCAGTATTGGCCCTGAGGGGTTTATCTGTCCTAGATTCTGTGTCAGCTCTTATCTGTACCAGTGTGCGTGCTCTGGTCTAGCTAGATTTGCAGTGGTTTGTTTTGTTGTATAACAGCAAACTTAAGGTAAACAAATACGCTTTGGAATATAGTTGGGCTTAAATCCTGACTCTACCACTATTTACTTATTTTTTTCTTTGTTTCAGTTTTCTTAACTGTAGCGTGTATAATAATTTATAAGGTGGTGTCAGAATTAGAGGATTTGATGATTGTCATTGTGAGCTGCTGTGGAGTTGGTTTCAACGGGTGACCCCGGGTAACAGAAGGAAACAATTCTGGGCCCTGCCCCATCCTCACGATTGTTGTGTTTAAGGGCATTGTTGAAGTGAGTGTCCACCCATTTCATCAACGATCGACTGCATTTTTGCTGTTCCTCCTATTTACCAGGGGCATTATGAGCTATTTATAGTAAGGGAATCATTAGAATATGGTCTGATCCATAATCAGTTATTAAGTGATTATTGTTTCTGTGAAGAATGCCTTTGTTTTAAATGGGATGTAGGTCAATTAAACACTAATAAATAGTAGACCTATTTTTCCCTCTGAAACCTTTTCATTAAATATTTGACTGTTCGCCTTTGATTTTAGCAGTGGTTTAATGATACAATCAATAATATTCAGAAACGTTTAGATGTTCAGGTTATGGCTTATTTTAGACAATGACAATACTGTGAATAAACTGTGTTGATCAAGTACTGTTCTAAACTCTTTATTAACTACACCATGTTGTAGGAATGAACTTCAAAATTTAAAAAAATCATTGTATGATTTTAAAGGGGCTCGTACGACTCTTATCACAATCCATACATCCATCGTTTGTGTTAAGCACATCTGTACGCTTTTTGCCATCATCATTCTCAAAGCGTTTGCTTTCTACTTGAGCCCTTGGTATCTGCTCCTCATGTTTTCCCCTCCCACCCCACCCCCTCTCCCTCATGAACCTTTGATAATTTACAAATTATTATTTTGTCATATCTTGCACTGTCCGACGAGGTCTCCCTTCACCCACTTTTCTGTTGTTCGTCCCTCAGGAAGGGGGGGATTATATGTAGATTCTTGTAATCGGTTCCCTCTTTTACGCCCCCTACCCTCTACCCTCCTGGTATTGCCACTCACACCACTGGTCTTGAGTCCATCTGTGCTGGATTCCCTGTGTTTCCAGTTCCTATCTGTACCAGTGTACATCTCTGGTCTAGCTAGGTTTGTAAGGTAGAATTGGGATCATAATAGTGGGGGAGGAGGAAGCATTTAAGAACTAGAAGAAAGTTGTATATTTTATCATTGCTATACTACACCCTGACTGGCTCATCGCCTCCCTGCGACCCTTGTGTAAGGTGATGTCCAGTTGCCTACAGATGGGCTTTGGGTCCCCACTCTGCACTTCCCCCCTCATTTACAGTGATATGATTGTTTGTTCTTTGATGCCTGATAGCTGATCCCTTGGACACCTCGTGATCACACGGGCTGGTGTGCTTCCTACATGTGGGCTTTGTTGCTTTTGAGCTAGATGGCCGATTGTTGATCTTCAAGCCTTTAAGACCCCATACACTATATCTTTTGATAGCCAGGCACCATCAGCTTTCTTTACCACATTTGCTTATGCACCCATTTGTCTTCAGTGATCGTGTTGGGAAGGTGAGCACCATGGAATGCGAATTTAATAGAAGAAAGTATTCTTGCATTGAGGAAGTACTTGAGTAGAGGCATAGGAATGATCTTTTAAATCACCATTTCAGCCATGTTCAGTGTTAACTTCCATTATCTTTTCAAATATTAGGTGAGAGAACAATATATTCCATTATATTAGAGCTGATTATTTCATGACAGGGTGCTTATTGTTTCTTTCTTGTTGAGGACAACTAGGTAATGTTTGAGCCTGTGTTTTCTTGTATTTTCCATTACCAACCAGATTCTTGTTGGCTCCATGTTCCCATTGTTGCTTTTTATAATTACTGAGGTGGTCTGCTCATTAAGGTAGATTGAGAATTGTCAGAGGGCTGCTTTCAGGTGTCCAGAGATTCTGTGTCTGAATGGTAATTTTATCATTAGGACATTACCTTGATAAACCTTTCTCAGTAATAACCTGAGGAAAAGGGGGCACAGGGCCCCAGAACCCCCTGAGAGTTGATTGGCTTTGTAGGTATGAGTGCTCTGTGTTGACATTTTGGCATGCATACCTTTTAACATTTGACATGCAAAGATTACTTGGTATTGTAAATTGGCCTGTAGTTTACTTTTTTCACTGAAGAGTTTCAAGTGTACATGTAGAGTGTATGAGCTTTAATATTTACGTAAGGGTAAAGGAAGTGATTTTTAAGAAATTTGGTTAAGTCTAGTATATGATTTTGTGGCTTTGCAAACCCAATAATATGATTTATTTATTTTCTCAGAAATAAGGAAATTAAACTGTAAAAGTGGGTTTTAAGCTCCTTTCTATATTTTCTTTTAGGTGGTATTAAAAATAATCAAGCATTATCAAGAAGAAGGCCAAGGAACTGAAGTTGTCCAAGGAGTGCTTCTGGGCCTGGTTGTAGAAGATCGGCTTGAAATTACCAACTGCTTTCCTTTCCCCCAACACACGGAGGATGATGCAGATTTTGATGAAGGTAAGGGCGTTTATCTCAAGGGTGTCTTTCTTGCCTACACATGGATTGTAATATAATCATTCTAATCTTTGATAATTTCTTGCTAGGATTCTCTGTCAAGACTAGCTTAGGTTCCAAAATTTTTTACTTTCTTCAAAGAATTAGCCAAATTCTATGAATTCAGGATTTATGTCTTAAACTTAACTAGTGTAGCCTTTATTTACCTGAAATTTTTGATTCTGATATGTAATCAGTTGAATAGGCAAACTATTGTGTCCAGCACCTACTCTTTTATACAATTTGAATTTTGACCCCATAAGTGTGTAAGACAGGATGAATTGAACTGCCTACCTCCACAAGAAAGGCTTCTTAATCACTTGAATTTATTTTAGAGGCATTTTATTTTTGTACTTCAGTGTAGTTGCCTTGTTAGCAATGGCCTGTGGTTATAACAAAGGCCAAGGTCAATATCCTAATGTATTTGTTATATATATGTAAATATACAATTACATTATATGTATTATATATATTAATATATAATACATTATATGTATTATATATATTAATGTATTCTAGAATACCTTCTAATTGGCCTCAACTCTCAGATCTCATTTTATGTGCATATGCTTTAACTATCATTTTGTTATTTGTCTTATTCAATGTCACATTCTCATAACTTTGAGTGTGAAATGGATGCAAATTATATTCTCATTGAAGTTAAATTACTGTGGTAGTCATTGTACTTTGCCCTGAAAATCAGTTCTGCATTAGTTTAATACCCCCAGAAACCAACCAAGGCAACTTTCAAGTACTTTTTTTTTTTTTTTTAAATTTTTTAAACATTTTATTAGGGGCTCATACAACTGTTATCCCAATCCATACACACATCAATTGTGTAAAGCGTATTTGTACATCATTTCTCAAAACATTTTCTCTCCATTTAAACCCCCGACATTAGGTCCTCAACTTTTAAGTACTTTTAAGAAAAGCTTTGTGGTTTTTGTTCTCTGCCTTGGTTTTTTTAAATCAGTCATACGTTCTTCTTTAAGTCTGCATTACTATAATACTTACATCACGGGCATGATGATGGTTCAGATTTCCCTGTAGTCCTTCTGGCAATGCTGGGAGAGCTCTATTCTCTGCTCACCAGCCTATCTGGAAGCTTAATGATGGTTCAATAAGAATGTTTCTACAGCTGCAAGACAAAGGATTGTTAATGTAGTTTCTTTGCTTTACAAGCATGGGGTGTGAAGGGTTCACTTGAAAGTGTCTTGCTCAGTTAGCAGGCTCGTGGCGCTAGTGGGAGTAGAATCCATTTCCGAATACTCTACGTTCTATCACATGGTTTCCCTAGGTAATTGATTTTGTTTCATAAAATTTTAAGTGTAGAATATGAACAAGACATACCATTCCGTGAATTCCAGTACCACGAGCAAAACGAATGGTATTATTGACTCTAGGTCTTCATCATGGGAAGCTAACTTCTTTTATGGGTCAGAAATAGTTGACCAAGATGTGATTGGACTAGTGTGGACCCTAAGCTGCCTGTGAAATTGATATAACACCACGCTAAGGAGAGATTTCAGCTTAGTATTATATAATAAATAAAATAGCCGAGCACTGCATGCTGTGAGCTATATGTACACTGCCCTGTAATCCTGTGTTACTCTACATAGTTGGAAGTTTTAGCATACCTATTTTCTAGATCGGGAAACTACTGATGCTTTATGTGGTAAATAACTTATCTAAAATCACACAACTAGGGAATTGACAGAATAACAGTTTGAAATCTGCAGCTGCCATGATTGTTTCACTATACTGTGCTACTTTTAGACACTTCATGAAGTAATGAGCGTGTGTTGTGTATGTCACCATTGCGTGGTATGAGAAATCTGCTTTTTGCACCAACCAACTTGTTTTTCGCTGTGTACCTTCAGTAAGAACTGCACGGGTCCCAGGAGCCTTGGTGGTGCAGTGGTTATGCGGTGGGCTGCTAACTGCAAGGTCAACAGTTCAAAACCACCAACTGCTCCCTGGGAGAAAGGCAGTCCTTTTACTTCCATACAGAGTTACAGACTCAGTGTTACCCTGTCCTATAGGGTCACTGTGAGTCGGCATCAGTTTTGTGGCTGTGAATCTGGGGTTTTGTGTCTATGGGGTGCCATTTTTGTTATATGTGAAAATCTCAATTAATAACCATGTATTTCTTTATAGTTTCAGAAAGAAGATTTGAACTTTATGTTCACTTGCCTAATACATTTTTCCTATCCTTAGTGGAAGGAGCCCTGGTGGTGTATTGGGTTATGCATTGGGCTCCTAACCTAAAGGTCAGCAGTTCAAAACCACCAGCCTCTCCAAGGGAGAAAGATGAGACTTGCAGTCTAGGAAACTTCCAGGGGCAGCTCTACCCCAGTACTCTAGGGTCGCTGGCTGGCAGTCAGAATTGATTTGATGGCAGTGAGTTATCCTTAATGGATATTCACATATAATTACCGTTAGATTCTTATCAACATAGACAAAAAATATAATTTCCCTAACGGTATGTCTTATAACAGTCCTATCTGGAGTGAGTTTGTGTAATGTACTTGGACGCGGAAAGGGACACTGTGTCTGGTCAGGGAGAGGGGTCCGTGAGAAAGAGGGAGGCCCTCCCGCAGGAGACGCACTCACACGGGGACTGCAGCAGTGGGCTCCAGCGGCAGTGAGAGGCTGCAGGGCCGGGCGGTGCTGTGAGCTGTTGTACAGAGGGTCTCTGAGTGAGAGTCTGCTCCATGGCGCTTTACAGCAAACAACAAAGACCTGCTGTTTTGCTTATCCTTTGGGGTTATTTTATACCCACTAACCAATCCTTTCCTTCTGTTGAATGAAGGTTTGCGATATGAGTTGGTTATAGGAATTGGAAACGACTTGACAGCATCAAATAACAAAACAAAGCTATTGTCTATTTAGGGGAAAAATGTTTTCTTTCATGCCGTGCAAGTAAAGCACCACATATTTTATACATTTCTGTTCTTGTTTATATTTGATACTTCGGGTCAAGTGGAAGATTTTTAATCTGTAGTTGAAACACGGAATTTAAGTTTCACATCAGGGACTGGGAAAGTCATCTGTGAGTCAGCCACCTGCTTTTGTAATGAAAATCGTGTTGGACCCCGGTCATGCCATCTGTTGACGTATTTTCCCACGGCCGCATCCTGCTACCGTGTCATGGGGACTAACAGAGTATACTAAACAGTCCCTGTCTGACCTGCAACAAAGTTTGACCACGCTTGTTGGAAATGTCACTTTTCTTCCTCTTGGGTGTTCTCCCTCTCCTGGAAGGTTGAGGATTGGCTAGTTTAGTTCTCTCTGTTCATTGTGAATTGGTGGCTTTATGTTTGTTGTTTATAAATTCTAGGCCTTTAATTTTGGCTGGAACATTGAGTCCATCGTGTATTTAATGGGCACTGAAATGAAAGTATCACTGTTAAAGGGTGTTTGTTTTGCCAGCACCCTTGGAAAGTATCAGAATAGGTAATTTTTTGCCTTAAGTTTTTAAAACCACACACCGAGTAGTTGATGTTCCGGGGAACTGTCTGCACATCACATTGAAAGAAGGCATTAAGGTCAAGGTTGCAGGCTGTCATAGACCTGTGGAAAGAGAAGGGTATGAGGCCCTGTGGTGCGGTGTGAACCCACTCAGGAACCCACTGAGGGAAGACTGGAGATTGGCTCCCGTGAAGACTGTGTTAGGAAGGCACACCCACCCCCCAACCCCCAGGCTGGGCTATGCTGCTTATCGCACCAAGTTGCAGTCAGTCAAAATTAGCGTGACAAAACATAGCAACAAATAAAACCCCAAAACCAACAGATCTGAGGTTCGAACTCACTAGCTGTTTTCAGGAGAGAGACACAACAGTCTATTCCAGAAAGATTCAGTCTTAGAAACCACGTGGGACCTTTTCATTTGCAAGGGGGCTAGGAGTCAGAATTTGACTCATTGACACTGCATTTTGCTTATATGAAGTTTTTCCCTTAGGACATGGGAGTTACTCACAGAGACCTAAAAACAACCAGGGGGACAATTTCCTTCTAAGAGGAACTCGTGTAGTGCTACCTTGGGTTATGCTGGATAGTTTGATGATTCACAGTCTAGAAAACTACTTGGTATGAAGTTTCTCTCATTTGTTTCTCTCCCTTAATTTACACATTGTTTTTACAGATGTGGTAACTCCTGTGAGAGGTTTAAATCTTTGTACACTTTTATAGTTTAAAATTTACTTTCTAGTTGAAAGTGAGTAACTGCTGACATTAGAGAACATATCCTTTTAAAAAAATGAGTAGCAAAACTCATATTAAAATTCCCATTAGGGGGCACTATTATCAAGCTTAGGAGAACAAGAGACTAATTTGTTTTCTCAGACATTCAACCCGAGGCTTGCAAAAGGGAAAAATATTTTCATCTGATAAGATTCAGATACTGTTTTCTACAGCTGAATTCCTCAAATATGTTATAAAGTGCACTGAATTAAACACAGATCCAATAACTCACTGTCTTGTTTTTCAACAAACTAAATCAGTTTAATATTGTAGGTGATATAAGAAGCCTCTTTGATTCAGCAGTAGGGCCAAATCCGTAATTTTTATATTTGAAGTGTACGTACTTTTTGTTTCGCTCTCTTTAAGTTGGTCACAAAGGGCGACCCTTGGCCTTCAAAATAAGTTTATTTCAAAATGAAGTACGAAGACTGTATTGCAGTCAGAAGGGTGAAATGATGCCAGACTGAACGACATACAGATCGAGCATGTGCAGCTGGTGTGACCACCGGAGGGACCCCACCCAGCACACGGTGCCCACGCACACCTCAGCACAGCTTTCAGCGTTCGTGCTCATTTTCCGCAGGAGAAAGTGGCTATTGAAAAATTATTTTCCTTTTTAGTTCCACACGTTTGGTACAAGAGCAGGAAATTCTAGTGTGGGGTGTTCTACACAATTACTTTGCTACCATTAAGCTTTCAAAAGAAAAGCAGCGCTGTAGAATCTTAAATAGGCATTCTGAAGGAGAAAGTATGAATTGCCAAAATGAAATTAAAACGAGATGTGTGCAGAGTAATTTTTCAAAGCTGAGGTGTTAATTTTCTCTGGGTTCCGAGGGAGTTCGTGGGTTTGTATGGTTACATTTGCCGTGCTATCCAGGCATGTGAACCACATTTTAGATTTATAAAATCTCTCCTTAATTACTTGGCTTCTCGAAGTCTCTCCTTTCTTCTGTTTATGCTTCGTTTGCGCAAAGCCCGGGCCCATGGTGAACTGCTCAGCCCTTCACTGGTGGTTCCTGCCTGGCCTCTCAGTGCGTGATTTCGGGTTCGCCCCTGGCAGTGTGAGCAAGCGCTGACCACAGCGATGTCGTCCACAGTCTTTAAAAATAATGTCTTATTTCTCTTGTCACATTTCCTAAAAGAGTTTCCTCTTTAGAGCAGTACTAGAATTTAGAAACAATGAGGGAAACATAGAGGGGAGCTTCCAAAAGTTCATGAACAAATTCCATTATCTTCCAGTTTTATTTTTCCAGGAAAATTTCGAAACCCCTTTGTATGTACGGGTGTAGACATACATTTGGGGGGCTTTGTTTGGAGCTTAGTTCAACTAAAAAGCGATGTCTATCTTGAAGGGTGAGCTTTGCTTACTGACCTCATTCATTAAGTAGAAGAGTGATAACATATTTCAAGTATGTCAGAAAAAAATTAATCCACATCAATTTATTTCAGCCACCCCCCACCACCACTAAATTTCATTGAGTAAGTGGTGAAAAGAATGTAAAAACAACCCAAACCTGACTACTGTGTGAACGGTTTTCAGTGGAAGAGACAAGGGGTTGTGTAACAGGGTTGATAACAAGTCCAGGTTGAAGATGGAAAATACAGTGGAACACCCAGATGTGATTGCTTTTCGGGGATACCTTCCAAGGGGAGGCAGAGTTTGATTTTGCAGGTGTATGTCAGTTGCAATTTTAAGTAATTGTTAAATGAGTTTTATCCGTGTGAGTTTGTTACAGTTATTCACATTTCTGGGCCCTTGTCAGTCTCTAGTAATACAGAGTAATACGATTTAATAAAAAAATATATTGTTTATATAATGTAATATCTAGTCAATTCATAACCATTGTTGGTTAGAGGTAATTCTGTTTCTTGTTAATCCTTTTGGTATCCTTTGGATAGAGAAGTTATTTTTGACCTAGCAGACTCATTTTATCAAATCCTGACGGTGACTTTAATGCTCAGGCTTATAGCGACGTGTCACCCGTGGTGCAGTCCTACTTAAAATATTTGAGTAAAATATTTATGAAATTTCACATATTTAATAAAATATTCAATATTTCATTTTAAATGAAACACGGTGTAGGTGGATAAGGAGAGAGACTCAGCACACTGAATTCCCTGGGTGCTGTCTGTTCTTATTCATGGTAATATTTTGAAAATGTTAAATCGTCCACGTTATTGATTTACTGCTACATGTTCAGGGCAATAGACTTTAGATTATTGCTGACTTAAATTATTTTAATCACTCAGGAAGCTATAGTTTGAGGTATGCAATGTAAACATTTAAATTTGTCGTATGTGCTCAGGGTTTGGTTTAAGAGGATGAGAATAAAGAGATGTAAAACCCACGTACGAAGCCGCAGCCTGATGCCTGATGTTTTGATGTCTGTTTCTGCTCTTGCTGCTGGAGGCTCTGCAGACTTTCACTACCAGAGTAGGAGCTGCATTTTAAAAGCTTAAAAATGGTTTGGCCTTCACTTTATGTAGTTTTAAAAAAGACAGAAAAAGCTGAAACACTCCTAGCATGGGAGGACATAATATTGAAAATGTGGTCAAGGTATAAGCGTTTTCTGCTTAAAAGAAATTAAAGTGCTTTACACTCTACCCTCCCTTGTCCCCAAAGTGTAAGTGCTATGGTTTGGAACGAAGCCAAGTAAAACCTGTTCAAATTTTGTGCAGACTTAAAGTAATACTTTAAGATTTGAAAATTACAGGTGGATACAGTGCTTAAATAGTATTTAAAATTCCGGTTTCCCAAGTCTAAAAATATAATCCTTAAATTACTATTCCCAGTGGTTTAAATTTTAATTGAATCAAAATTGTCTTTCTATTGAACCACAACAACTTTAGGTAAAGGTATTTGAATTTATTACTAGACCTTGGGGTAATAATCATTAAAAATGAACTGTTTTGGCACTCCTTAAAATGTCAGAAAAAGCCATGATTTCAGTATGTAACCAGGGGTTGTTGTGGTTTCTTGTTTTTCCCCAAATCTTCCTCATCAACACAGTTGAAGGTTGCTTCTTACCTTACTCAGAAGGGCTTCCCAGCCTGTCTCCCACAATTCAATGTATTAGCAGATCTGTTAGGTTTTCCCATTGATAGATTTATTTCATTAGATTTGATGTTTTCGCTTTAATACGGGTGTTTAGTGACACTTGTTCTTAATGTATTCCGAGGGATTGCATCGTCCGTTCTCTTGAAGTGTCCCGTTTGTTTTAGAGCCATCACTCTGCAGGTGAAATCCTCACAACTGGACTGACCTATAGACACCCGTTAACATGCAGTCAGTCTTGAATCCCTAATTGGTTGTGCAAGAGAATCGTACAATTATTCCCGGGGTCTGCACTGAGCTGCCTGCCTTGTTGCTGTCTTACAGAAATGGAGAGCTGAGGCCTTTTAGAGGCACGTTTTGGCGGCAGGCTACTAACTGCACAGTTAGCATGGCAGCCAGAATTGGCAGCGGAGCCCAAGTTGGGGCTGTTTGCACTTGTCGCATGCTGTTATCCCCAGCAGGCAGCAAAGGCAGCGCCACAAGTGCCCGATGTCCTGAAGCCTTCCATAGCTCCCAGGCGCATCCCCTCTCACTTAATCTCCTTTCCCGTTCATCAGACAAGTCGTTCATCAGACGAGTATTTGAGTGGGAGCCGTGTGCCTGCTGCTTCAGCTGACCCCTGCACGTTCACATCTTTTGCTAAAATGCTCCACCTTAGCCCCGCCGAGCAATGTATTTGGCTTTGGGGGACTTGTTAGACCATTATAGTAATGAAACCAGATTATTTGTATAAGTGAACATTAAATCACTCACACCACCAGGTGAAGCCGCCCAGAAAATATTTTGTGTAGGTGGGGAATGAATCGAGAGTTGCAAATATATGGGCTTGCCATTTGAAATGTTTCCAAGTGTATTTGCTGTATAAAATACTTTCCCCTCCCCTGCACAAAGTTTTATAAATTGACCAGCTGACTGCTTCACTTTCATCTTTGAAATAGTTTATTTATTATTTGGACCACTTTTCATTTACTGGTGACTCTAGCGTTCAGATAAAAGCTCCTCTATCAGAGTGGCGGTACTGGGAGGATGGAAGGAAGGTGGGGTTGAAAGGGGGAACCAATTACAAGCGATCTACACATAACCCCCTCCCTGGGGGACGGACAACAGAGAAGTGGGTGAAGGGAGACGTTGGATGGTGTGAGATATGACAAAATAATAATTTATAAATTATCAAGGGTTCATGAGGGAGGGGGGAGAGGGGGAAAATGAGCTGATACCAAGAGCTCAAGTAGAAAGCAAATGTTTGGAGAATGATGATGGCAGCAAATGTGCTGCACACGATGGATGGATGGATGGGTTGTGATAAGAGTTGTACAAGCCCCCAATCAAATGATTTAAAAAAAGAAAAGACAAAAAAAGTTCCTTTATCAAGAATTTAATCTGTATTGCGTGCATACTTTGAAGACTTTTTTTGGTAAAGTGAATGATTTCTTCTTAGTTTTCACATTCCTCTTTTCCGATCACCGCCCAAACACAAGAAAAGCCAACATGAAAAAGCCTGGGTGATAGAGAGTGAGGGTTGTCTGAAGGCTGATGATGCAAGTAGCTACCTGGGAACTAATGGTTTTCGAGGAGGTACGGGCTTAAGGTATTAAGATCCCTGCGAGCCTTATGTGGGGCACTTTCCTGCACCGTCAGGAAATAGTCTGCCTGGTCAGCAGTGAACCTCTGCTGTTTTTGTCTGAATACAGACGTGTACTTCTTTCCAAATTGTCTAAAAATAACTCTTCATTCTACCATGTGGGCATATAGTGTGTGTACACATTCACCATTGCAGCTTTGAGAGGACATTTGTGAAATCATTTAATGTATCTTGCAAAGTTTCTGGAAAGCTGAAAAGGAAGGGAAGCTAGACATCGAGACTGAGTCCTGGCTGCCGGGCTCGTCTCGTCCTGGCTTTACTTACTGTCATCTCGGGCCTCTGCAGCCTCAGTGTTCATATTTGCAAAGTGGATCGTGGCAGGAACTTTTGTAACTCTTTTAGCAGATGGGCCCACAGTTAAAAATCCCAGACCAGCAACCCCAACATGCCTATCTAATACGTAATCCATCAGAGTTTAGGAAGGTTGTCAGTAATTCCAGTCGTTTTTCTGGTTCATTGTAACACAGATGACTGCAATTGCTATTTGTAATCATGATTTCCAAGAATTTACTTAAACAGTTACATTTTGGTGTTAGGTTTACTACCAGGATAAATGCCTATTGAAACCAATACTAGGTTCAGAAAGTTTCTTAAATTTGGGGGTGTTTATATTAGGTATTATGTTTTACAAAAGCAAATCTAAACTGCGGACCAACAGAAAATTAATGGGGGTTGAACATAAACAGACAGCTCCAGTATTGTAAACCCGTGTAACTGCTGACACCTCTAGTGTTTCGCTATAGGGGATGGGGAAACTAATATGGAAGGAGAAGTTGAGGGGGCCAGGTTCGGGGGAGGGAAAATACATTCTTATTAATATCATTGTAGTTACAAACAAGAATTTGAAGAGCTGCTTCATTTGACTTTAGAAATCAGTGTGTGACTGATGACACCGGAGGGCGTCCTAGAATCTGTTGCTTTGCAGATGACTTACACAGACAATACTGATAAAGCCTGTCATGTGAATTTCTTTCTTCACCGAGTACACAGCATGGCTAAGTGGTATGTTGTGCAGCGAATGCTTCCAATCTGCTGACTGCCATCTGGGCAAACAGAATGAAAGAAGAGAGACCTCAGGGAGGGAACGGATCAGTTGTAAAGAGTCTGTGCGAACACTGGGTGCCACTCATGAAGCACAAAGCAGTTAGTGCTTTGCCTTTTTAACCCTGGG
The DNA here is from genome assembly GCF_000313985.2 of Echinops telfairi. Taxonomy (NCBI): domain Eukaryota; kingdom Metazoa; phylum Chordata; class Mammalia; order Afrosoricida; family Tenrecidae; genus Echinops; species Echinops telfairi. The sequence goes on from NW_022103896.1 coordinate 22,862,739, forward strand.
CAGTAAGTAGCTCGCACTCTCTCCAGTGGAGATGTACAGCGCCCTTAGCCCTCATACCTTCTCTTGAATGGCTGTGGGAACCTGTGGTTGAAACAGACCAGTAAGGCCGAGAACAGGGCAATGATCATAATCCCCCTTTCTTTCCCATAATCTTTGCCTTGTGGCACCAGATACTAGAGGTAGATCGAGTACTGTTTGTATTGTCTCCTGGCCTACCTATGTGGAATATTTTTGTAGGTGAATTCTGTGAATCATAATTTATGAAATATTGTAAAAACTAAAAAATAAATAAATAAAGTAGTAAGAGCCGTGGATGAAAGCTTTGCACTGAAATGTTGTAAGCACCAGGGAACCATGTGAATGATGGCGAAGTTGTGTGTGGGTAAGAGGGATGGTCTGGCGAGGTTAATGTCTTTACCTTGCCAGTTGATCCGTCTCTTACTGGAATGTTAAGTTTATAACTTGCAGAACAGTCCTTTTTGTGTGAGTAATTTATGAATCCTAACAGAACTCTTGTTCAGTGGGAGTCATCTGGTACTTTCGTAGGCATTACCTTCGTAGGCTACTCATCCAAAGAAGCCATCATGGTTCTGTGGTTTTACCAACTTCCGCTCCAGTTCTAAAACATTCGCAATGTGACCTGCTCCCTCTCTTTAAAATTTTTGGACAAAAAGTTGTGTTATCAGAAAACTGCGGGAACTTAAGCAGATCCATAACTGGAGGGAATTAATAACAGAAAGTTTTTGTTGACACCAGGAAGTAGATTAAATAGTGCAATTGTGGTAATGAGTACCATACATGATAAGCCCGAGCCACCTGGGTTTTGTTAGTTTGCTTGATTCTTTGATCACAATATTATTTCAAGGCTTGTCTATTTAAATTGTTAAGGTTCCTGTCATCTTTGTGATTTAGACCACAATTTCTTTCATTGCAATATTTATAAAAAGAAAGGCCCGGGCTAAGCTGAAACTCTCAGGGCCCAAAGGAAGCACAAGTTCAGCAGCTAGGCTAACCTTAGTGCAAGAAAACCTGTTACATTCGATTTTTTGCAAGTACGAAAGTTGAATATCGAAATCATCTGGATTTGCTTCTCTGTAGTTTTCTGCTTGGATCATAATTACACTTTTGTGTATCATATGGTATCAGCACTGTAAGGATGCTTGGTGTAAATTAATGACTGATATAAAATGAATGCATTTAAAAACATATTTCATATTTTGAGACTACTAGCAGTACTGCTATCAGTTTCCCTTCAACTGGTATTAAGTGGTTTTGACAAACATCTTTGAGAATTTATGGAAAGAGTTTAACTACTTTACCCATCATGAGTGAATTATACTAATCACAGAGTTTACTTGTTTGATAAATTGTCTCGCTTTGCCTTTGAACTTGAAATTTTAAAAACCTTTACCCCCAATAAAAGTATTTAATAAAAAAATAGAAAAAAACAATACCTTTGGTCAGCTTAATATAGATGAATGAAATTTTAACTGACAAACAGAATAGACTTTTCACTCTTTTAGGAAGAATATAGGAATAGTTTTTCACCAGTATTCAATAGTGTCTCTGAGATATATTTAAACCAATGTTTTAGGTTGGAAAAAGAAATATTCATCTTGATAAGTAAAGGAAGATTGGACATTTTAAGATACTATTGTCTGTAGCATAATTATTGTGAAATGCATTTTAAAAATTTACATGTGTTGTGCTTTGTACATTTCTTCATGCATTTGTTTTCATTTTGGAGTACTCTGTTAAAAATGTAATCTGGCTTGCAGTTTCCATATCCCAGTATAATTTAAAATCTGGTTTTAAAGGCACTTGGTGGTGCTGTCGGGTAAGTAGTGGAGTGCTTACCCCAAGCACGGTGGTTCCAACTCATCTGGAGAAAGATGAGTCTGTGTCCACCTAGCATAGCAGGCAGCATGAGTGAAGACTTCATTTCTCTTAGGGCCATTCTTCCACTGTGCTACATCCCATGGTTTGTGTTTTCATTCTTCTCTTGTTGGCATGTAGGCTTACCTAGTTTCCATCATTTTGGCTGTGGTGAATAGTGCTATAGTGCCTATTGGTTTCTGTTTGCATTCCTATTGTCAGTTCTTTTAAGCATGTGCCTAGGATTGCAGTCTTAATAAACCTGATTTGCCTCGGCTTATATATGGAAGTGAGAATTAATGATCTTTTTGTTTTCCTTGATAAGGTGACAAAGGAGAAAACATTAAAAGCAGGAAAATATTTGAACATTGGAAAACCTGTTTACTAAGAATTTGTAACATATTCTTGTTGGGGGGAAGTAGGGTTGAACTTTAGGTTTTAGAAGTAAAGCTTGCAACTCATTAATTGCAGAATGAAAAGACAAGTGTAGATTTTGGAACAAGTATAGTCTGAGCATGAAAGTTTTAGCAAAGCCACCAGACACTCCTGAGAAGAAGGTGAGGTCATCTGCTCACATACAGATTCACAGCCTCAGAACCCCCTGAAGAGTTGCTGTGTGTCGACGGCAACTCCACAGCAGTGCGTTTGGGCTTATAGTATTATAGTATTAGCATAGCATACTGAGAAGATCAGTAAAGAACAGAGACTTCACTCTGGGGAATAGTCTGAAATCATCATACAGACATTATGAAAGACATTGAAAGCTTGGGGCAGGGCGGGGTGCGTGTGTGTGTGTGTGTGTGTGTGTGTGTGGGGTGGGGGGTGTCTCTTAGATTTGTTTGAAGCTTGCTGGTCAGTCTGGGTTCCCCAATAGAGAAGTGATAGGATAAAATCAGTATTTTGTGAAGAGTAGTTTCTGGTACGGTTGACTGGAGGCAGAGAAGACAAGGATAATGAGGGTCTGAATGAAATGGATGGTAGTTATGAGAATGTAAAGGTGACTATTAGAGAAAGATGGAAGAAATGACTAAAGATTGAGTCAAGAGGCACCCACAGACACGTAGGGGTTGACTAAATGTGCCATGTAACTTTAATATCTGACATATTGTAAAAAAATTCAATTTCTGTTTGCCATTCCTCCTGAAGACTTTGTCAAATGCACCTGTTCTGCGATAATGGTATCTATTTGGAGCAGATGGGCACAGGAAATGTAAGCTGTTGGTAACCAGCAGGTGTGTTCCTACACTGACAACACACCACCTTTAGTAAAATAGGAACTATTTAAGTTTTATTTATTTATTTTTTAAACTTCAGGGATTATAGCGATTTCTCTGGGCCATTTTAAAAGGCTGTATGTTATGTGGAGTAGTCATTGCTGTTTAGACTTGTACTGATATCTTTAGCTTTGTCTTTATGGAGAGATTCATCTTTTGTTTAAAGCTCCAGAGTACAACTGCAATCTACTCAGAACCGAATAGAGTGAAGTAGATTAACATCTTCCAAGAGAACAGTCCATTCGTGGCATGGGCTGCATTTGCCACTTGCACCCTGACCCAGGGACGCTTTCTGCAGCTTGTTGGATTCATTCAGCCAATCATGTCACAGATAGTTTACCAAGTGTCACCCGTCTCGCAGCCTGTTCTCCCAGGCAGTGAGGGATACAATGGTAAATTATTGGGCATTAGACAGTTAACCAAATGAAATGACTGTCTTGTGCTGAATTCTGGGGGGAAAATAAACAGGTGCTTTAATAGGAGGCACCCCACTTTAAACAGTGGACCAAGAGCCCTTGTACGGAGCTATATTCAGCTGACACCAGGAGAAGAGGAAAACCAGGTGCGAGGGCTCTGAGGAGAGAACATGCTTGGCCTTGTTTAGGGAGCATTCTGCAGGCTGAATTAATCTGCTGGAGATACAGGAGAAGCTCCATCACTGAGAACCTTGACGGGGTTTTGGTTTTATTTATAAAGCTGCAGGGAGATTTTCAACTATCTCGATATTAATTGAATTAATGATTATCATGTTCTTGATAAATCCGTGAATTCCTATCTTCATTGGGAACTTTTATTCTTATGGTTGCATTTGGAGTATTTATGGAAATGTAGATTAGTGAAAAATATTGAAAATACCAAAGACTGCCAAAATTACAGAAAAATCTCCTGAAACAAGTAATGCTCCTTACAGGCAAGGATGACAAGATTCAACTTACATTATATTACATGACATCAGGAAAGACTAGTACCTGAGCAGGACACCGTGCTGGGTAAAGTAGAGGGACAGTGAGCAAGAGGAAGGCCTGAGACAAGATGGATTGACCGACCACAGGAGCAATTGTGAAGGTGGCGCAGGCCTGGGCAGTGTTTCATTCTGTGTTGAATGGGGGCGTGATGGGTTGCACCCAACAACAATAACAGCAGATTGGTGATGGGATTTCCTGGTGGTGCTGTGTATTATAAGACAGTTTATCCTGCGATTCCAAAGCCTTCATAAACAAGTGCTCCTGGAGCCTTGGGAATCTGTCTCTCTCAATTTTTTTTAAGCCGGTAATTTTTAGCATTATTTTGGGGACTCAAAAGTTGCAGAGCAAGTATATAAAGCAGCTGTGCTGTAGCCCCCTCCTGCCAGTTTTCCCCTGATGTCGCCTCATACACTGTGGTGTGCACATGACTCAGAAACCAGTTCTGGTACACCACTGGTTACTAGGCTGCAGGTGCCATCCGCATCGCATCAGGCTTTCTATTAGCGTCCGTTTGCTTTTCCAGGATCCAGTTCAGGGTGCCACATTGGAGTTTATCTGCCGTTTCTCCTAGTGACCTCTGGCCTGTGCCTGTGGCTGTTTCTTAGCCTCCTCTTTCTAGACCGTTTGGTGCAGAAGAGTAGGTGTTTTGTAGAATGTCCCTCAATTGAGTTTGTCTTTCAGTTGTTTTAAATGATTAGACTGGGATTATAGGTTTTGGAAAGATGCTCTCTTGCCCCAGGGAAGGCAGGGAGTACACTACTCAACCAATGTAACTGATGCTGCTAATTTTGGCCACTTGGTTAAGATAGAGATTTGTCATTGTGAGTTAACATGCTGTCTTCGAAATTTCTAGAAGCGAAGGGAGCACCAGGACATGGGAAGAAACAATTTGAGTAGCGCTTCTGTTTATACTCTGGATTCCTATTTTTTAATATTTAAACAACTTTCTTTGCAGTATCAACATATTTTGTGACTTAATATGCAATTTCCAGGAAGATTAAATAAAAACTTTGTTTTATTTATATAGTATGACACCTGGGCTGTACTATCAAACTCTAAACTCATGCTATGCAGTTGGTTCTGACTCATAGGGACCCTATGGGGCAGGGTGGAACCTTTCCTGTGGGTTTCCCCACACTGTAACTCTTGATGGGAGTAGAAAGCTGTCTTTATCCTGTGGAGTGGCTGGTGGTTTCAAACTGCTGACCTTGCAATTAGCAGCCCAGCATGTAACCATTCTGCCACCAGGGCTCATCTAGGTGGGTTAGGACCCATATATGACAGAATATGAATCAGGTAGTGGGAAACAATCATTGTCTGCATTGTCACTTCAGCATCAGAAATGTTTTGATACAGTGATTAACATTCACCAACATTGATGCCAAAAGTCATCATTAGTGGAGTTGGTTTTCTACCGCAAAGTATCTTTTATATAAGAACCAGTATGCTTTTTAAAAACAATTTTATTGGAGGCTCTTAAGCTCTTATAACATTCCATACATCAATTGTATCAAGCCTCTTTGTACATGTTACCATCATCATTTTCAAAACTTTTTTTCTACTTTAGCTCTTGGTATAAGCTCCTACTAGTAAGCTTTTAACATGAAATTACTGTCGAGATGAAAAATACTAGAAATAATTTGCTTAAAAATAACTTTAAATAGCTCTGTCTTGGATGTCTGAAACGTTTTAGCTTAATTTCTTTGAAACATTTAAAAATATGAGAGGAAATACTGATGTTTTAAGAGCATTCCTTTTACTTCCTTTTTATGCATGTAAAAACATTTGGTTACTTATACTTCAAGGCTCTCTTCATATTGCTGACTAACTACATTTCGTTGTATTGTATGGAACGGTAGCTATGCATCACAATTTTACTGTGAGTGAAGTATTCACTAGCTTTCATTAGAGTCAGAAGTCCCCCTCCCCCTATCTTTTTCTGTAGGAAGGTTCCTTAGGAATGAAAGGATTTGGAATGAGGACCGAAGAAGCAGGAGGCTTTGCATGTTGTCATCCTCATCACCGTGCTCAGTGAGGGTTGCTTTTGTGTTTGGTCTTCGATGGAGGTCGTAAGGAAAATTCTCCCTATCTGATAGAGGCCCTTCGGCAGTTTAGGCAGCCTTGTAACTTTCAACGGAGTCAATCCTTTAACAGTTTGGAGAACATTTCCTTTGTTTTGGAAGCTCAGTTTGATTTTCAATGTGACAGGCCTAATTGGGAGCAGAAGCATTCACTGATTTTATTATTTTTTAACCTTTGTGTTGTTTAATAACCTTCTGTTTCACTTGAAAATCGATTCTGCTTCTTTATCTGTTGCTGCTGCTGTTCCTAGCACTGATTTTGCCGTGTTTGGGAGCCATACTTCAAGGTAGCCTGCTCAAAAGAAAATTACAGAGGTAATGTGGCCTCAAGCCACAGAAGTGCGATAATGTATAAGATTGGATACTGCTGCCTCTAAGTCAAAGCTCACATTATTCATTGGTAAACCTTTTATATAGAAAATACAGAGCAGAACATACATAAATAAGCCATAAAGGACATTATTCCACTAGGCAGATCGTAACAAACTATGGATAACATTGAGAGGAATAGGAATTCCAGAACACTTCATTGTGCTTGTGTAGAAATCTGTACTTGGACCAAGAGGCTATACAAGGGAATACTGTGTGGTTTAAAATCCAGAAAGGTGTGAATGTATTCTTTCAGATGACACAGCCTTGCTTGCTGAAAGTGAGGAATAGTTGAAACAGTTGGTGATGCAAAGCAAGGACTGCAGCCTATCGTTCACAACTCAATGTAAAGAAGATCAGAATCTTCACAACTGTATCAACAGGAGGATAAATGGAGAAAAGATTGAAGTTGTCAAAGATTTTGACTTTTCGTGGATCCACAATCAGTGCTCATGGAAGCAAGTAGCAGTGCAGAGATCAAAAGACACATTGCATTGGGTAAATCTGCTGCACCAGACCTCTTTAAACTCTTCAAAAGCAAGGATGTTACTTTGAGGACTAAGGTACACCAGACCCAAGCCATGGGATTTTCAATCACCACCTATGCATGTGAAAGTTGGACATTGAATAAAGAAGAGTTGGTGCATTTGAAGTATGGTGCTGTGGAAGCATATTGAAAGTCCTGTTGCCTGCCAGAAGCACATACAAAGCTGTGGTGGAAGAAGTACAGGCAGAACGCTCCCTAAATGTGTCTCAAGTATTTTGGATATTGTTAGGAGAGACCAATCCCTGGGAAAAGACATCATGCTTGGCAGAGTAGGTCAGTGAAAATAAGGAAGACAGTCCAGGAGCTGGGTTGTAGCAATGGCTACAGCAGTGGGTTCAAGCGCGACCGGTGCTGCGTAAGGTGTCCCAGGACTGGGCAGGGGTTTGTTCTGTTGTGCAGAGGGTTGCTATGAGTCTGAACTGACACAGTGGCATCTGATAACATCAACATCAAGATATATATGTTATAGATTATAATATACTGTGGGAGTCCACTGGCTTTGTATAGGAGAGGCATGTGGGAAGCTGTTGCATTCTGAACTTTGTTACAACCTTATGATACAGATGCATGGGTGGTCACATGTGCCTGCAAGTTGTTATGAGTGTGTGATTGTAATTCTGATGACACTCTTATGTGAGCATTTATCTTTTACTTTCCTATTATTCCAGACACCGTCCAAGGCAGATTTACCTTATGCAGTGCATTGTTGGATCTCTTGACTGTGAGCTTCCACTCACAGGCAGCAGTATCCAATCTTATGTATCATTTGTCTAGATCTTTAGGGGTATAGCATTTCAATTGGTATTCCATCAATTCCTGTAGCCCTTTTTAGGGGGCTAATGTCTTCATTAGTGCAATTTGGACTTCCTCCCTTAGTCCTTGCGTATATCCTTCCTCTTGAAATGGTTGGATGTCCAGTCATTTGTTTTGGTTCTGTGACTCTTATTATTTCCGTTGTCTTTTGATGGTTCCTGCTACAGACTTTATTCAGAATACTCTAATTTTCCACATGTCTCCTTTTTCTGTGCCATTATACTGTGCCACGGGGCACTTAGTTGTCCTGGTTACTTGATGTCTTCCGATCTGCAGCATCTTTTTGTTTCCCTTGACGTTGGCTCTGCTTTGTCATGACTTCACTAAGGGGGTGGGGGAAAGGAGGAATACAACAAAAGTGAGGTGTCTTCTCATGTTATATCAACATGACAATAGTGCTAGTGACTGGTTCATTGAGTTAGGGAATGACTGCCATGTCTCTCCCTTTTCATACCTTGTTCATTAGCAGTGACTCACTAAGTTCAGACTCAAGGCGAGGGTGATTAAGTTCTACCTTCTGGTGGAAGGAATATCATAGAATTTCTGCAACCTCTCTTCTTCCACCGGAAAAAAACAAAATCCGACCTACTGCCATGTAGTCACGTAGGACTCCACTGGATTTGACTCTGAGCAGTGCTGTGGTACACAGTAGAACTGCCCAGGAGGGTTTTCAAGGTTAAATATTGATGGAAGCAGACTGCCCGCCTCTTTTTTTTTTTTTTTAATTCAGATTGATTGGTGGGTTCCATCTACCACCCTTCCATTTGGTTAGCAGCTGAGAATTCAAGCTACAGTGGTTAATCAATATGATGATGACCATCAGATGATGTTTTCATTAGCTTTGTAATTATGATTCTCTGATAGATGGGATTATTGAGATCAGCACTGAGACTTATTGTTTGTCCAGCATGTAGAACAGTGAGACATGATAAATGCTCAGTAAAACATTAGTGGAATTCATCTGACTGAAAAAGTGAGATTGTGAAGTATGTACAGATTGAAGCCATATCAACAGTGAAGCAGTATACCACTCCCCCCTAAAAAAAAGTGTTTCAGTTTGCTTTTTTAAATTTGCTTAAAATTAAAGAATAAAATTTTCCTTAATTTCAACTACATTTAGAAAAAGTTTTTATTTTTCTTAGCTTTGAAGGAGAATTGATCAGAGTGAAGCAGTTTAACAAAATAAATTTAGAACCAGAAGTCTTATTTTATGATTAAAGATAACTAGCTGAATGTTTTGAGAGTACCTTATATTTAGAAGGGTGGACTTACTTGAGAAAGGATATAATTTGTAAGTAAATTAGCAGTGATAGAAAAATTCCTCCCAGTTCTTAAAAAAGGTGTTTAAAAGCACCAATGTTATGTTTAGCCTAACTTTGCATTATAAATGGACTCCCTGAACCACTAAGCACACTAAAATTAACTTCCATATTGAATGCCACTTTTACTTATAGATGCCGTCAGGCTGTATTACGTTTTTCTCTCTTGTTTTTTACCCTTCCTTTTTCCTAGAGACTATTGGAAGATAGTCTGGGACAGAACCAATAAACCATACGTGCATTTGAGCTCTTGACTTTTTGCTCAATAAAAACGGAAGAACATTTTCCTTACTACCATGAAGACGGCACAGGGTCGAGAACTGGGGTTGACGTTGCGTTTCAGGTGCTCGTCATCGCCCGAGTGTCTTTCTGTAGGCAGACACTTTGCGCTTCCTTCGATGCCCGGCTACCAGGAGCTATGGAGATTTCCAAAATACAGGCCTTTCATGCCTGCTCTTGTCTCACGGTTTCCATTCTTCAGAATCTAAAAATTTCTCTTCGATGATCTTAAAGACCTTCATCCTTGTAATGACCAAAGCATGTGTATGCTTGTTTAACTTCTCAACAGGTTCACCCCAACTTTCTTGCTAACATGAGCCACTAGTATTACTGGTTTCTTGCATCCATCAAGGGGAGGGGTGGGGAGGGCAGTAAAAATGACATCATTAAAAGAGCAGGCATTGTCTTGCTAGATTTGGATTTCCCCAAGGGGGAAAAGAGGTTGAATGGATGGGAAGAGGTTTCAAATTGGAGTGTCCTCCAAGAAGAGGCACTGAGGATGTTTGTGGGCTATGTTAAACATTTATGATTCCTTGTTTCTATTTTCTCTTCCACAAAAGGGAGACATTTGCTGTTTATAACAGTGCATAGTCAAAGTGATCGTTGTGTTCAGGAGTGTGGCCTTTATACCATTGACATTGGACAGCTGGGAAGGCTTTTTGTAAGCATTGTGACGCTGGTCGGATCTGCTCAAGGAGAAATAGTAGTTGGCTACAGGAAGACCAGTTAGAACTGGTCGGAATGCAGAGAGAGGGCAGATGTGAGAAATACGATGTCTACTCACTACAAGGATAATTCGCAGGAACGAGTAGCAGCTACTTTGATTTGTGGGCTAGGATTAATTGCAACCTACATCCATTTTGAGGGAGAAAGGGCTTTCTACTCCAGTAAAGAGTTGCAGTCTTAAGAACTCAACAGGGACAGCTCTGCCCTGTCCGATAGGGTTGTTGTGAGTCGGCAATTGACTTGATGGCAGCAGGTTTGGGTTTGGAATTTTATACCCATTTTGAAGTTTACGCAGTTCACCCCTTTGAAAAATCAGTCTTGTCAGATTTATTTTATATCAAGGTAATACCAAAGCCATAAGAAAAATAACTACGATAATTGAATTGCATTTGAAATCATGGCTCCTTAACAGCCATCTGGGATAGTGGTAAGGACATTGGTTCTGGAGCTTAGCTGACTTTGTGCATTTGAATCTGATCTGATCTTGAACATGTTAATACCGTCTTCCCTTCAGGGCTTTTCTGAGGATTAAGCAAGCATGTAAGGCATTAAGGTAGTGCCTGGCTTGTAGTAAGCACTTAATGAGTGGTAGATACTGTTATTTTTTCACAAAAGCACAAATTCTGGGTGTAGTTATTAGTTCGTGTTCTGCCTGGAGATATATGAAACTATATAGGGTCTGTCTTGGACTGAAGTATAATTTAAATTTAATCATTGGGATTATGTTTATCAAATTTCAAGATCAAGCCTTACTGAGTGGACTAATTTGCATTGTATAATTCAAAGTAACCATGGCAAGTTGAAATTTGGAATGTTTTAAAACAGGGTCTACTTAATAGGAACAAATAAAGGTTAGGGCCCCGAGGAAAGAAACATAAGCCCTCACTGCCTCTGCAGGAGGGGTAAGGGCTCAGCTAGAGCATTCTGGTAAAGGAGATAAAAGTAAGTTCATAACATAATAAAATGAGAAGTCTCTGTCCTTCGGGGTGGCTCTAAGTTAATGAGGACAGTGACTGTGAGGACAGGCAGAGTAGACTAGCTACCCCTACAATTCCAGTTGAATTTACACGCTCTCTGCTAACAGAAGCACCTAGCCCTTTTACAAGGTACGCAGGTGTAATAGACTACAAGAGGCAAGGCCAACACTGATTTACTACACTGGTAAGCAGTTGAGGGAAGAATACATCTTCGGCGCCTTTCATGTTTTGAAGCAGGTGTCATTTCCTATGTCCTTTGGATTTCGTTCATATTTTAGCTCATCCTTAAGGTGATCTGTAACCAGTTGGAAAGACCCCAGTGCCTTGATTCAGTGGCCTTTCATCAACCTGTCACCGGTAGCCTTGATGAGTCTCCTGGCTTGACTACGGTGCTTTCTGTGTTTTTGTATTTTGAAACTTTTTGATTCATGTGTGTACAGCCTGATTTTGGTGTGGGGCCATTCAGCCTTATATAGTTCATGGTCAGATTACTCTTCATCATGTCCTATAATATAGCGTAATGAACTGTCCAAATTCATGGGGAACAAGAGTCAGGATCAGCACCAAAGCTGGTTCCTGTGAGGCCGAGGTCAAGCTAGTCTCCACCTTCCTACTTCTCCATTATTTCTGACACCAGCCGCCCCCGCCCCCCCCCCATGACAGTCTCTACTTTTCTGCTGGGTTTGGATAATGTCCAGCAGTGGCCGTGCACAACTAATAGAACCTATTCACAGTTATAAGGTTAGTTAGGGAAATAATAGGCTGCAACTTGAAAGTAACAGGAACTACTTAGGATCAGCATCAGGAAACACACTGGTTAGGTCTAGAACAGTGGTTCTCAACCTGTGGGTCATGACCCCTTTGGGGGGTGTCAAATGACCCTTTCACAGGGGTTGCCTGATTCATAACATTAGCAAATTTACAATTATGAAGTAGGGAAAATAATTTCATGGTTGGGGTGGGGGTCACCACAACATGAGGAACTGTATGGAAAGCAAGGTTGAGAACCACTGGTCTAGAAGGACCAAGGCTGGGTGGCCAAAAGATTATGGAGCAGATGAGCTCTTCACTGGAGCAGATCTCTGCCACCGCCACTGCCCTCCGCCGGTCATTCGTGGTTGACTTGTCTGTTAAGCACATGCTTTCTCTGCTGGCCATCTTAAGAGTCTGTAAAGTAGCTCTCAGCCCCATGCTGTTCAGTTCTCCCAGCTGTCAGCTCTCCATCGCTAACTGGCCTAGTTCATAGTCAGTGTAGCAAGCAGCTATCTCAGCTGTCCATCTCTGTGGGCTGGTTCAGCTCTGCCCAGCACTGCTGGCAGCCATTAACTAGCCTCACAAGCTCTGCTCCCATGGAGCTCTGCTTCTCTTCCAGCCTCACTCTCACCGGACAGCTCCTTCAGCTAATGGGCCCAGAATGCGTACAGTCTTAGTCGGCAGCTCTCTCAGCTGCTGATTTTTAAATAAAACTATGCTTGGGAAGGCTTAAAACACAGGGTATGCATGTTCCAAGGGATTGCCGCCCCCCCCCTTGACAACCAAGAGTTCTTTCCAACCCTGCCAACCTCTGGGTCCCGACTCTTTCTATGTGCCAGCCCTCATCAGCAAAAAAAAGAGATGGAGTTTTCTGCTACTGAGCACACGCACGCAAGGTCTAGCTTATCATTAAACCTTCTATTTTCACTAAAAACACCGTTATTTCTACACAAGTTTGTAGAGTGTGTTAGGATCTAATTTTTGATACAGTCATGAAATAGGTTTATCTTAATTGTTATCCCTAATTTTAAGCTACATTACAGAGCTAGAAAGTTTAGGAAGAAAACACTTCCAAGTCTTTTCTGGGTGGAATATCTTGAAACTATTTAAGTATTTCATTTGTAGCATATGTTCAACCCAGCCATTGTTTATATAGACTCGTGACTTGCAGTTTTATTCAGTGTTTTTTGTTTAGTTGGTTGTCTCTTTAATATCTGAAGAATAGGCTTGGAAGCCACATCTGACCTCTTCAGACTACAGGAAGGGAGGAGAATCCAGCTCCACATCTCCCAAGGCTGATACTTAGGAGGCAGAGGTCAGAAATGTCTCTACCCTCCAGCCTCCTCTACCTTACAGCCACTGTTCCTCCCAAGGCACTTGACTTCTCGGCTGGGTTTATAAATCACTGCAGTGGCTACACAAAATGCATAGGTAATACTCAAGATTATGTGGTTTATTAAGGAAGCTAGCAGGTCACAAAATGTTAAAAGATATACTTCTTTTGCCAACAGCACACTGTCTCTTCTCAGCCTTGCCGGCAGCTGTGTGTCTCCCAGATCTCAGCCTCTCAGCGACATGATCCCATGTCCCCCAGTCTGCCTCTTGGCAGTGCTCCTCTGCTCTGTCTCACAGTCTTGGTGCTGTTGCTTTGTTGCTTCTTCACACAGGAATCTCAGGTGCCCTTCACCCCTGGTTCTCCTCGTTTCCTGGTCCTTGGATTCTTTGTTCCTGCTTCTGAAATGATTTGTTTTTGACTTAGTGGAATGGCAGAATTCCCTCTATTATACACCCAACTTACATGGCCCCACCTAATCATTTGGCAAGAGTTACAAAGAGGATGGGCTAAAGAGCCATACCAAGTACCGTATATATTTGTATATGGGCTACGTTTTCTCAGCACATCTTTAATGCAGTTTTTGTGGTAAAATTAGGTGCCATGGGTGATATTCGGGTCAGCTTATAATGGAGTATATACGGTAATTTCACTTTAGTGTGTTATTTTAGTGAATGTTAACACAGCAATTATAAATTCCCATTCAAAAATTTCTGCACAAATCAGTCGCTAACATAGGTTACATTCTTCACAATGTGTAAGCATTCTGTTTGTTTTAAAGTAATTGTTGACTGAGCATTTAGTGGACTACTACATATTTCTGTCATTATTTTGATAGTTGGTCTGTTCCCAGTTTGATCAGTTTATTCAATTTGTTTGCATCCTTTAATTAGTTGAACATGTCGGTGCTCTTTGCCATAACATGATTTCATAGGATCAGTCATTTTCAAAAGATACCTACATCCTTTCAGAAAAGGATGGTATTTAGAAGCCAACAGCTTGCCACTGAGTGCACATTGCTATAGGGGTGTTGCTGCTCCTGGACACATTTTCAGCCGATAGAGCTCGGGAATACATGCAAGTATTTAAATGCACATGTGGACACACACACATACCCTCTGTATTCATGAATTTGTACTGATAACCCCAACTGCAACAGGGTTCATCCTAGTTTTGTTTCCATATTTGTTAACTCCCTTAACTGATAATGAAATGATGGCCCGTATTGTTTCCAGTTTGTTTACTTTTTTGGGTTTATTTCTCCTCTTATGTGACAAACTTTGTAGCTTTTTTGTCATTCCCTGTCCCACGTGGATATCCTCCTCACATTGCTCAGGCTGTTATTCTGCTAGCCAACCCACTCCACTCCTTCATGATGCCTTCTCTCCCCACTTTCTTATGTCAGGATGGCATATCAGGACATCCACCCAAGTGTTGCCTTGCTTTATCCACCTCAGATGCTGACTCCCATGCTGTGCTTCTACCCTTCACCTTCCAGGTCTCTGATTCCTCAGGCAGATTCCATCCCATGAGGGTGCCTGTCTTAGTCTCTTGAGGATCTGATATTCTCCAGGAGACAGCCTGCCTGCCTGCTGTGATCCCTCCTCACCTGCTTGAGCTCTTATACTCAACTCTTGGCCACCCCCCTCACCCTCCACCAAGCTATAGACATTTTATTTTGAAAATATGCACTTGTACACAAATTTAGGCATATCAGTTTAAGGCTTATCTTCATTTGTAAAGACCTTTGCCTCGGATAGGTCGGTTGTGGTGGTCTTATTTGTACAGATGATGTGAGAACAAACATGGGATGAATAGAGGGAGCTGGGATGCACTTTTTGCTTTCTTTTATTATTTGTTAATATGCTGGAATTCAGCTCCAAGAGCCAGCTGTATCGCTATCTCCCAGCTTTGAGAAATTAAACAAGCTATCTGACTCATGGAGTGTCTTTAGCTCACCTGAACAGAATTTTTAACTTTTGAAAGCTCCTTTATAGAGTTGCTTCTGAAGAACAATATACTATAGATCAGAAATGTAAAACAGTAAGTCAAGAAAGACGTGAAAGGAAACATGAGTTAGTTATTTAATATGTACTCTCAGAGTAGAAAAGGCTTTTCTACACATGGCATGGAAATGAGAGGTGCATGCCTTAATCCCTAAAATCAAGCACGTAAAGCTAAAAATGAACCTACACAGCAAAATGAGAAAATGTTTGCAATTCAATAATGCCAAGAGATGAATTTTAAAAATATATGTGATGGGGCTTCAAAGTGTTCCTGGAAAATGGAACCTTTGGAAGCCCCCTCCTGATCAGAGAAGAAAACAAACCAGTGGAAACATTGGGCTTTAGATGGTTCAGACAAATCACAAGAAAGAGATAAAAATAGCATTTAAGTATGTGAAGATATGTTCAACCTTGCTTATATTGAAAATTCACATGGAAATTAATTTACATAACAAAGTAGTAACGTTTGCTCATCAAATTTTCAAAAGTTAAAAAAGTTGATAGCACACTGAATTTAAATTTGTAGACCGTGATGATGGGGGCTTAAGTTGGCCCCAATTGTGGGGAGAAAAATTTGCCCTGTAGTTACAATGTCTGTCTGCGATGTCATGAATGCCCAGTGATCGGTCCAAACTAGAGTGCATTAGACTCTAGGCATTCACAGATATATTATTCTTATTTCCAACTTGGGATCAACATGTATAAATAAATCACTTAGGGAGTTAGCCTTGCAGACCACCCATTTCAGCACTCAGCACACATTTTTCAATGCAGCGGTGTGGCTCTCTCTTTACGGTCTTGTGTGGGTGGTGCCATTTGAAAAGTGATTACAGCTCTGTTTACTTCTGGAAACCATGGCCCTGAAAATAGACACTTGTTCTGATAGAGAAACCGAAGAGTGCTAAAAAGTGATTGTTCTCATCCAGAATATAGCATGTTAGGGTGCAAAGAGAAGTGGTGAGAATCTGTGACAAGAATAAGTCTCATGTTGAACAAAATGAAAAAAAGATTCATTTGTGGCAATAGATATAAAGTTAAATTTAGAGAAAATGGTTCTTAAATTTTAAAAAGGTTACTTTTTAATATACTGTTTCATTTAGAAGGTCCCCTGCTGCCTCAGTGGTTACCAGTTGGGCTTCTAACCCCACACCAGCAGTTCTAATCCACCAGCTGCTTCCCTGGAGAAAGGGCTTTCTGCTGTAAAAAGGTATGGATTCGGAAACTCAAAGGGCAGTTCTACCCTGTCCTGTAGGGTCACTCCGGGTTGGCATCCACTTGATGACAGTGAGTTTGAATTTTTGGTTTAATTTAGAAATATATTTTAGATGCCTTTACAGGTGGATTTTATATCACACCAGTTTGCACCCTACCAGTTTTATCTGAAAATGATACACACTTGCCAGTAGGAAAAAAATGTATACTTTTTTGGATATTTCTTTAATCAATTAAAAGTGAATACATTATCTTTTCATATGTATTTTTTCTTTATCTTTGTGAGCTAACTATGCGTACTTTGGGTAAAAGTGTGCTTACTTACGTTGGTCTCTATAATGTGTGGAGGCTACAGAAAGGTCATGGAATTTTCCTTTATCTTCTAATTCCACAAACATTTGGAAGCCCCCATGTGCAGGAACAATGATCTATCAGTGTTTGAATCTGTGTTGATACTAGAATTGTTAAGACTAAACAAAGTTACAAAATCCGCTGGTGTAAGAGGAGAATTCTTAGAAAAAAGGGCACGAGGGGCTACACAATCCGACGACCGTCATCATGTCGCTGAATTGAACACACACAGAGTTGAATTGCCACCTGGTTGGCTATGCAGATACTTTTTTCATAAAGTTTTATTGGACTTAGAAAACCAACCCCCCCCAAATCCACAACCACCACAGGTAAAATTTACTTATGGCTTCTCGTTCTTAGGGTCTTTTATTAAACTATCATTCACAGTTATGAACGATTAGTTGCTAAAATTTGTTGATGTATAAATGATACTAATATAGTTGTACGATTAAAAATGTAGTTTCCCACAGATTGAACATTAACTATATTTTGGGTTACACTGTAATGAGGTATTGTCAAAATTAGTGCTATTCCTTCATATATTCCTGCCTCGCTGTTTAGTAAAAGCCAAAATTTAGCTGGTATTGAGACAAATTAGAAAACATAAAGGAAACATTTATAGGGGCAGTGAATTATTTTCATGTGGCTCTCCTGGTAAGAAGGTGGGGAGAAGATACTGATAGGATTCACCAGGGAGTAATAGTAAACAGGATTCTCTGGCATGCTGTCCTGCTGTGTTTAAGAGCCCTCTGAAGAAGGTGGGATCTAATTAACCAGCAAAAGCCAGAAGTGGAGCAAGTCCTGTAGACCCAAGATCCCTGAGCAGTGAACCCCCCTGAATCCAGTAGAACATCAGAGGAGCAGCAGCAGCAGCAGAAGGAGAACCAGGAGCCAGTACCTGAAACAGAGTGGTGGATTTACTGGCCAACAGAGCAAGTGAAGCTGGCTTGGCTTGTACAGTGAGGTGCCTCTTAATTGGGCAAGTTGGGCTTGCTGACCTGAGGAAGGGGAGCTAAGTGTCTTGGGCTGAGGCTCACTGTAGTGGTTGCCTTAGGACACTTATTCAGGGAGCTAAGCTGCAGAGCGGGCTGAATGCCTTCTGGTTGAGATTTACATTAGAGTAGAATGTCCTTTGGGCATTTACTAGCCGACCTGAAAGAACATTGTAACAAGTGCTGATATACAACTGTATCCTGAGTATTTCTCACTTGCATTATAGCCTGAGTATTGTCCGTGAATTCTGTGTATCCATTGCAATGCATATGAGAACCTAAAACTCAAGTAGAGCACCTAATTAGGACAACACAACATTATCTTAAACTTTATCCTAGATATGCGTTAGGTACTTCTCAATGTATTTTAAAGGCCTGCTTTTCTCTTATTATGAACGCAGGATTTAAAAATAAATACCTGGAGGGGAAGTAGTTAAGAGTGCTTACCTGTTCATGGAAATTGAAAAGTTGGCAGTTCAAACCCACCAGCTGCTGGGTGAGGGAAGGCAGATGTGGCAAATGCCTGCCTTAAAGATCATGCCCTGCAGGGGCGTCCTCTACTGGCTGCTTTGAATTGTAATCCACACGATGGTGGTGGGCCAGAAACACGTGTTTGGGCTTTTTTTCTTGAAGATCATTTTCTACTTGTCCTGTATGTTCTTAGGTGTGTGTGTGTGTTGTAGATTCCTGTCTTCATTTAGACTCTTAAGTCGTTTGTAACGCCAACATAATCTCTGGGTATATTGCTCAAGTTCCAGTTAGATTAAAATTTTAAAACAATATTTACTTTGTCAAAGGTGATACACTAGGTGGTCTTTCTTTGTAAAGCAACAGATTTATCTAGGGCTTACACTATTGTTGCTGCTTTTGATATAATCAAGGTCTTGGGAAATGTGGCGAGTATTTTGTAAATCAAACAGTGCTTTGAAATGCATTGAGAGCTTGCCATAGAGAAGAAACTATTTTCCTTATGAAATTGTAGTGAATGTTTAGAGGATTTAGGGAGACTTTACAGCGTGTTTGAAAAATTATGAGCATATCTTTCTGTGCCTATCCATGTGTCTGCTAGACCTGGTGGTTCCAGAGAGGCTAGTTAGAGAGGGTTTCCTAGGTTACTCTAGAAAGCAGGATTTTAACAGCTGATGATGTCAGACAGTGAACCCTAGGGAGAAGAGATTTTATGTTGTGTTTTGACTAGCTGCAAGAAAACCACTGTCCACTAAACCTTAAAATGAAAAACAAAACTTAAATGTTCCCTCATTTCATTTTTCAGTTGGAGGGGTGCTTTCTTGTATTTTTATAGCCTTAATTAAAATAATAATAATTGGGAGTTAATACATATATCATTCCATAGTTCAGTCATGTCATGCAGTATTATACAACGGCTACCACAATCAGTTTTCCTTCCCGAATCTCCTTGACATGCCTCCCGTTTACCCCCTCCCCCCAGCATTACTTTCTTAAAAGTTTGGAATACATAATTAGGGCTTCCTTGGTGGTGGGGTTTGGAGGCAAATTTCAAGGACTAAAGAACATAGCTGGCTGGTAAACATGTAAAGAGAATATTTTAACAACCAAAAGAAAGAACAGTTGAATACCTTCTTTGGGGAGTGACACTTTGGAGTGAGCTTTAAAAGGAAGACTCCACTTGTAGTCTTCCCCCCTTCCCCAACCAAAAAAATAGCTTTGTGGATGTATTAGTTACATAGTTTCCTGTCAACTTGACGGGTAGGGGTGCAACTGGCAGGTCCGTCAGGTCACAGCCTGATGGTGCCTCCTTGTGGGTGTGATCTCCTCATAAGGAGGGTTCTAGGACACCTCGTTCTCCCCGCCCCCCCCCAAAAAACCTTCCTGCTGTCACTTTGAGAGCTGCCAGAGCCACGCCATTTGATCCACATCCTTGCATTCTGCCTCATTGCATGTGGCTTCGTGAGTCTGAGGAGGGACTTACAGGCCTGAGTTGGACTGGGCTGGGAGGTTCTTGATGTAAAACTCTTTCTTAGACTAAACGAGTGTCTCTGGATTCGTTTCTCTAGCCAAGCCAGCCTAACACATTATAGTAACTTGGGAGTGGGGTGCTAGTGAAACAAATCATGAAGATGGAGATGCTTGTTTGACCCACTGCCTTATGGTAGTTTTACTTTGGCTAGCTGGATGTCAGATACGGACATACTGTTTACTTGATTGTTTTCTGGAAAAGACACGGGAAGTGAAGGTTTTGATTTCTAGAAGTTGCTTTTGGTTAATCCTGTCTGTAATGGCAAAAATAAAAGTGATAAATGTATATTTTGAGCTCGGGACAAATGGCCTCTGAAACTTCTGAGACCGTGCTGCTTAGTTAAAATGGCTAACAGCCGGTCAGACTGGCTGACCGAAGGGTCCAGAGGACTCAGGCCATATTGCATATGAATAGTTTATGTAAGCAAGGATTGAATTTGACTGTTATAAGAATGTGTTTAGCTTCTGACTCTGCTATGCTTTTTCCTATTTCTTCTGCCTATTATTGATATAATGGGTAATAGAAATGATTGTTGGGAAGTATGAAAATGGAGTTTTTAAGCTAATTACCTTCAGATATTAAATTGGAACTTTAAATGAGCATGGGACAAGCCTGCAAAGAAAGCTCTGAAAACATCCGCCCCAGCTGGTGCCTGTGCTGTGAGTGTTTAGTACATTTGCATTTGAAAAGACTTGTTGAGAGATGTTGGCTGACTGTAGAAAAAAGGGGAGCATTTTGCTATTTGGTATTTTGAGCTAGTGGTTTGCTCCTGAAGCTGGGAAAATCTGTAGCTATGAAACTCGGATCTAGGACTGTTCTAGGGCAGCCCGTGGCTTTGCTAGGTGACCACCTAGATCCACTTGTTCAGTGGAAGTGGGAGAAAAGCAGTTGAGTTTGGCCAGTGACACCTGTGGACCTGGTTCACAGGGACAGAGAGAAGGGAGCATGTTGGTTGGTCTGAAGTTTGAATAGTTGAGCCAGAACCTGAGCCCAGAGGGCTAGTGTTGAGAATTTGTAAAAGGACCCGTGGTCAAAAGGCAAGATGGCTAATGGGCACCCTGGTGAGGCTAAGGTAGGTGGCCCACATTGCTTTGACCAGCACCCAACCAGATTAAGATTTTTGAGCCTGTGAATTGGTGTACATATTGTTGCTGACTTTCTGGATGGCTTGTCCTGATTTGACTTTGTTTATGGATGTGAACTCACAAGGTTCCAAGTGGAATGAAGATGCTTCACATCAAAGAACACGCTTGTCTCCTCAGAGCGCTGGGTTGATATTAGTGGGCAGTATAGAAAATTGGACACCCAAAGTTGGGGAGATAAAGGCATGAAGTAGCTAGCTGGCTTACATAATTTCTTGGGTGGGGGAATATGTTCATAGGATTATGGTTTAGGTGTTTACATGACTGCACTTGTTAGGTATAGACTTTTTGTTTTGTTCACATGTACAATATTGTGCTTAAATGAGGCTGGCACATTTTGAGTTTTAGGCATTTTTAGCTTTATCCTCTTAGGAAGAAATATGATTCTACTATTGTCTGTTTGAAAGTTATACATGGCTAAAGAATAGTGTAAAAGTGCCAAATGACAAGGGCTGTTCTGTGGTAGTTAAATAATTTTGTGTTAACTTGAAGTGTAGGGGTGGAGTCTAGCCTGTCAATCAGGTGCCTCCTTGTGAGCTTGACCCCATACCCCCCCCCATACACACACACATATACATACTCACTCTACTTTCACCTTCCTGCTGTGGAATTGCTCAGAGCTGCCAGAGCCACCACCATTGGATCCACAAGACTTTGCGCCCACTGGCTGGTGATGTTCCTGAATTCTGCATCATTGCATGTGGCCCCATGAGTCTGAAGAGGGATTTAGGGATTTGACTTGGACTGCACTGGGATTAATTCTTGATACAAACATCTTAATACATAAATGAATGTCTCTGGATTTCTCTAGTCAACCTGGCTGAACAGTGGGGAACAAGTGGGAGAGGGACGGGCTGGACAGCCACTGTAGCCAAACCAGAGGCTGCATTTGAATTGTGAACGGGAACCAGCAGCTGGCCCCATAGCAGCATTTTAGGTACAGTGTGATATATATGGGCATTAGGGATGCAGTCCACAAATAGGTGGTTATTTATAAACAAAACAATTATATATGCTCTAACTAAACAGCGCAGTGAACATTTCCTCTCATGAGGAGGGGTTGTGAAGCCTAGTGATGTAGCTTGTTCTGAGGCTGCTAAATGCCCCTTGTACTGAAGATTAATAGGAAGCAAGGAATTTACCTAACTAGTCAACATTGGACTTGAATGTATTCTCACTTATTTTGATGAAAGTTGTGTGGATTTTATTCAGTATGCATGCGTTCAAGATGAGCTCACATTTTGTTTGCTTACCAGAGCCTGTAATGTGTTGAGTAATAGCTTTCATGTTCTTTGCTTAATTTAACAAATATACTTAAAGGATTTTCTATCCATACTTTTACTCTTCTTATAGTTAAATGAACTCAGCAGTACTAACCCTTGAATATTTACTCTGTCTAGGTATATTAGACTGCTTTCTTATATATGCTGAATTAGAAGAAAAACAGGCTATAAAACGATTTGTGTAAATCAAGCCCAGAAAGGGTTGGTCGCTTAGGATCAAAATGATAGCAGTCTAGGAGGATTAATAAACCAGCGGCCCCTCTTCAAGGCTGAGCTATCTGCTGTAGGAAGCACAAAAGGCCAAAAGGAAGGGAGTTGAGAGGTTGTAGGGGAAAGGGGCTTGATGCCCTCTAAAGACAGGTGTACTGACGTTTAGCACTAATGGAGTAGAAGTGGTTTTAAACAGATCCTGGAATGACTAAAATTGTTGTGGATAGGAGTGTATACTATCTTAGTTTGAGGGTGAAAGAACCTGGCAGTTTCGCAGCCTCTGGGGTTTCTGGGCCATATTCATGTTGAATGTTCTTCCCACTTGGTACAAGGCAGGGTTCCCAGAGTTCTGGACGATTCTCTAATATAAATACACTTGCCCCTACTGTGTGTCAGTAATGAACCCATATGCATTCCCCCTTACTGAGCTCTTTTTTAATTACAGTTATTCTTAGCCATAGCTAATATTCGTTGTCTTCAGATTAACTGTTGGATGAAAGAATTCCATGCAAGACAGCTGTTGAATATACTTAATCCAGGAATTTATAGTTATTTAAAAATATAACTAGCAGCCCCCCCTATTTTATCATTTTCTGAGATTTGAAGAAATCTCACCTATAAGTTTATACCCCCTGCCCCTCTTTTAATTCATTGAGATCTTTTCGGGAATGCTATAAAAAATTATTTCTCGTATCCCCCCCCTGAAATACTTTTTTCCTTTTTAAACAGTTTCATTGGTACATAATCCACATATGCAATTTAATAATTCACCCATATCAAGAAGTTAACAATCATTATTACCACAATCCGTTTTAGAACATTTTCTTCTTCTTGTACTCTTTTGTTATTAACTTCTCTGAAAAACATTGTGAAGGATATTTAAAGAAGCCTTCTGTCCGTCATGCGGGTTTTGACTCTGTCCAGAAAGCGGCTCCACCGGGCTGTTTGGGCCATACCCGTTGGGGTGTAGAGAACCAAGTGTTTCTCTGGAACAGTGTGGTAGGTTCAAAGTGCCAACCTGTTGGCCAGCAGGATTCCTTGTCTCACTGCTGTCAAGTCCATTCCTGCTTTAGAATGACCTTCAAAGACAGGGTAGAATGGTCCCTGTGAGTGTCCTAGCTGTTAGCAGCCCTATGCGCAACCCTGTGCCCTCTTCCCTATGCCACCAGGGCACCTCAGACTCTTTATAGAATTACATGAAACAAACGCACAGGTTTTTTTCCCCAAATGCCCAATTTAATGATTAACTGCACCACCACAGGTCTCCTTATAGGAGAAATCCCATGGAATAACTGCATAGTTTAATAAATTATTGTAAAGCAAACAATCCCTATTTCCATGACGGTGGTTAAGAAATAGACGATAGGTAGTGCCACAGAATCTCTTAACTGTTCCGGTCCGGTTACAAAAGCCACCTCTGCCCACCCCTCCAAGTAACTAGGATTCTGATTTCTGTCAAACTTAATACGTTTATAATTTTACCACCTGTTTTGTGTATGCATTGTGGATTTACTATTTTTGAACGTTGTAAATGAAATGATAATTGTATTCTCCACAGTGTTAATTACGTTTGTGCGTCCATCTTAGTTTGCTTATTTTTCACTGCTGTATTCTAGTGTATGACTGTTACATTTTCTTCATCTCCTACCGTAAGTGGGCAGTTAGGTTGCTTCTCCTTTTTTATGCTAAACTTTTTAAGATATTTAAAAACACTGGATTTATCATCAACATGCCTATAGGATGAAAGTCCTGTGAGCTTGGCCAGCCCATAGCTCTTACAGCTGACAAATCAGACATCATGCTGAGTCTCGAGTAAGGACTAGAGCCTGTCCTAAAGAAGACGGTTCATTACTGTCTGCTGTGTTTGGGGGGGATGTAAGTTTAAGAGATGACAAGTCTGCGTGGGGAAGCCCTTGGGTTTTTTGGGAACAATATTTTAATCTTTTATTGGACTGGATTTTCAGTGTTTTGTTGAAGAAAGTTCCCAGGAAGATTTAGTTTTCTCCTTGTTATCAAGTAAAGTCTGTCATTATAGTATGCAGTAAGATGTGTGCCTGCCTCCTTTATTATTTGCAAGACATTGTGAGGAGTGGTGTTAATTCTTTAGCTATTGTCAGAGAATTAACCTTGCCCCTTGGCTTTAATATGGTGGGAACACAGTTTTGGCTATTGAGTCAGCTCTGTTTTTATAAAGTTATTAAAATATTCTAATGTCTTTAGGTCATTTTGATAGTATCACCTTACAATTATTAGTTTAAAGTCAGTAATTAAATTACTTTTTATGAATATTCTAAAGATTTGTCCATTTTTCACATATTCAAAGACAACCTTTTAATTTATCTTGTGAACTGTAATGTTTTTTAGTTCTCCATTTTAAGTACCAACAGTCAAATATCTTACACTTACTTCTGACTATTTTGGTGGGTATAGTGTGCTCTTATTTTTCTATTATATTAGTATGTATGCTGAACGTTACCATTTTACTGCAGTGGTTCCCAGGCTAGTTCTAATCTGCTATTCTTAGTCTTCTTGGGAGAATGTGCATGCATAAAAAAAAAAAATCTTTTAAAAAAAGTTTTCCAGTGGTACAATCCATCTACAATAAACACAGATTCAGAATTATTTTACACTTGCTCTAGAATAAACTTTTTAAATCCAAAAGATGCCCAACTTCGGAATATATGTATTGCTTTCCAGTGGTTTACTATTGACTTATTTTAAGATACATTTGCATTACTACATACAATTGTTTCCTGTATTTAACAGCCTTCCTTTTATTTACTGTCATACATCTAGCTACAAAGAGTTTCAGGCTGACAGGCTACTGGGTGCCTTATTCTCTGTGAAAACTGAATGCATTAATTGGTTTTAAACATTTTTTCAGAACGTGTTTGAGTGCCATTTCAACACTCGGAAATAGTTACATTCATGCTTAAGTTACCATTTTCTGCAAAAAGCTTGGCCATTGTAGTGTCAAAGACTAGACAGTCGCTATTCAAAATGGTTGTTGCAATTCCATCATGGATAGATCGAGGAGTGGCTTCCCAAGCCAAACGCCGCCCAGGACTATTTAGCTCAAGCCGATAAGCAAAATTTTCAGCTTGCTCCTCTGTTCCTATCAGCTGTACAGTTCCAAAGAAGGGCTCGCTGCCCTCGTATCTCTCCAGCTTCTCCAATATTATCATGAACTGAAAGCCGAAACAGGACTGAATCATCACCCAGTCAATAGCACCAGGAAGATCGATGTCCATAGCTAGGAAAACGGTATCGGTTCCCTGCAGGGTGGTAATGGGCGTCTGATGGTGCATCAGATGGGGCACGACGGCATCCACGGAGCCTTGCCATTTGCAGGAGACACCAGGGAACGGACAGGAATAAGGCCTGAAGTCACAGAGCTCTTCGTGCCCTTCCTTTTCTGGGCATGTCAGGGCTTTTTCACATCCAGAAGAGGCATATTTACAAGGGAGGAGCCAGAAATCGGCTGCATTTTCCATAGCCTAGTGCGAAATGGATTGCAGTGCGTCCCAAGCGCTTGTTGGAGGAGGTTGTGGTGGTCGGCGCCGGCGCCTCTGGGGTGGTGGTCGCCGAGAAGTACCTGTTAGGGCAGCGCTGCTGTCACCGTCTGAAGGCTCGCTTCTGCGGCTGGAGGGAGGAGCAACACGGACCCCGGCCCACGCTCAACCGCTCAACCGCGCTCGCTCCATCGCCATCACCGCCGCCGAGCTCAGTCACCACGGACACACTGGCCGCAACTTCCTCCGCGAGACACTGGGCCTCTGACAGAGACGCTGGCTGCACTCGCGCCATGGCTGTGCCCGTCGAGAGCGTGCCCTGCCCCCTTCTGTGTCAAGTTTAGTTTCTAGTGGCTTCTCTGCAACCCCGGGCACTCGTGGACTTCTTGATGTCTATCTTCTTCCCCACGCGTGTGTCCCCGAGTCTGTTCTGCTTTTGTGATGTGGAAATGAATACAAATGGTTAAACACCTGGCTGCTAACTGAAAGGACCTGGAGATCTGCCCCTGCCAAGAAGGCAA
>NW_022103896.1:22890360-22925688 GCF_000313985.2 Echinops telfairi
TTTTCTGTTGTCTGTCCCCCAGGGAGGAGGTCACATATAGATCCTTGTAATCGGTTCTCCCTCTCCACCCCACCCTCCCTCCACTCTCCTGGTATAGCCACCCTCACCACTGGTCCTGAAGGAATCATCCGCCCTGGATTCCCAGTTAAAAAAACATTTTTTTAAAAAAGGTTGTTACTAAATTTCTCCAGTTCCTGTATTTCTTTGTATTTTGGCAATGCAGAAATTAAGTTGTGGCAATTGTTACTTTGAAAACTTACGGCTTGCAAAATTGCTTAGTGAAATTGATGATACTAATTTGTGATTGGCTCTCTTGCCAGGAATTGGAGAATGGAGCTGGGAAGACATTTATACCTAGGCCTTTTAAAAATGTGAACTTTATTGATTCTTAGTAATTGAAACTTCTTTATGTATGATTCTTTCATAACCATATACAACCTGAAATGCATATTGGAATTTTGGGTGTTTTCCTGATGACACAGTTGCTAGTGAACTACCCCTTTACATGGCTTGTAAAATTGTGTAGCACATTTCAGTTTTCATGTCAACCTTCTCGAGTCTGCTCACATTACTGAACTTTAAACTACCATTGTTGTCCCTTGACTGAATCGTTACAATGATTTCTTAAAAATGTGTCTCTGCCCGTCTTTTTCCTCTTTATTCCATCCTTCATTGCACTACTCAAGCAATGTCGTAAAACAAGTCTGACAGCATCCTTCTGCTATTCTCATCCATCTCTAGCACCTTCTTGCCTGCCCAGTAGTAAAGCCTAGTTCTCCCTAGCCTGTTACTCTTTGAGTCATGGTTTTGGTTTGCCTTATTTTTGTCCCTCTCCAGTGCCATTGTTTATAGAAAGTTCCCAAGAATTCTGTATTCTGTACTCCTTCCCATCTGTTTACAGTGATTTCTTTAGGCCAGAGACGGCTCTCAGGTTTTTCTGCTTGGCATTCACTTGGCCATCCTTCAGAATCAGCACGCTATCATCTCCTCTGTAGGGCAGTTACCACCCTTCCCCAGAATCCTCTTTGCATTACTTCTGTACACTGTACAGTGTTGAATGGTTCTCTTGGTGTTATGGATTGAATTCTGACTCTCCAAAATGTGCATACTTGACTCGGCAGTTGTGCAATGATGTCAGTTGACCACTGTATGATGAGACTCCATAGTGTGATCTGATGTGATCAGCGGAAGGGGATATGGTAGGATATGATGTGAGGTGTGTAGCCTGCATCACCTTTTTTTTTTTAGTAAAGAGATTAAACAGAGAGAAAACCCCAGCTGTTAACCACTGAGAAAGAAAATTTGGGAGCAGAATATGTCCTTTGGTTCAGAGGTTTGCGTGCTAGGTACCTAGACCAGGAGACAGAGAGTAAGCCCCTCCTTTTAACTCTTCTGACCTTCCTGCTGCACTGTGAGAATAAATGTCGGTTCATTAAAGCCTTCCACGTGTGATATTTCTGTCCCAGCAGAACCAGGTAACAAAGACACAGGTATTGCTTGTGATTTTCAAGACTGCGCCTTAATTCAAGGTGGACTGCCTAGAATTCTCCCATTGTGCCTAAAAGTAGAGAGAAAATATATTGACCAGCACCATGTGGAACTTGAGTGGGGACGGATTTTGGAATGATGAAATTGCTTTCACGTGTTCTTTTTTATTGTAATATAGGAGATCTTTTTCAGGATAGGTAGACGGTGTCATTCTTTTTGATTAGTGGGTAGTTACGATACTGGCTGAATCAACACATGTTCAGGATCCACTTGGTGAGGTTTATTGATAACTCTGGGTGATACAAACCTCTGAAATTATGCTAATTTAGTTTTTATGTTGTAGGTAATAATGGTTTTAATTCAGAATATGGAATTAGATAGGTGAAGCTTAATTTACCTAAATAGTTAACTAGGCAAAGCTTCACAAATATTATTTACGTCTGCTCGCTCATTAAGACTTTTGTGACTTTAATTTTTTTTTTTTTAACTTTGACCGAATTTCTCCTCCATCCTTTTCTTTTTTTTTTTATTTAACATTTTATTAGGGGCTCATACAACTGTTATCCCAATCCATACACACATCAATTGTGTAAAGCGCATTTGTACATCGTTTCTCAAAACATTTTCTCTCCATTTAAACCCCCGACATTAGGTCCTCATTTTTCCCCTCCCTCCCCGCTCCCCCCTCCCGCATGAGCCCTTGATAGTTTATAAATGGGTATTTTGTCATATGTCTTTTGTGACTTTTATTTAGTACAGGAACAAAGGGGCAAAACTGGCAGGTCAAGCATTCTCATCATGGAGTTCCCGTGTTTGCTGGTACTCAGTTTTCTACTGTCAGTTGCGTCTATGGTATTAAAATGCTGGGTGACACCCCGTGCCTCATTCGTGGGCACTAATGGAAGTAGCTGATAACGTGAGGTGATGGAAACATTTTCTTTCTAAACACTTTTCAGTTTGCAGTTGATTTCTGTTACTCTAGGGGGCTGATCCTTCACAGCTGTTAGAAACCCTAAGTGGGTTTCCTCGCCTGCTGGGCAGATCTTTCTTTCTTTGGGAGCCTTTCATGGCACAACGGGGGCTTTTAAAAATGTCACAAATGCAATTCAGTCTGTACAGCAGTTAGTGCAGAGTTTTGTTTGTGTTGTTTATGGCAGAAAATTGAACATTAAAAAGCCAGTGGTGGAGGAAAGCGGCAGCCCTTGGCCTACTTATGGAAGTGGCCTTTTGAGTTTCAATAATGCCATCGCTTCTGGTCATCTAGACTGGCTCAGTTTTCCTGTCACATTTCTTCAACCCCAAGTTCTCGTCCTTAGTGACAAGTTGAAAGATAAAAGCTGAAAAGATTGATGAATCACAGGCAAGAAATAGCCTACATCCTGTCTTGATTAATGCTTAGGTTAGTACTCCAGGGGGAGGGATGTAATCAGCAATCACCTGGTAGAGTAGGCGATTGACTAACTAGCTGACTGCTTTGCTGTGGAGTGTGCACTTAGAGAAACATCTCACCAAGTCTTCTGAGGCCCCTTAGCTGTTGGCACCTTGCTGAGCAAGAGTAAGAGGGGAAAAAGCACCGTGACTGAAGATCATGTTGCGCCGTACCTTTTTGTTCTTGGTTGTGCTTT
The DNA here is from genome assembly GCF_000313985.2 of Echinops telfairi. Classification (NCBI taxonomy): domain Eukaryota; kingdom Metazoa; phylum Chordata; class Mammalia; order Afrosoricida; family Tenrecidae; genus Echinops; species Echinops telfairi. The sequence goes on from NW_022103896.1 coordinate 22,893,474, forward strand.
TGCTGCTTAACATGAAGATTGTGGCTGTCATAATGGAATACTAGCCTTAGCGGCAGATTGTGAGCCCAGAGCGTGTTACATGTCTTTCCAGATGTTCTCGCTCTGTCTGTAGGGCAGCCTTCTGGTTAGTTTCGTCACATACTGTAAGGATTCCGAATGTGAGGTTTATTTTAAATGTCCTGTGGTTGTTTACAGATAAAGAGAAGGAACAAGCACTGCCTTTTAAAACTTTGAAAGATGGCGTGTTTTCTGTAATATCAAATAAGTTACGCGGCAGCTCTAGTTTACAAATATCTTGCTGGCCGACAGCGTCTGGGTAGCCAGAGGAGAAGGTTGGGCTGGCTTGAAGTACCTCTCCTGAAATAAATAATCCAGTAGCATTCTTTCTCGACTTTGCAGCAGATATTTATGATCGACATTTCCCATCCGAAAAACTTTTGAAGCAGATGAGTTTCTTGTTAATTTGACAATTTAAGGCATTTTCTAATTGAACAAATTGTGATTATTCCTAATCATAACATCTGCAGGCTGTTGATTTATAAACACTGTAAAATGCTGTGTTTTCGTGCTATGCATACTTCCCGTAGAGTATGCTTGCAGTTCAAAAGAATTATTTTCTTATCTATTTCCTTCAATCTTTGAATTTTTAGCACCAGTCATAATTCTGAGTCTAGAGAAGATTTCAGGATATTCCAAATTTCAGTGTTTTTCCTTCCCCTCAATAACGGCCTAACAGTTTTATGTAAGTAACTAAGGAGTGGTGCTTTGTAAAAATAGCTGTAAAGGCTATGGGGAAATATTTCATCTTATGTCAACAAGGTAATAGGGATAGAACAGCTACTTGGCAATTTTATTTAAAAGAAAATCAAACTTACAGCCATTGAGTCAACTCTGACTGACAGTGACCCTATGGGACAAGGTAGACATGACACCTTGGGGTTGCTGAGGCTGAGATTCTTTGTTGTAGTCGAAACTCCTGCCTTTGCTCCGATAGAGTGAGTGCCTGGTGGTTTCGAACTGGTGACTTTGTGGTTAGCCGTTCAAACTCACCACACTCTCCACCACCAGGGCACCATCGTGGTACTTCTTAATTTGTATTACCTGAAGAAAGCGAGAAGTGTCGTTATGGAAATTTTTTTTTTTAAACTGGTTCTACATCTTTAGGAAAAATTCTGGAAGAATAGATTTTTTACTGTTTGTATTTCTTTGTCCTTCCTACTTTCCATCACATAATTTGATAAGAGGTGGGTGGGAGGACGTTGACTCTCATGTCTGCAGGCCTTTCCATCTGATGAGAACTTGATCCTCTCCTCCCAGTTTCATCTTGGATCTTTCCAGGGGTATAAGCATAATAGGTCCTCTTTGCAATTAAATACAGAACAAAGGCAGGCTCCACTTATTCATAGTAAATGGGAATGCACCGATTTGTAAGTCTTTTTTCCCCCACAATAGGAATTACAAGAGGCAGATCTTACTTTCTCCTTTCAAAGCTCTGCATTAGTGGCATCCTGGTTACAAGTGCGGCAGGGTCTGCTCTTTGAACCCACCAGCTGCTCCTCAGGAGAAAGAGGAGCCTTTCTGCTCTGGTAAAAGCTGCAATCTCAGTGACCACAGCAGAAGTGTGACTCTGACCATGTAGGATGGCTTTGAGTTGGAATCAAGACTACAGCAGTGAGTGTTTTGAGTAGTAGACAATTCTTACCCTTTTCCTCATCATCGGTAAAATGGGTAAAAACAACACAGAGCAGTGGTTCTCAACCTTCCTAATGCTGTGACCCTTTAATACAGTTCCTCATGTTGTGGTGACCTCAACCATAAAATGATTTTCATTGCTACTTCATAACTGTAATTGTGGGTCGCGACCCACAGGTTAAGAACCACTGCCATAGAGAATTAAACATAAATTAGTGCATGTAAAGTATCTGCCACATACCAAACCAACAAAACCCGTTTATTCATTCTCATGCCTCAAATATGGACAACATAATAGATGAAATTAAAAAATATAACATCTGTAGCCTGCCAGGTAAAAACAAAGAAGCTTCAAAAAGTTCATGGAAAAATTCCATTATCTTTTAATTTCATTTTCCCACTAACTTTTTTGACGGCCCTTCACATAACTCTCAAGTGTTAATGTGGCCCTAGCATTTACAGAACGGCCCCGTCACGATTGCTCACCTTTAGTATTTTCTTATAGGGCCACACCCCACACCCCCGCCAACTATTGACATCAACCACTTTCCACCTATTTCTATTTCAAAGTTGTATAGTTTTAATTTTAAAATTTCATTTGGGTTTATCTTATCCACCTCTATACATACTCATACCACCACCCAGCTGAGAAAGCTCAATACAAATGCAGCTCACAATTGTAATACATATTCAGGTATGAAGTGTGGGAGATAAAGCCGTTCCACAAGGCATTGCCACAAGGAAAAGGCCTTCTGGTTTCCCAAGCGTGTGGGCTGTGACTCCGTTTGCTTTTATTCCCGATAGGAGAGCAGATGCCGATCGCATTTTTGGTTTTATGATGCCATCTGTAAAATGTTATTGTTTAGTAGGTGATAGGTGCTATAAGATATTTTGACCTTTAACATTCATGGACGTTTAATTGATTTTCTCTGGACAGGCACTTAATGTACTATTCATAATTCAATGTCAGATGATTATCATCTAAGCTGAGGTCTCTATAAAAAAGGTTCATGGGTCATAACCATAGAAAGCCATGTAATTTATTTTATTTTATGTATTCTCTTGATTAGTTTGATGAATAGAAATAACAGGCAATTTAAAGGCAAGAATTTAACCCCCAAGAAATCAAACATGTCTTGCTCTGTTGGCTTCGTATGCTAGTAGGGGCATCCTTAATAAAACACTACTTTAATTTTGAAGAGAATGTAAACTTACCAGGCACAGTCCAGACATGACCAGTCTTTCCTGTTATTTACCGATTTCTAGTAGTTTAGCCGCCCCTACCTCCCCCCCTTCTAGTATGCATCTCCCACCCTCTTGGAATGTGAGTTAGGCCTGGAAACTGTTTGGTGAGGGCATTTGATTCAGGCTGCCCCTTGGAAGCAGGGCTGTCTTACAAAAAGCTTTTCATCTGGGTTTGAGAATCATTGGAGGCAGGGTCTCTATATAACATGGCTTCATCTCTCAAAGTGAAATGGGAGTGAGATGAGATGTTTGCTGGGAGAGACTTGATGGCAAGGAAAGCAAATAAAATAATCTCTAATCGCCTCAATTTCATATCATCAAATGAGACACTGTTCACTTAAATTATGCCTTTGACTCGCTGTTTCGACCTAATTGCCCAGCTCCCTTTCCCCACCGAACCTCTTGAGGAAGCAGTCTTCTCGTCTTTCCATTTCCTTCTTTCTTCAACTGCACTCAACGGGTTTTAATTGAGTTTTGCTGGGAGCTTAGTGGGGCTTAATTCCTTCTGTGTATTGGACAGTGCTGTAGCAGACGGACCCTACTTTTATGTTCTTTGATCTGAACGTAGCCTTTGACACAGCACGTTTCTGGGTTCTGGACCCTTTGCTGTAGTTCCATCGGAACATCTGGTTTACCTCTTGAAAGGCTTCTGTTACTGAACCCCTCAAATTCTTCCATTTCTCTTTTGCTTTTTTCTCCCTATCTTATCTATATCTTTAAACTTAACTATCATTTTTGTGACCATGTGAAATTTGTTATGAATTAGAGAACAGAATGCACTCTATTTGAACTTGTACCCTTTGCTGAGGTTTTTCTTTTTTAAGGGTGGGTTTTGAGTTTTACAATTAATAGAGTGATATTTCAAAGAATTCAGTAAAGAGGGAAAATTATCCGTATTATATTATCTTTAACACAGTGATGGTTATTTTCATGCATGTTCTGTGCCTTGTTTTTAAAATATACTTTAAATTATAGAGCGTTTTGGATCTTTTGTGCCTCGTTTTATCCACACTTGTATATGTCGATACTGTTGTATTGATTCAGCCTTACCATCTACCCCCTCCTGAACTTTTTTGCTTTGCTTTGGGCTTTTTCATATGATTGTTTGAGGAATTGTATCAAGAGTTAGACGTTTTGAGAAAGCACGATTGCTATGATTGAAATCCACTTTCAGGAGTTCCTCTAGAGGTGTGAGAGGACTTCAAAACATTGTGGAAAAGTTCCAGTATCTTTCCGTTCCAGTTCTCCACAAGCTTCTCTGAGTCCTTTCATGTCTCTGTTTTGAAAAGTCTTGCGTGTTCTTACCCTACATCGTGTTTTGATAGCAGTGAATTTTATACGTTAACTCCTGGCTTCATTATCTAGTGCTTATATAACAGAAATATCACCATGACTATGTAGAAGGCCAGAGTCGGGGCCAGGTGCTAGGGCAGGCTCCTTCGCTCTCTGTTTGCTCTCTAGGAAGGTCCTGTTCTCTGCAGCTTGTTTCCTGGTTCCTTGGCCGTCTCCATGTTGCTTGGCAGCACTCTTCCTTTATCTCTGCTGCTTTCACAGGTTTTTTTATTTCTCAAAAAAGAGATTGACACCCTATACCAAATCCATTTCATCAACATAGCAAAGACACCCGTTTCCCAAATAAGGTTGTCACCACAGGCAGCTCTAGTGAGTTAGTAGTAACAACACTTATTTTTGGAGTTACATATGATGCATGCAAATCATCACAAATGTTGTTAGGTGCCACCGAATCAGTTCCGACTCAATAGTGACCCTTTGCTGCACAGCAGAACAAAATGCGGTCCGATCCCACGCTCTGCTCTCATGATTGCAGCCACTGGGTCGCGCTGCCTCTTTGATGGTGAAGCAGTCTCATCTTCATGTCTGCTTTACATATTGAAGATGGGAGATTGTTTATGGCTTGCTAGATGGCTTTTCTACATTCTTACCACTTGCTACGTTCTTCAAGGTTAGTAGCCCTGGTGATGTCCTGGTTCCCCCTTGTACGCTGTCTGCAAGGACAGCAGTTAGAAACCACCAGCTGGGCCACTAGACAAAGACGAGGCTTCTACTCTCATAGAGAGTTAGTCACAGAAACCCACAGAAGCAGTTCTCCTCTATCCTGTAGGGTCACTCGGGGTCAGAATTGACACAGTGACAGTAAGTTTTACAGTTTATGCAAGAGCACTTAAAAAAAAACAAGCCACCACATTTTAATTCCACTTTCCATGAACTTTTTAAAGCCCCTTCTGATGTATGTGATAAGGATAGCTAAGCTTATATTTGCTGGTTGAATTTTGGAATTTTTGGCATTGTTATAATGTATCCCTGACCCTCACACGAGTAAGCATTCAAGGTTATCTAAGAACAGTGTGATGGTGACTGGCTGGAGACCAGTGCTGCCGAGCCTGTGCCGGTGTCAGTGCTTGGCAGTGCCTGGAGACTGGTTTCACATCAGGAAGAGGATAGGGAGTGAGTACAGTGAACCCTCGCCACTTCGCGCTTCGACTTCCGCGGCTTCCCTCTATCGCGGTTTTTGCGTAACAGCACCCACTGCCTACACCCGCTCCTTCAGAGGAAAAAGACGGCGACCCACCTGTAGAGTACATCCCTTAAGTCATTTCATAGGCTATTGATTACAGTATTTGCAAGAACTATGTATAATAATACTGTATGTGAAATATGTAATACTGTAGACTAGATGCCATAAATAATATAATAAATAATAAATGATAATTGTAACATCCAAAATGTTTTACTGTATTTCCCCTTTTTCGTTTAATAAATTGGGTAATACGAGTGTAATGGTGACTAAAGGGTGTTTTTTCATGTCCTCTATGCTCTAACTACGAAAATATTTGATTTACAAATAAGGAATCCTACTTCGCGGAATTTCATTTATCACGGTAGGGTCTAGAACCGATTAACCGCGATAAACGAGGGTTCACTGTACTGAGGTGTATTGGGGAGAGGTCTGGGATGCGGCTGAAAGTCCAACACGCCTTATCCTCTCACCCCCAGCAAAGAGCTCTCTGACCCAAAATGTCAGCATGGTCTCTCCAAGAAACCCTGACCTAAGTAGACTGTCGGGAATGACCAACTGCGAGTGTGATGATTTATACTAGCAATTGAAAAAGAAAAGTGTGAATTGGCATTACAGCGACACCTGTCTGAAATTTACGTTTTAATTTTAGCCGTATGATCCATTTGCCCTCCAGTCCCCAGGTGTTTTAGCTATTTATGAAACCTTGTAAAGCAAAGTGGCATAGTGCCATCAAAACATTTAATGTGATGTTAAAATCAACTGCAATGATGTGTGCATGAATCATTTATTTTTTTGTGTGCATGAAAACTAAAACTCTCTAAAGAATTATTTCCAGGAATAATGAAGTTCATTAAGAAAGATAGACAAGATCCCCACTCCCAAATTATTCCAAATATTCCAAGTCAGCGTCACACTACTGCAGAGAATCTCCTAAAACTAGCTTCAAAGTTAAGTGACAAATGCTATGATGAGAAAACGGTACATCCCTTTATGAGATGGTATTGAGTGATACAGCAAAGTGTATCAGTCACATAGGCTGTGCAGAAGCATTAGCTAGTACATATGCTTGCTGTTGGATATTCCCCTGAAGAGAAGGCATGCAAAGAAATGTTCGTTCTTCGCGGGTGGGTTCTTGCTGGGTTAATTTTGTGTCTGACTCAAGAGAAATATTTTTGTTAAACAATTATTTTTTGAGATATGATGGAGAACTGGAAAAAGTCTGTTGAATCAGTACTGATAGAATAGTGGGTTTAGGGAAAAGGTCAGGGTGGGCATTGCTACTCTGGTGCCCACCAAAGTACTGCTTCCTTTATAAAGACCAGCTGTATAGGTTCTCAAATACTCTCACCCCCTTCTTGCACTTGAACTCTGACATTGGGATGCATCCATCTTTGTGGCATCTTACAATTAAATTGGTTCTCTTTCCCCCTTTCTTGTACTCATTTGGAGTTTTAGATTTAGTAATGTATCGTACATTCTAATCTTAATCAATGTAGAAGGAAAGAGTGGAAATAATAAAATGAAGCGTGTGGTGTCACACTGACTCTGCCTTTCCATGTGGCCTGTGTAGAGGGAGGGGCTTTCATGAACTTCAAAGGGGAAGAAGAGCTGGTTTTTTTTTCAAAACCTCTTTGATTATGACATTGTTAAGGCTGATAAAAACAACTTGGATTTCATGAATGAATTGCTGAAATAGCTTTTTTATTTTCTTTATAAATGTGGCCTCTAGAGTGTCAGTTTTACTCCGGAGTGAAAATGCTATGCCTTTTGGATACTGGAATCATAGTATCAAATACACCGTACAAAGCCTTGATCACTTTAATTTCCTGCAGCATGAAATTGATGTGATTCTTGAACATACTTAGACTGGACCCACAACGTGCAGCAGTGTATGGCTATATATAGACTCTTGGGGCATATTTAAAAGCCACATTTAAATACTACAGTGGGATCTGACTAACTTTGAGAGCTTAGTGAGATCAGGACTGGAATCGAATTTCCAGAATCTCCCGAAGTGAAATCGTGATTTTTAGGTATGGTGTGTTCCTTAGCTTGAGATGATAGTGAGCACACGTGATAATTTTTCAAGTTTCTTTTTCATACAGATAGTGAGGATTATCGACAGCAGCTTTTCCTTTGATGAAGTCCAAGTGAGGAGTTTCTAATTTAGTAGAAAGAGCAAAAAAGCCAGGCTCTCCTAAATGCACAGCCACCTGTAACCCAGACCTCCCATCTCCAAGCTCTGTTGTAAGCTTCAAGTTTTGAGATACTCCAATAATTTTTAGAAATTATGAAAATGTAAATGATTAAAATTTAATGACGTTTTTGGAGATGGGAATTGGTGGTTTTCATGGTCCTCCAGTGGACTGCAGGTGATGGAAGTGTGAGAAACCCTGGCCCGGTCAATGCTGACTTGTCTGAGTTCTGGGAAGAAAGCCTGAAGACACTTTGCAAATCGCCTCCATCCGGTTGGCTTGATGGCGATTTCCTGTGGGCTGGTGTGGAGGAAGGCCCCATGCTCTTTAGTCTAAAGCAGTGGTTCTCAACCTTTCTAATGCCATGATCCTTTAATATACAGTTCCTCATGCTGTGGTGACCCCAACCATAAAATTATTTTCGTTGCTACTTCATTATTGTAATTTTGCTACTGTTAGGAATCGTAATGTAAATAGATATATGGTAATCAGGATATATTTTCATTGTTACAAATTGAACATAATGAAAGCATAGTGATGAATCACCAAAAAAGTCATTATCTATTGTGAAATATTTATTTCTAATTACAAATAAACGAACTTTTGTCTTGATGCATGGTGTAGCATGGGTAGCAGTCTTCATGCTGGGTACTGGTATGTGGGCATATCTACATGTGGGTGGACCTGCCTGGAGCCAGACAGAGGAGCAGTGTTTCGGGTCCCTAAGACCATCAGAAATCCGTGTTCTCTGATGGCCCTAGGGGACCCCTGTGAAAGGGTCACTTGACCCACAGGTTGTGAAGCACTACGCTAGAAGCCTTTTCACTTTATAAGCTGAATGCTGCTCCACGTTCTTCTGACCACTGACTGCGGTGTCTTATTCTCGTTTGGGGTTCTTAAGGTTTCTAAACCATATTCAGTGATACTGACCTTTTTCCTTCTCATTTCTCTCTGGAATAGTAGCACCTACAGGCACATTCAGTACCGATAGTTGAATCCAACTTCAAAACATAGCGTCTCCCTCCCTTTTGCACTTCCCCGCCACCTCCTCCGGTAAGTCCGGGTAGACTAGAGAAACCAATTCATAGACACTCATGTGTATAAGAAAGAGGTTTCTATACAAGAGCAGTTGATTGTTGACAAAACACCCCAGCCCAGTCCAGAGCAAGTCCGTAAGTCCGATATTAGCCCATGCATCCGATAACAATCTCTAAAGTCCTCTTCTGACTTACAAAACACATGCAATGACACCGAATGCAGAAAGAGCACAGTACAGTGGGTGCAAAGTCTTTTGGATCCAGTGGCGTTTAAAGCATCTCAATGCTGGCAGGGGTCTCCACGTGGCTGCTCCAATTTCCAGGGCACGGGATCTATCAGCGTAGCGCCATGTGTCTTGTCACTAGAGCATCTCTCAGGGAGGGAGCAGAGAGAGAAAAGTGTCTTCTGCCTCCGGGGAGGAAATACAGGAGTTCCCAGAATTCCAGGAGACCATGCCCACACAGAAGCCTCGTTGGCTATGACCTGGTTGACAGATGAGACTCTACCCCTTCTCTAGTAATCTGCTCAAGTCCCCAAATTGACACCAGATTATGTAACTAACACCCCACCCCACCCCCCAACAAAACAAAAAAACAACCCCACAACAACTTCTATGATCTATTGTTCGGGAAGGGTTCTTATCTAGCTCTCTTTAATTCTTAAGAGTGGCAGTTTTGTCCAGCTCACAAGAGTAATTGTTGCCATTTTATCATCATCACCCTGTGTCAAGCATTAAGCTAAATTGTGTGTTCATTAGTAATAAACAAAAAAGTTGATGATATTTAAAGCTCTCTCTCTTAGGGCCATTTGGAGACCTTTTATTATATTAATGACAGAGCCAGAATTGTGGTTTAGCTGTCCTGCTCTCTGGCACACAAGAACTCATTTTCATAGTAGTATTTCGTAGGGTAAGAGGCCAGGTTTTTGAGTCCTACAATTGCTTCCCTGGGTGTAACTGGCAAAAAATAGTTTACCTTAAAGATCACGATAACATTTTCTTCAGGGAACAGCCAGCATTTAGGACAACTGGCTTGTAGTTCTGCTGTCTGTCAGTGTAACGAGTTAGATTTAGGTGATGGTGTCATTTCCTAAGGAAAGAGCTTTTGGTAAAAGTCACCTTGTGGTTCTCTCCCCCGCCCCCATAGGAGTTCTGTTCACTGTTCAAACCCACTGGCCACCCCCTTGAGAGAAAGATGAGGCGTTCTCTTCTTAAGAGAAGCCCACAGGGGTGGGTTGTTCTATGAGGGTCACTGAGTCAGAATGGACTTGATGGCCATGAGTTTGGGGAGCTTTTTATGGCCCCGGATTGGCTGGCCTTCACCACCTATAGAGCCTTTTCCATATCCATCCTTTGTGTTGACCAGTCCCTATAAGAAGCCCTTAGCATATTATAACTCCCAAAATGAGCTCATGTATGAAGGGATGAATACACGAGAGTTTTCCCCCAAATAGAAGGAAGGAGCTTCTGTAGCCCATTTGTGATACCTTGTGTCTAAATGAATCTCTGATGTTTTCTTCCACAAAGAAACCATACATTTATATCCCTTGGGGGTAAAAGGAGGTTTTGCCGATGCTGTTGGGAAAGTGGTTTATCTGATTTGAGAATATTTGGAAATAGACATGCTCTGGTTCAACCTTGCCCTTTATCAGGCATTGTTTTTTAGGCCTTTGGCCCATTTTCAAAAGACACACACACACACACACAGTCTGCTGGCTCATTACTGTCGATACTACACTGAGGGACATTTTGAGGGGCGAGGGGAACAGTGTTCAGAGAGAGAAAAACAAAGCTCTCTTGTCCCCAGATAGTATTTGGGCTTACCATTATAGTTGTGCGTTTTATTTCTATCAGTGTAGTCCGTAGAGGTTAATTCCATTTGAGACATCTGGCAGGATCCTGCCTGCCAATTGCGGAAGAGAATTATTTGGTCTGCTTTGTTTTGTAGCCTTCCAGCATCCTTCTTTTGTAATTTTCTTGCTGTTCAATGATAGCGCCCCATCATATTACCCCCATCCCACTTCCACCCCCAAGTTCACCTTTCTCATCTAGTGGCCCTCCATAGAAGGACGTTTTCGTGAGCTCAGGAATGACTTCTCAGACAAGTCTCAGGAATGGTTTCTTGGGGTTTCCATGTTAAAACTCGGAAAGCTAGCATCACCAATTTGCGTACAGATGGTCCTTGGTGTATGATTGTAGAGCCATGTGTCCCCAGAGTACATTTCTTTGTAACAGGGCCGAGTAAGATTTTTCTTAGGGGTATTTTAATAATTTGCCCTATTTGCTCGAGACTGTCTCTCCCTCCATAGAATCTACTGGGATCAGCATTCCCCAGCTTTAGAACAATTTTAACTTACCGTATGTACTTGTGCATAAGTCGAGTTTTTCAGCACATTTGTAATTCAGTTTTTGTGGTAAAATTAGGTGTCTCTGTTGATATTCGGGTTGGCTTGTACTCGAGTGTATATGGTAGTAGCTCAACCCAACTCCCCTGCTGGAGCACCATGTATATGCCTTCTCTTGTCTACCCTGGGAAGCACTAGTCTGGATCACAGGGTAGCTTAGTTGTAGTCCCCGCCAGCTCTCTGAGATGCACTTCTTGTTTTTGGTGTAGGACAAGGAGTTTGCATGATGTTCTGTTGTGTTTTCTGGTGAAAGTTGGGACTTTCTCTTGACCTTGGTCTGTCTATACTTTTCCTGATGGTGATCTTTGTGACCTCAGTACAGACCTGTACTCCTAGGGGGCTGCTTGAGAAGAGAATTGATATGAGAAAACATCAAGTTTCCCTGAAAGCTCATGCAAGATTTCTGGGTTGGATATTGTCTCGTTAAAGGAGATTGCAGCAGTTATGTAATCGTTGAGACAAGCCACAGGTTTCCCACCCTCAGATTTTTGATGACATGGCACATAGCTTTCTGCTTCATCTTGGTGTGATAGTAATGAAAGCAGGCAGCCAGATCCTTCTCTGTGGGAGAGGCTCATGGGTTTGAACTGTGGACCTTTTGGTTAGCAGCCGGTGCTTAACCACCTTACCACTGGTACTTCTGGTAAAGTTTGCAGCCAAGAAAACCCTGTGGGCAGTTCTGCTTTGTTTTACAGGCTGAGTAGGATTCAATTCTGTGAGACACAACAGCCTTTTCTGTAACTCTTGCCACTCTCCACTCTTGCCAGTATTCCTATCTTTAAGTTGTTAGGATACACCTAAACGTTTGCCTCCTTCTCAGGCTTTATTCTCTTAGAGCATCTTTTAAGGTTTATTTTCTGAACCAAATTGTGCCAAATGGAGTGGTCACCCTGTTCTGAATGGTGAGTTACAAAGTTGTTGCTGCATCTGATTGTGTTGGTGGGCATTATTTCTGGGCAGCTTTGACCCACTCCTCTTACTGAGTTGGTGCCTCGCTCACTCTTTCTCTCCAAACCCACCCTCTGTCCTCAGTGGTTTTAACATCACCTGTTGGGGAAGGAGCAGGGAGCTTATTTACTTTCTTTTGAAGAGTTATAAATGGAACCAGGAGGTAGAAAGTTATGGTGCAATGCAATTATGTTGTTATATATACAGTAATAATAGAACACCCAAGATTACCTTTTCTTGAAATCTAATTTCTGCAGCTTGTCTCTTTCTTTATTGAATCTGTTCTTTATTGTGCTGAATATAATTAGCTTATGGTTTTAGTATCGAAGTATTTTTTTCCTTTTGTAATCCTTCCTGATGGTGGGTTGTTTTTTGATCATATTCGTATTTGCACATATAAATTCTATTTCAGGAAACGGATGTTACAAAGTCATAGCTTTGCTTCTTTGTAGTCACATGTGCAGTCTCCCACTCCCTCCCAACTGCTCCCCAATATGAGGATGAACACAGTCCCGCTTTCCTGTCAGTAAAATTTACGCCACACTCAGGCCACCAAGTTAATCAGACACAATTTTCTAAAAATGATTCCTTTTACCAGGGTAAGTATCTTGTTTTCTAGTCTCACAGTTCATTTCTGAATCATCGGTCATGGTGATAACGTCTTGTGTTCTTGATACAGGGAGCTGTCTAAGTGATTTAATTTAACCCTCATTCCGTGAAGCAGGTACTGTCATCCCACCTCCTCTCCCTTTTGTTTTAAACAGCAAAGGAGAGGCGTCTGCTGAGGTAAATTAGCTGGGATCGTACAGGTGGGGAGCAGTAGAGATGGCATTCCTTCCGATCTGGCTGATACCTTCTGATTCGGAGTAACCCAGTATCCGATACTCTTTCTTGTTCCCACCATTTGTGAGCACCAGTACCCATGGGAATGTAGACATCGTGGGAAGCGTAGGCAAGTTGGTTAGCAATAGAAACATTATATTATGATGTAGGCGCAGAGTCATTTAATGTCATATGCATTAGACAATTAAAAATAAAGGATAAGTAAAAAATTATTTCCCATTTCTCACACTCTGGAGAACTGTTGTGACTAACATTTTAACTTTCTTCTTTCAGTCTTTCAGGTGGAGGAAGCAATGTCAGTTATTTGTGATATATTAGTATTTATACCTTTTCTAGGATCCCTGGTGGTGTATTGGCTACTTGTTGGCCTGCTAACTTCAAGGACAGCAGTTCAAAACCACCAGCCAGACTCCTCTCCATGGGAGAAAGGCTAGACTTCCTACTCCTGTAAAGAGTTACAATCTCAGAAACCCACCGGGCAGTTCTACCACGTGCTATAGGGGCACTATGAGTTGGCGTCCGCTTGATGGCACTGAGTTTATTTTTTGGTTGGTTAGTTATGTATGTTGAAACTTTGTCCCTTTCATGGTGTGTAGTGCTTAGCGCCCTTCACCATGAAATGCTCATTAAGCAGAGCCACCTGGGTTGGAAGTGAGGCTTTGAGATCACCATTATCCTGGTTGCAAGCTGAAACCACTAAGGCTCCAAGAAAGAACTGCAGTTCCTACCATGAGGGTTCTTGGTATCACAGCGTCCCTTACCTCTGGATGAGGTTGCCTCTTAGAATAAGGTGACCAGACGCCCGCTTTTTAACAATTTTTCCCCGCATCCTGCGGCGTTTTAAAAAAGTCCCGATTTTTGGAAAGAATGCACGACAAGCTAGGGTATACGGTTTTCGGCTGCCATGTGGCTATTTCACCAGGAAATGAGTTTTATCAATGGTGTCCCGCTTTACCAATGTTAAAATCTGGTCACCTTAGCTTAGAAGGTGATGTCACTGTAGCTTTGTCCAGTTTCCAGCACAGGTAGTGCTCAAGTAAGTAGTTTCAGAATGAAAAAAGCCAAATGATTTTAGGGCCTATGTATCACCACACTTATGTGTGAACACCCAAAACAGTACTTTCAAAGGTGGTCATTTGTTTTCTTGGGAACACTTAACACTCATGGCTGAAGCTTTCTATCATGTTTTCTAAACAGCAGAGTGAGTGAAGGAGCTTGGTTGTTTAAATACTGAGTTGAGTTACTATCTTCTGTGTCCGCTTTCTCTTTTCAAGTCTCACTATGTAGCTACTATGCTGGTGCCAACTTTTATAAATATTTGAAGAAAATCATCAGGACCCTATGGTCATCACTCTTTTAAAATATCATGTTTTCAGCTGTTCTGCGATGCAGTCACATGTCCCTTTAGCCAGCTTGGTGTAGTTCTTTCCTGGATGAAATGAAATAAATTTTGGTAGGTCGGCCTTGTCTAATGATGCATTTTTAAATAATGTGTACAAAGAAGGGCCACTCGTCCGGCCCTTCTCTGCTTGTTTTGCATTAAAAATCCAGATTTATGAGAAAAGTAAATCAAGAGAGATAATTCGGTTGCAGAAATGGCTTCTCAAAGAAGTATATACTTGTTTTCCTTTGAAGTCTCGCAGGGAAATGTCATTGGAAGCATCGGTTACCAGGGAAGGTGTTACCTGCTTTGAGATCTGGCATTTTTTCCTCTTTTTGGATAATGTGTTTCTCTTTTTTCCTCAAAGCCAAATACTTTCTGATTAATTGTGGCCTTCACTAGTGCATTAGCAACAATTCGGTGTTTCTAAAACATTCCATTCTTTTCAAAAATATTGTCAATGCCTAACTGTTGCCGGGCCGAGTCGAGAACCATATAAATAGCTTTAAATATGACAGAGGTATGACTGTTCTTATGAAAGAGGGATGATACACATAACATGAAAGCTATCTATTTTTCTAAACACAGGTATTCTCAGCACAGGTGAGGTGTTGTGCTCTTGATTGTTGCCAAGGCCAGCCCAGGGAGTTCCTCCTGGTGAAGGATTTCATCTCTGACCCCACAGTGGTACATTCCTTTTAGTTGCACGACTACAGTTGACCTAGTTAGTGACGGCCGGCTTCCTCTCGTCCACCACGTGCCTGTCCTTTCATGATACTCTAGATTCCCACGGCTCTGCTTTGGGATTCAGTTAAAAAGTTAACAGCAAGAATCTGCTGCGGGGTGTACACGCTATTTTCTGTCAAGAATCTCCTGTATTTCACAGAAGACTTGTTGAGGCGCATTTCAACCTCTTTAAAACCCCATTTTCCAATAGTTTTCAAAGCGCTTAGTTTTGAAAGACAAACTATACTCTACACCCCTCCCAAGTCTTATCCCCAGCATGACAGTCAAAATAAATCACATGTCAGAATCCATAAGCACCTTAAAGAAGAAATTAAATCACCTAGGACAAATGAACTATTTAAATATAGAAATATATATTCTGTGACATTATGAAGGCAGCATTTTTTACGTCTGTTTAAGTGGAACAGATTAGTTTCTAGGTGGAATAGAATTTATATTGGACACTCTATTGAGAAAAATTGAACTGTTACCAAATTCTTAAGTAGTCACAAGGGTAATGTTAATAACAGATGCATTAATTGAAAGGGGGAGAGAAAGGATGCCTACGTGATGGAGACAGGGGTGAAGAGAATATGGAAATTGTAAGAAATCTGTAGGCCTCATAATTTTCTCTCCACCCAAAGTCGACTCTTACAGAATTCCTTTTTCAAATGCACATTCTGTTTGCTTAAATCTACATCTGCTCCAAGCTTTGAATATTGCCTGAAACGTATGTGCCACTTGGCAGAAAGTCTGATCAGAGCGAATTGCAGACTAAAGTTTGTCTCGTTAAACGATGGGGCAAATCTCGCACAGTTGATGGCCTTGTTACCACGTTGGGCCGTTGGAAAAGAGGCTTGTAATTATTTTCTTAAAAGACCAACTCTGGTTGCACTCTTGCTAGGACAGATAGGAGATTTTGATGTACTCCTCTGCACGGCTGTGTTTGTTGAAATCACTGGTTTGTTTCAGGAAAGTGATGGGATTTTGTTTGTTTGCTTTTGCAGCCATTTATATCTCCTGATTGAGTTCAGCTTGTTTCTGTGTTGCACAAGGTACCTTCTAACTCTGGTCTCTGTTTGTTCCTGTACTTCCTGTGCGTGTGCAGGTCATCTTTGATCTGAGCCAGTATTTGGTTGTAAAGAAGTCTTGGCACACATTTCAAATGGTAATATGGAATGCAGGGTTTCAAGTTAGGAATTACTGTGCTTAAATTAGTTATCAACTTAGTCTTTTTAGAAATCTTTGAAGGCACTCTTGCCACCTAAAATCTTATTAGCAGTAATTTAGTGATCAGTTGTACATATGCTGTGGGGTCAGGAAACCGAGGAATGTGTTGTATCTTTCTGCAGCTTCTGTGGGCTGTGCTTTTTTATTGATCCAGAAAACCTGCACCCACACTTGGCTGCCGGGGACCTGAGTCTTCTCCATGTGCCAGGTTGCCCTGGGCTTTGGCATCAGGGTCTGGAATTGGATTAGTCTAGCCCCTTTCCTAGCTATGGTCAGTGGCTTTTCTAAAAGGCTAATTCATTAATCCCGATAAACTCATGATTGTAAGGAACAAACCACTTGCAGACATTTAATAAGTGCTCAACATTGTTTGACATTGAATAAGTGCTCAACACAGGCTAGTTTTCCCCCCCTTTGTACCTCATCCCCCCTTCCAAGGAAAATTAAGGAAAATAAAAAAAAAACGGGTTCATTTGGTTAACTATTTTTGAATCATTAAGATATTAGGTCCATTACATTGTTTTGAAGTTTTATAGTTTAGATTAGGTAACTTTACTCTTTTAAAGGTCCCTAATAACCCAAGATGGTGACTTTATCACATAAGCTTTGGGATCCTAACCATAAGTTTGGGTGGTTCACACCCACCAGTCCACTCCACAGGAGTAAGATGAGGCTAGCTGCTTATTCCCTGCCCCCAAGACTCCCGCTCCCCATGGGCAGATCAGAAGCACTTGATGGCAGCAGAGTAATAACCAGTAAACATCTAGGACCAGTCTCCCAACCCCAGCCCCCCAATCTACTCGACAGATCTTGACTTTAAGGTATGCTATACTATAAGGCCCTGCTTTCAGCCCAGCCCAGCCAGATGTGTGCAGTTCATGGTTTCTGTTTTTCAGTAAAAAGTTGTATTTCATGAGGATCCAATTAACATAAAGTTGATTTTGAAAACACGGGCGAGAAATGGAAGGGCACAACAATTCTGGGTAATTGTTGTACTGAACAATAAATCCATGACCCTTCCCAGGGATCTTGGGAGACCTCACACTACATTTTGCCAGCGTAACTCCAGATAGAGCAGGTTCAACTAATACAACATATTCTTTTCAGTGTTTTCGTATTAGAAGATAAAACAAGAGCAAGCCCCACAAATGGGGCAGGGAGGGGGGTTTGGAAAGGAATAGTTGTTGGGCAGCCTGCCTCAGTTGAGTATAGTTATAGCTCTAGGCGCTTTAAAATGGACTGTTTTGCAAAGGAGATATCTGGAAAAAGTGAATGTGGATATCCTGGTGCCAAACCTGGAACAGTTATTCAGTGCTGTCAGCCAGACTCTCCTTTGCTTGGGAGAGGCTTAACCAATTAAGACAATTGTAGAGGTTGCCGGAATTTCTAAAACTCCAGCTCATTTTTGTAATCCTTCCAAATTTCACAGCATTACCTCAGTTGCATCTAAGTGTGCAACTTTTGTATTAGTAATTCGAGTTAGTTTAGTCCTAGCTACCAATTTGTCTTTGAAAATCCTTTGCTGCGACTGTTCCTCCTCTGGTGGCAGGGTATTTGCTTCTAAACCAAGAAATGTTCTCATTACACAAGGCTGTTGAGCATTACCATAAACTTAAACACCCCTCCAAAGAGTGTGCCCCCTTGCTGCTTATCTCTAGGAAATTCCCCAAGAACACTTAGCCATTAACTTGGAGGGAATGTCACGGGTTGAAGTCGCTGCATGGGCTTCTGTTAAAACAGGAAGTGTCCAACTACTGGCCACCTCTGCAAAGTTGCCAGACCCAAAAACCAGCTCAAGCCCTCGAACACAGGGCGCCTCATCGCGACGCTGTAGGACAGGGTAGAACTGACTGCTAGCCCTTGAGGGGAATAGGGGGCCTGCACTCCATTGATGGGGCGAACTGTGGCACACGCGCGAAGGGATCTTGCTGTTGCTTTTTCTGCGCCACAACTCTCTTCCTCTTGAGGTGACCGTTTCTCTTTAAGTAGATAGGGGCAAATTAAATATGTTCCAACCCAATTTGGTGTACCTTTCCATTAAAACACCAGCCTAGACAAGTGAGGACCAGCTAGGGACAAGGAGGCAAATGCTTCTCACTTGCAGCCACCAGTCTGTGACATGGTTTTGTCACCTCCTTCCCCTGCCACCTCCTTTCATCTTACTCTTAAACCCCAAAATAAGTGATGAGAGAGAGACTCAGTCATTGCCATCAGGAATAGCCACCCTATAGGATGGGGTTGGGGGTGGGCGGCACAGAGAGCTGCCCCCGTGAGTTTCTGAGAGACTACTTATGGGAATAGAAAGGCCAAAAAAAAACAACAGTGGCCATTTCCAAGCAGATACGTAACAACACTTCAGGATTCTTTTGTGACTACCATAGGCCAGAGGGACTAAGAGATGCCAGCTGGTGTGGCATCTCAGACCGATTCGTTGTTGGCAACAGCCAGGAGTGAGGTTTTGAGGCCGTCAAGTGGAAGTCATCGGTGCAGTGGGTAAATTGACCCCACTTCAATTTACCTGGAAGCTTTGTCAGTATTTGATTTTGTAGTTTTTGAAAACTTGAATTGTGGGAGAGAGGGGGAAACTAGGTAAAGAAGGCTAGCTTTAGCTAGGGTGACAGGGCTGTGCCTGTGACAGTAGAGTGAGGACCCAGGCCCACGCATCTGCAGAGAAGACATGCATAGTTCCTGGGCTGTTGATGAGTGGTGTCTCTGGTGCTTGGTTTTTTGTAGATGGCTTAGTACAAAAGAGCATCACTTCCTCTACTTACTGAAGCTTTACAAAATCTGGGCCCCAGTGCAGCCACAGTGCTTTGGACCCACCACCTTTCCAAGCGTCTGATTCTTCTAGGCCCTTGCTTTTTTCTGTGCACTGCTTCTGAGAGAGGGTATTCATTTAGATCTGTACACACAAGGGGACTGTGATAAAAGTGGAATGGAAAGAGATAAGGAAATTTTCCAAAAGACAATTTGGAGGCCCCTTACTATCCTGGTGTGTATGTGTGTGTGTACACACACACTTGTCTCTTAATTTATAAAATTGGGGTGGGGCATCATCGAGAATGCCCTGGAGCTTACATATTTTACTTTGTAGTAGTGAACGTCCTAGTGTGTTGTAGGTTTTTAAAAGGAGTTTTACCAACTTGTCCGTCATTCTTCTTACACGTACATTTTTTGGTCCATCCAAGATAAATTTAGGTCATCAATAAAGCCCGTCCCTGTTTCTTAGTTCCCAGAAGCAAATCTGTGGGCGCAGAGTTCACTCCACTGCCTCATGGTGCATAATTCCCCAGACTCTCCACTGGTAAAGAAATACAACATTTTCATCCGCCGTGGAGTGATTGTAAGACAGAAGCCTGGATGAAGGAGGGATTTGACTGCCAGTTTGCTATCGTGGGCTCTTACCCCTGTAGTCTGAAAGTGCTGCTACAGAATCCTCTGTATTCCTGCTGAGGGGAGGTTCACAAAATTGCAGAATATTTTTCAGAGAAATGCATTCTTAGGAACATTTTGTGTGTGCTTCTTTGAAATATAAGTGGGTACTACTAGTGGACCCCGCTTTATAGATCATAGTTATTATAGTTAGCTACCCTGTAAATGATATGGAGTGGTGGCATTTGCTTGGGAAGGAGGACCGCTCTGATCCTCTGGAGATGGGAAAACTGAGTGCTGGAGAAGAATGAGCACTAGACAGGAAGTCTGGGGAGAGGCCACAGAGATCTCTAGATGACAAGGCTTGTCTTCCATCAATCCACGTCCGTAGGCTCAGACTTCTGCTAATAGTACCACTGAAGTGTATGCTGCCAGATGTTTCCGAAGGGCTGGTTCTCTCCCTGGGTGTGTATGAGTCACCCTCTTATAAAAATCAGGCTTGGACTGATGATCATTATGTAATCACTCTCTTTATCTTTAGAATAGCAAATTTTCTTCCGGCCCTTGTTTTGTTTGTTTCGGTGGTAGTGGGTGGATTTAGAAACTTTTCATATAGAAGTTAAATCTGATTAAAATTTATGCCAAATCAGTGATTTTACTCTGATCTCAAAGAATTGTGGCCTTCTAAAGCAGAGAGGCTTTACCGTGGATTCTTTGGTCCTGTTTCCTATTCAACCTTATTCAACCTGTTAAGGAGATTCTCTTCTGTGCCACAAACAGAGGAAGATTCTCTTAGTAGTTTTAGACCAGCGCTGATGCTTGACGCCAACACACGGTGTGGAAAATGGAGTTCTAAGGTGGTAGTGTTTTTTTAGGAGTGGTTTAAAATATAATAGAAGACTGATTTTGTTGTCACATTTTAGTAATAAAATGGTTTGCTGTATAAATGTGTCTGATATGACAGTCTTCTCATTGACTGAAAAGCAAATGACATAAATATCATTAGCCACGCCATCTCCACTTGGTTCCTCCCTCCTCTCTTAAGGTCAGTCCACTTCCAGAACAGCCGCTTCAGCTGCTGTGCGTGCTGACCAAGTAAGACCCCTCCAGCTTGGTTGCACCTTTGCCATGGGACCACGAAGGTCCTGCAAGCAGCCAGAGCAAACTTTCTTTAGGTCTTGTCTTTTCTTCAGCTTGTCTAAATAACAAAAGAAAAACGAAGAAAAGCCGGTCGTGAGTAGTTACTACCTTTCAGCATGAGAAATAGAATCCGTAGATTAAGCAGGTTTATCATCTAAATGTCTGGTAAGACCTGGTCCATCTGAGGAAGGCTCTTTGACACTTTATGACCCCGAGGCACATTTGCTCTGCAAAACCTAGTAGTACCATGACCACAGAAATGAGAGACGTGGAACTTCAGCTAGAACCTAATTAAGAGTTTGGAAAATAAAAGAGTTACATTCCTAATTAAGCAAAAATGTTTGTTTTTGCACACTCGTGCATTCCCTACGTACAATGGTAGCTGGAGCAGTAAGTCGATCGTAGAACTCTCCCCAGTGCCTACTGTGTGGCATTAGACTGTGCTGCTTTTTGTTTGGCGTCTTATGTAGTGTGTGGTCTATTTGCACTTATTTTTTCCTTAGCGCGGACTGCAGCAAGTCAGTAATACACATTCTAGTCGTTAATTTGACAAAGTGAAGAGCAAATAAACCTTTCCCTATATAGTGATTAAAGTATAACTGTTACCTGTTCCGACGAACAAACTAGTGTCTGCCACTGAGCACAAAGAACACACGGGCAGGAAAGAACGAATTCATTTTTAAATGTAGTGCATGCAGCAGGGGGCACCAGATGAAGGCAAAAATGCGTTCTGCTATTGTAAGTCAGCTACAGCCTGTATCCTGTTTATATTGAAGGTGGTAGTTGTGCCCCATTCGTTTCTCTGATTGTTTTGACTTGAACAGTTCTTCAGACCTGGGTTGCAGAAGAGACTTACAACTTTTTGTACTGATGCAAGTGAAACTGCTTCTTGTGGGTTATTTACGTAAACACCCCCCACCCTTAAGCCTTTCCCGTTTTTCAGGGTTTAACAGAGAGGCGTAGGAGCTACATGTAATAATTTCTAGTTTAGAACAAGGCACGTAATGTTCTATTTTTAATAGCCTTTCTATAAAATGGTTGTTTGTTAGAGAAGAAAAGGAAAACCCCAATGATTGTAAAGCTCAATCTTACTTTCTTTGTATGTGATTTAAGGAATTTTAAAATCGGGAGACCCGTTTCCCCATTGCTGATAAACAGCTATGGGGAACTTTGCCTCCCCAAAGACCTCTTGTACTACTGGCATCGTGACCTCGTTGTGTTGTGTGTCTTCAGTCCAGTACCAGATGGAAATGATGCGGAGCCTTCGCCACGTGAACATCGATCACCTCCACGTGGGTTGGTACCAGTCCACGTTCTATGGCTCGTTCGTCACACGGGCGCTCCTGGACTCGCAGTTCAGTTACCAGCACGCCATCGAGGAGTCCGTGGTGCTCATTTACGGTCAGTCGGGCTGCCTTTGTTTTCCCTTCATATGAGGACGCCGGCTTTTGCTCTCTGTCTTTCTGCCTCTCCGAGCGGCCTGGCAGGGCTCCTCAAGTAAATACCAACCCTGTTTCTGCAGCAGCCCCAGCAGCAGCTCCGTCTAGACAGGGTTTCCTTCTTTCTGTTTATTTTTCTTGCTATCAGAGCCCTGATGTGTACGCTTTGGAATGCTGGAGTAGCTGCTGCGTTTTCTGCCTCCATCTCCCTCCCTCATCGCAGGAGCCGGTGGAACCCGACCAGATGTCTAACAAACCCCGATTGCTGGAGTGTCTGGCTCTGTACGTGACTGACCAATCATAACACAGCTTGCCAAGGGCTTTTTTTCGTGCCCCCCGCCCCTTCTCTCTCTCTTTTTAATGCCTCTGACAGCAGCGTACAAAACCTGGACTGTTTCTTAGCACAAAGATTTTTTTCTTTTCGGCCTATTTAATGGTGTTTCCTCAAGCTCTCCAGACCAGATGTTCTGTGCTGTATCAGAACTGCAGGCAATTTAACAGCTTTATAGCCGTCCCCCTCCCCAAACACTCCCAGGTTGCCATCTCTGGCAGACTTGCATATAGTTTCCAGCTGAGAAGTAAATGTAACGTCCCGAGTATCTGTCAGAAAAAATACTAATGAATACGATCAATCTTAGGAGCTGCCCCCAAATTGTTTCAGTATGTTAACAATTGGATTACAGTAAAGAACAAGTTGTTAAAGTGGACTTATATTGGCTGGAAACATTGCATCATCAGACCTTGATGAATTTTCCACTTGTTTCAATCTATTTTCGTTTTTTATTTTATCACCTCTTACTAAAAGTTTCACTGTGTTAAGTTGCAGACGACATGAATGTGAACACCGGTTTGAGGCGACTATTGGCCTGCCAGAGCCGTTATCATACAGCAAGTGTTAAGCTCTTGTTCTCCCGGGGTGTCTGAGCAGTTAGTTTTGACAAAATTAGCTTCTCTAAAATGAAAAAAGACATTTTGTGATAGCGCTTTTGACATGAGAGGCTTTGTGCTTTAGAACCCATTTTAACTAAGAAACCTGAGCAGCAGCTATTCGAATGGATTCGTTTCCTTTGCGAGGTCATGCATTTTAACTTGCAGAACTACATGCAGCGAGTGTTTAATCCTCATTGGCATCCCCCCCCCCCTCCTAATTTGGTAAGGTGAATTTCTGGTGCTATCTGAGAGATCGATTTGAAAATATCTTGACTGTATTTGGAGCCGTCAGTTTTTATTTTAGGAAGGAAAATCTTCTCTCTGGTAGGTAGCATGAGCACAGGGCCCTGAATTTTCACTTACCGTTGGCTATAAAGCTTTGAATCTGTTTCTGATTAAGCTCTGATTATGTTTTTGTTTTATCTTTATTCTTCAACCATTGCCGGATAAGTAACAAAATGTGCCCACAGTCAATGTTGGAGCGCTGCTAGTGACACATTCTTAGTCATTCCCCCCCTTTTCTTTATTTGAGATCCCATAAAAACTGCCCAAGGATCTCTTTCGCTGAAGGCATACAGACTGACTCCTAAACTGATGGAAGTTTGTAAAGAAAAGGATTTTTCTCCTGAAGCGTAAGTATTGGGGGCATATGGTACAGCTTTGGCATTTCCCTTTAAAAGTTTAGTTTGTTACATTTACTGAGTCCTCGCTGGTGGCTGGTGGCATGGTAGCACTTTGGCCATGTGACCTGGAGAAAGTTTGCTCGGCTGCGTGCCCCTTAATTCCCCCCTCCCATGTTTAAACGGTTCTTTATGGACTGTCTCATCTGTTGTGCTCACCAAGGGTGAAATTTGTGAGGGTGAGGAATGGTTTAGCTACCGGGTTTGAAGAAAGCACCGATTGACTGAGGAAGATGGAGAAGCTGTCAGATCTGAGCTCAGAGCAGAGCACTTGTGAGCTGTAGGTGTCCTCTTCTCTGAGCTCCTGCTTCACAGCGAGTCGGGGCAGAGACACTCCAGGGGTCCCGTACAGAATGTGGTGTACTAGAAATGCAAGCACCTCAGAGAAGAGGGCTTGAGAGTGTCTAAACAACAAGGAGGAGAGGAGGGATAGAGCTGTTTGCATTCCTGCTTAGTGTCATTGGGATACAAAAAAAAATTTTTTTTGAATTCTTCACTTTTCTGTTAAATCAATTTAATGGTTTTGAATACACATAGCACAGCTCATTGCTAGTTTCCCATTTGCCTTCAAAAGAAACAAGGGGCAAAGAATCGAAAAGAACCATTCCCGGCCGTGCTGTAGTTCCCGCCAGCCTGTGAGCAGCTGTGGGTTTGAGCCATTGTCCTGTGAGGGATCACTAGTTGTTCATCTCCTTAGTTCAGCAAATTTTAAAATGAGCTCTCCAGAAATGGGGATGTGTCTATTGACCTTTTATTTTGCTATTAACTTAAAAAAAAAAATTATGTTCTAGGTGGTCCTATGTAACTTTCGGTATGGCAATTTTTATTTTAGTCGCAATGGTAAAAAGGACACAGGATTATAGAGAGTAGGCTTCTGTTGTTATTGCTAAGAATCTTACTTCTCTGGGCTTTTATATAGTTTAGCACCGAAAGATGAGGCTTTCTGCTCCCATAAGGAGTTGGTCTCAGAACCCCACAGGACAGTTCTAGCCTGTCCTGCAGGATCACCATGGCTCGGAATCGACTCGAGGGGCACTGAGCTTGGTTTTCACTTTCTTAAAATAGATAAACGGTTCAAAACTCAAAAATGTCAGCGGTACTGAAATCACTCAACCTGGTTTCTCTCACTTTCTAAAAAAATGCTGCTTACTAATGAAACTCACCAAAAGATCCTGAAGAAGGCTTATAGTTGGGTAGAATATTTGAAATCGTCAATTTAACACTTCTGACCACCAGCGTAAAAGTATCTTTAACATATTTCACAGATTGAAAAAGGCAACTATCACCTTTGAGCACATGTTTGAAGAGGTGCCGATCGTAATAAAGAATTCACATCTGATCAACGTTCTCATGTGGGAACTTGAGAAGAAATCGGCCGTTGCAGATAAACATGAATTGCTCAGCCTTGCGAGCAGGTGAGTCGCCCGACCTGACGAGACTCCCTACAGGGTTCACCATGTTCATGGAGAGCCGTCCGACATAGGGCCTCAAACCAGTCCAGACTGGTTCACTGTGCAAAATCAGAACAGCCTGGACTTGGTAAACCGAATGGAGCCCTGGGATGGGAAACCTGGAAGGGGCGAGTAGCGCCGAGCCCTTTCAGGAGCCTGATTGGGGAGGACTGGCAGGACTGGGGACAGCTGCTCCTTCAATGCTGTGCATGGGTACCAGGCCTGGAGCAGGGCATCCTGGGTCCGACTCGGAAGCAGAAATCCTGTGTGTTTTGGGGTGCTTCTCTAGGAGGTCCTTAGGATGGCATTTCCAACAGGACGTTGACCTAACGCCACTTTTGCTGCTCTGGTTTTCGTGCTGCTACATCCACATTTTACACAACTTGGATCTGGTCAGAACTGGCCTCTTGCTTTACATACACGTTACCTACGAAAGAAGAAATAAATTCCTTGGGAACATTTTTAGGCGAGTGAGCTGTGTACAACCACATGTAGTGCTTGTCTAGCCCAGCTGAGGTCACAGGACAAGATGCCCACTTGATGCTGGGAAGTGCTCGGGAATCCTGTGCCCTTCCCCAGGCTAAGAGCCACGGGGCAGCGCCCTGCCAGCTCAGATGCCATCTGGCCCCGGGTGGAGCAGGCAGTTTTATTTGGGTGAGTTTATTTACCGGGAGCCCATCTTCTGCTGCTCCCCTGGTCATTGAATGCCGTGCAGGAGGCAGATAGCGCTGCTTTCCTGTGCCGCTGCACTTGCCCTTGCTGGGGGTTTTACCAAGAAGTTGATTTTTCAGAGTTGGACACTGGCTTGTACCCATCTTAGACACTAGTGACAACTGTCGGCTAAGCTACTAGCCCAGTTGCCAAGACCTTACTTGAGTGTTACACTGGTACCGTGCTGCCTGAGGCGCTCACTCCTCAGCAGGTTGTGCGTGGTACGGCTTTAACGATTTTCTCCCACAGAAAGAGAACAGCGTCCTATGCAAGGGTGCTTTAAAAAGTTCGTTGAAAGTAGAATGAGAGGGCAATAGAAATTTCCCAAGAAGCCCCCTCATCACACCCTTTTTCAATACCCTATAAACGTTAGTGATTTTGTGTGGTATGAGGTAGCTGGAGGAGTAAGGTGATCGGTGTCTTATATTAGCTGAATGACTGAAAGAAATAAATTGTATTTTCTTAAACAACAGGTTTTGAGCCAAAAGGCAATTTATCAAATTTCTAATGATCTTTGATAGAAGCCCTCGAGAACACGGGCACTTTCTGCTTCCACGGGCAAAGGCAGAGAGAAACTTCTAAGGGATTCAGAGCCCAGTGCTCTTCAGCCTCAGGGTGGGTGAGGCTGTGGTAGAAAGCCACCTTCCATTGCCTGGATCCTCAGGAAGGCTTCTAGAATCCCCTTATAGGGAAGGGGCATGGCAATTTGAGTGGTGCTAAGTGAGATCACCAGGTCACAAGGCTCATGTGGTGCCGAAGATTCTCCTGTTTGACTGCAAACACATATCCACGACACGCCGTTTGGCTAGTGTAGAAAGTAGTGTTTTTTATACTAGCACATTGGACACACCTGTATTTAAAGCATTGCTCTAGGAATCTTTTACAGCATGTAAGGTTATAAGGTGGTATGGACTAATGTTCTTGCAGTCAGTTTATGACACGGGAGCTTTGGTTCATGCAGTCCATCTCTGTCCCGTTCCCCAAGCCCGTGTTGCGGAGCACACCCAGACAAATCGGCCCCTGTGCTTTCACATCCCCCAAGAGCAGCTCTGTCTGTCTGTCTGTCTGTCTGTCTAAGGAAACCTTTAGAATCGCAGGGAATATGCTCCCAGCTCGCCATAGCAACCAAGCGCTCGACTAATACTTCATTATATTTTTTTATCTTCTGCCTTTTAGTTTAATGAGTTATGATAGGAAAAGGTGGGAATGTAACTTTCATTCATCTCCCTTTTTAATTTCTAATCTGAAGTCAAGTGATGGTGGTAGGTCAGTTCCTATCAACCTTTTTGTAAGATGCCCCAGCAGAAACAGCTCTGGAAACATTTTGCTCGGGCTTGCATTTTACAACCTATGTTTGCACACCAGGTCTTTGATTTACCTGAAACGGTGTGAAGAAAATGACCACATTCCTTTGTCATTTAAGTTTTCATTTTATTAGATGGAAGTTCTGGTTTTACTTATTCCACAACGGCCTTAATTATTATTATTTTAAAAAGTGCTGCGTACGCCTCTAGCCTTTTTGCAAGTGAAAAATGATTGTTTTTATTTCCTCTTTTGAGACAATAAACTGGTCGTGGGCATCTCTATATATAAGGATAAAATGACACTGTGGCCAGAGCAGATTTCCCCCTCCGTGTTCTGGGATGGACGCATCTGTTTAAGTTATCCATTTCCAGTTCTGTGTTTCCTTGGCAATATACGAAAATGCTGTGCTGCTGAACCACCTACCAAGAATGTCCTGCTTCGGTATTCTAGTTGGGATGGCACCGAGAAGATTCCCAATGAAATTTCTCTTGGTAATGGACCCAATTTTCTGTGAATGTCATCAGTGAAATGGTTATTTGTTGTTAAATTCCGTGTGTCCTTCAGGGCCTGTGGTATTCGACATGTTTACTCTTCCCAATTGAATCTATTTCTAGAGAGATTGATTTTGGTGGACGTTGTGGGAACTGGTCATGGTGCACATATTTGTACCTGCGGCGGTGTTGGTATCCTTTCCTCATTATACGGAATGATGGTGGGCTCCCAGGTGGCAGTGATTCGGAGGCTGGTGCAGGATCAGGCAGCATTTTGTTCTGTGGAACGCAGGCTGGCTATGAGTTAGAGCCCACTTTACAGTACTAACAGCACACGCAGCGCTTTGTATGACTTGTTTTTTCCTTTCTGGGCAAGGATAAGGCTCTATTTTGGTGTAAAAAGAGCCCCCACCCCCACCCCGCCTGTATATCTGGCAGCACCTCCGCTTTTTGTTTTTCTTTCCCTACATGAACGGCATATTTAAGAACTAATGGAGTTCTTGATGACATTTCAAATACAACATAGGGCTTTTTAGTCCCAGTTCTTTCATTGGTGAAATTGAGAGGAACCATGTCCCCTCTTTGAGCCAATCCCAGCATGTGTTCTTGGTCCATCTTTTCCTTGGATGACTTGTTTACGTGCTCTGAGGCACAGGTAGACTCTGGCATGTTGCGGAGGTGGTGTGAGTGATTCAGAGTTGGAGTTAAACTTGGTTCCTAAGAAATAGGCTCTGGAGATGCCTTTTGATGGCTAATAGCTTCTCTCCCAGCACACGAGAAACAGATTATTTGGGGTGCCTGGGGTCCAGAGGTATATAATCAGTGTGGAAGGGTCGATACCTCTTCTTCTGTCCCTGAGAGAAAGAGAGAGAGAGAATGTGTACATACACACACGTACGTGTATCTCTTGAGCTCATGTATCGAAAGGCAAATCAGTTTTTGTTTAGAGCAACGGCAAAACCATAACCATGACACGTCCTTCTATTGACTTTACATTTCAGCAGTCATTTGGGGAAGAATCTACAGTTGCTGATGGACAGAGTGGATGAAATGAGCCAGGACATAGTTAAATATAACACGTACATGAGGAACACCAGCAAGCAGCAGCAGCAGAAACACCAGGTTCGTCTCGCGCGCCTGTTGGGCACACACACACCGGGTCCCTTTCTCTGACGCTCTGAGGGGCGTCTTCAGAATGAGCTGACCTGCCTTGGAGCACCGACTGTTACTCTGCCGTGTTTGGAAGGTTTTGTTTATACTGTGTATTACTCTTTAGAGAGTGGGTTCCTGATACAGTCCTGTGTCACTTAATATTCACAATACATCCCATGAACTGGGACGTTACTAGATTTGGACATTGCACAAACACTATTGTTTACAGACAATACCAGGATTACAAACAAATGAACAAATGTGGTCCTATTTGCCTTTAAACCTAATCTATACTTAATCCAGAATAGTTTGGATCAGATCATACCTAACCCAGTCAGTCAACTGTGTGCTTTCGTACATAAGGGACCTTTCTGTGTGTTTAAAAACAACCCAGACGTTTCCAGATGATACTAAAACACCTTAATACTACGACATCATCATGTGGTAAGAATAATGTTGGATGTGCTCACTCACCACGTAGTGCCTTGTGATTACAAACTGTTGTATGCACTTCATATTTTAAACTGATAGACTGTGGGGTTGGGGGCTTGGGCCGCATTTGGTGTTAGCCAACACATGACTCAGGTAATTTATAAGCTGCACTTGAAAATGCCTACCTGTCTTAAGCTCAGGTTGTAATGCCAAGGTTATGCGAATAAGAGATGCTACATTTATTGAGAAAGCACAGGCAAAGAGATTCCAAAATGTCACAGCTCATTTCTTTACTAACTATAATTGGTTTGGTAGTGGCTCATTGCAGCATAGTTAGCAATCTTGAGTTCATTTAAAAAACTGAGCAATTGTGATTAAGAACAAGCAATTTGATAGGAAATAATAGACCCACTACTGTGAAATAGATAGTATAATACAAGTAAAAGCCCCTGAATCACCTGAATGTTCTCTTATGCCCGTACACGATACCGTGGTCATTTAACCTTTACCTTTTCTTTATTGATGCTGCTTGGAGGCCACGCGGTTTTCACAGTCCTTGCAACAGTGTGTATGGACCATTATTGCTTTGAAACGCTAGCATTTGATTTCACATTCAGTGCCTGTATATGACTCTTCTGTGTTTGTCAAAATGTGCTTTAAACTTGGTGCTGCTAAATTTAGAATGAAAATAGTTGTAAGACAGTCTATTGCTTCCACCCTATTTATAATGGAGAAGGTATAAGTAATAAAGTATCTTCATCAACAAAAGAGATGATGTTTCCAAATCACGGATCATCTCTCAGGCAGTCATATCTTAAAGATACATTTTGGAAATGGAGTGTCTTTAGCAAAATTTTACATGCACTCCCACCTGCACCATTAGAAATGTAACTATTTTGCTTTCCCACCCCATAAGTAACTACAGGAAACTTCAGAAAGCAGGTTACTCTTCCTAGGATTCTACCATGGTTCCTTATTACCTGTGTTTATGTAAGTTTGGTTCCCGTGGGTTTGAAGCAGTTCACAGATGCAGTGACACCAGTGAGACGTGGAGCTCCGCAGCACTGCCTTGTTTTTCCTGGTCTGGCAGCTTTTCCGACATTGGCAGGGTGCCGCACCCCTTTCTCTACTTTGAATAGAAAATATTTGCTTTCTCTCCAACAGGTTTCTGCTCTGCCTAGGTTCTGGTTTTCACAGGTATTACTAGAGTAGCTCTTTATTGTAATGGACCTACAACTTTCTAACTAGTCTATACAGCGTGTGTGCACATGTAACATGTATGCAGGCAGTCCACAATGTATGGGGAGTTTCCTTCTGATGACTCTATAGATGTCAGTTCTGACTTATGTCAAATAACTCCTTTTTCTGTTTTCAGTGTCACGGCCTTTTGTTAGTATCTTTATAGTTCTGATCTTTGTCTGTAGGATTGACATGAGAATGATAACACCACCAGCAAATTGTGTGTGGTAACATGTATGGAGACCATGTTACTAACGAAAAGCCCTACCAAGAACACTGGTAGCTCACGTCGCCTGTGCTTTGTCCTAACTTGCGTATGTTGTAGGTTGGAGGCGTCCTGTATTTGAAAAGAAGAGGGAGCGGTGCATGGTGTCTTCCATGTTCTCTTCAGAGAGCCATAAAGATGCGTTACTTGAGTCTTTGAGACATCATCTAAGTCTAGTACTCATTCTTTGCCAAGGCATGAAGTAGTCCTCTCTCGAGAATAAGTCAACAGAGCAGGGTAACATGATCAGAATTACAGAGCTCTCCAGTGTGTACTTCCTTCCTTAGTTCCAGTTAAGTGTCTGTAGTTCTGTAAATGTTACTCCTTTTTACTCACTCACCACAACTTCTTTGCCTTTTAAGGCCCATTACTGACACGCCAGTTTCATTTTTCTGATTGGTTACACAGACTCTCACAGCTCAGGATGGCACTGGAACAAAGGCTTTTTATTCAACTGTTGCCATATTTAGCGAATTAGATGTAAGAGTTACCAGTGGTTACAGGCCTAAGACTAAGGTGATCATTTAGAGCAATAGGAGGTTTTGCTGATTACATCAGTAGTGAAGGGTTCCAACCCCAACCAAAACCAAGTGGAGATTTAGTCAGTTCTGATGGATAGCAAACCTCACACAGGGTTTCCAAGACGGTAAGCGTTTACAGGAGCAGACAGCCTCATCTTTCTCCCCCGGAGCATCTGGTGAGTTTGAACCACTGACCTTGCAGTGGGCAGTTGGACACCTAATCCCCAACACCAAGGATAGCGTTTTCCCTCTGGATTATAGTACCAGCAGCGGCGCCAGCAGGAGAATATGCAGCGTCAGAGCCGAGGAGAGCCGCCGCTCCCTGAGGAGGACTTGTCCAAACTCTTCAAACCCCCGCAAGCCCCGGCCAGGATGGACTCGCTGCTCATTGCAGGTACTGTGTTATCCCGAGCGAGACGCGCCACGTCCTGATCCCCTTGAGGGGTTGAAGGCTGCCTGCATTACAGGCAGAAAAAGACAAAGAGCTCAATTGTTTACAGTGGTAGAATGATGAATTCGAATCTGGTACCTGTAATTTCTGAAGCTTAGGAATTTATGTCAGTGTTATTTTTAATGTCTTTTAGTGTTTCACTCTGTATACATCTAAATAATTTGAGATGGCATTAGATACTTTCTGAAATGGCAAGGTTTGATTTGAGTCATCTTTCATGGAAACGAAGAGAAAAATATTTACAATCGTAATGAAAAAAAGGTGATTGGCTCAAATTTCTAGTCTATCCTTGAGCCCAAATCTACATAAACCTGTGCTTAACTGGAATTGAACTAAATTTTCTGACTTTTCCCTCCTATGGTAGCACTAGGTATAAATATATTGACATTCATGGCT
>NW_022103896.1:22925973-22927559 GCF_000313985.2 Echinops telfairi
CAAATGATAAAATCCCTTTTGATCCATTCTGGCTGTTCCACCCACGAAAAGCTATTAGAGTAAAAATTCTTACAGAAAAGCTGATCTTGCACAATTTCTCAACTCTGTATATTTTTTTGTATGAAAGAATACCGGATTCTTTCAAATTTTCTAATATACATTAAATGTGAAAAACAGACATTGTCCTTAACATCCTTTCAAGGTCAATGCACTTTTTAGACTTTCAGAAATTGTGTACAGCTTAGCAACAGAAGGACACCCCAATTACAAAATAGCCAAAGGGCATGAACGAGAAGCTCACCAAGGCAGACATTCCGTTTCCAACAAGCACATGAAAAGATACTTCATGCCATTAGCTGTTAGGAGAATTCAGATCTGAAATCACATGAAATACCACCTCAGCTCTATTTGACAACGACAGAAAGTCCATTGAGTAGTTGGTGAGGTTGTAGAGAAATGGAGTCCTTATCTATTGCTGGTAGGAGTGTAATAAAATGGTATGGCTCCTATCTGAAAGAGTTTGACAGTTGCTTAAAAATGTGGAACTACCATATGACCCAGCAATCCCAGGCCTTGATTCCTACTTACAAGAGGTAAAGGCAGGACTCCAAACAGAAAACGGTACCAATCTGAATGCAGTCCCTTTCACAGTGGCCCAAAGGTGGAAATCATGAAATGCCCACCGCATATTCCAATTCACATTAATCCTATAGTGCAGAGACGCGCCTGCCAGGGTTTCCAAGGATGTAAAACCTTAAGGGCTCAGCCTGCCGTGCCATTCTCCTGTGGTTCTAACCATTGACCTTGTGGTTAGCAGCTGAGCACTTACTCACTGTGCAACCTGGGTTCTTACCTAGAAAGGGTACTGAAGTCCCAGGGTCACAATATGGCTGGGTCTTGAAAACACTAGCGATCCAAATAAGTACACTCAGAAGGGCAATACCATTTAATCTCACGTTTGTGAAACAAGCAAATACGATGGCTCTTCAAAAAGTTGGTTGCAATATTCCATGATCCTTTCATTCTAGTTCCCACCAGCTTTCAAAGATGATTGAGTAGTGGGTGCCAGAGGTTGGGGGTGGGGTGGGGTGGGGGTCCTGACTACAGAGCTGAATTGATGTTGATGGTGGAGGCAACCATGGAAAAGACTAGCGAGAATGACTTAATAACCCGAATGTAATCAGGGTCACTGAGTTGTACATATAGAAGTTGTTCAGTTAGCCAGTGGCCTGCTGCACTGGTCAGAGCTACGCTGGAACACGAAAAAGCAGTGACAGGGCTCTTTCTTCCCGTGGATTCTGATCTTGTTTTACCTTGGCTGGGAGAGCTCGTCTGCATAGACCCCAGCAATGCCAAAATGAAGAGCTGCTGCCCTGGCTCACATTGGGACCAGAGAGTTGGGTTAATCTCCCAACCATGGTTTAACATCGTCATACCTCTTAGTTGCTGCAGTGCCTGGCACCGCGGTCTGCATAGACTGTACATTATAACAGACAGCTGAGGATATTTTGAAAGCTGTGATTTTCCTGCATTCTCCCCATTAACAAGACAGAGCTTATATATGTGTGTGTATATACGTATATATA
>NW_022103896.1:22929949-22931102 GCF_000313985.2 Echinops telfairi
ACCTCCAGGACTGCCCGCCTCAGGTCTAAGGGCAGGCTGGGCCTTCTACCTCTTAGGGCCCAGAGATAGCCCAGGTAAGGCCAAGTCCAGAACAGGCCAGCCTGACTAGTTTCCTGAACGGACAGCAGCCTCTCTCCCCGCCATCACCCAACCAGGCTCGAGGAGGGAATGGAAATCCCGTGGGCAGACATCAGGCCTTACTTCCAAGACTGGTTGGTTTGTGCATTTGGCCGTCCGTGGTTCTCTCAGCAGTCTTCATTGGCCCCCATGCTCAAATACTTTGTTTACAATGAGGGGTATTCACTAGGCGAGCCACTTAGCATATTGGTTGGTTTCTGCTTTTACAAAAGCTCTTCACCACCATGTGAAGAACCTTGAATTTATGATTATGCTCCTGTGGGTAATGTGCCTGGAATGCTTTTCTAAATGGGGGTTTGCTGACCAGAGTTATGCCGAATCTTAAAGAGCGTTAGCTATATTACCAAATCACCGTCATGACAGAAGATAGCCACTTCTCCCACCTATGATGATTCTGTATTTGGGTCAGATATTTGAGTGTGACTCTTGTCAGGCAGAACCAGTGACAGTCCCTGCCCAGGATCGTTTCATCCTCCCCTGACTCATTTCCCTGTATTCTGTTCATTGTGTTTCCTAGATGTGGGCTTTATTGTGGCAGTAAAATGCCCTTGGAGTCTCACAGAGCCAAATAAAAGGGAAGTGATCCAAATCGGTGGTGAGGAGGGTGCAGAAGGCCTGGTAGGGCGTGACCAAGGGTAATGTAACCAAGAAGAATTACTGAAACCCAAATGAAGGTTGAACATGACAGTGGGACATGAAGAAAGTAAAAGGAAATTGAGGAAAGAGCTAGGAGGCAAAGGGCATTTATAGAGGTCTAAATAAAGGCACGTACATATGTAAATATATATGAGGATGTGGAAATAGATCTATGTGCATATATTTATAGGTTTAGTATTAAGGTAGCAGATAAACATTGGGCCTTCACTCAAGTACTCCCTCAATGCAAGAACACTTTGTTCTATTAAACTGGCATTCCATGGTGCTCACCTTCCCGACACAATCGCTGAAGACAAAGCAGGTGCATAAGCAAATGTGATGAAGAAAGCTGATGGTGCCTGCCTATCAAAAGATATAG
>NW_022103896.1:22932074-22933586 GCF_000313985.2 Echinops telfairi
TGGGAAACACGTGAGTTGTCCTTTGGCAGGCTCTGCCTTCCCCGTGTTCTGGTGCACCCAGGTTTTATTGTCTGTGTTTCCAAAAGGTGTGATCTTCCTTAATTTCCATTATCCATAAGTCAGCGAAGTGCATACACATATGCTTAATATAGGAATTGAGTAGCTTATAAGAGTTAGGAATTATTAGGGTAGGAAGAATTGTTTGAAAAAAGTCAATGGAAATGAAACCTCCACAGTATGTAGTGATTTGAGTGCTGTAGTCTGACTTCTTTCAGGAACAAATACATGCGATTCACCGATAAATATTTGCCGTTTGAAGTTAAAATGAGGAAAGCTCCTAAACTGAGTACTGGGCCTAATAAATCATTCACTAACGACAAAAATGTCTGACGTTTAAAGAATAATAATAATGATGAAAAAACAAATGTTAAGAACCAAGAAGTAAACCTTAACTGAAGTTCTCTCAGTATTTATTAATCCTCTTTTTAAAGCTCTCAGAGCAGTCTTGTTTGTAATGGGAGAATCTTCCAGCCTGTCCCAAGTGCTGAGTACTTGTGTATTGATGAGAAGGAAAGTGATTTTTACACTTGTGGAAACCTGGACATTGAGATGGGGCCATTTAATGTTAATCTAATTAATAGAGCTTGGTGTGATTTCTCATTTACAGCCTCTAAACGATTTTTTGCGTCTTCTGAAGTGTTACTACATTGTTCACACTATTCTTGCGACATCCTGTACAAAACCCGATGTCATCCTCACTTTCAGATCGCGCTGGCGAAGAACGGATATCAGGATGTTAGCTTTGAGAGGAACTCGGAGCTGAAAAATGTGTTTCAAATCCTTTCTCTCAAACTAAATATACCATCTAAGTTTTTCTTCCCACTAGACATCTTTTTCTATGGGAGTTTTCTATCTTTTCTCTCCTCCCCCTGCCCCCATGCAATAAGTATCATGTACCTACTAGGTGTCAGGTTTTTTTTATATTACCAGGGACAAAGAACACCAAATCTGCATCTGTGCCTAGGCTTGGCTACCACCAAACGCCCCTCTGCACGAGAGGAAGGAGTGCTACAACTGGCTCAAGCTGATGGGGTGCAGAGCTAAGCTTAGCAAATGACTCCAATGCCCCATCTTGAAAGGATGAAGTTGCCCACGACAAGAAGAACCCCTGAGAACCTTGGTCCTTAACCAGAGTCCCTTCCTGGCCTAGGCTGTGTGGAAGGGGACGCAGTGGTTGGTGGGCCTGTTGGGAAGGGCCAAGAGCTGCGTCTGTTAGGAACGGAAAGGTGAGAAAGAGAAAGCGGGCGCTTTCTGAATCCCACAGCAAGCATCCGTGTTGCAGGAAGAGCTAGAACCTGCGGATTTGGCTGTGACTTCCGAATGGAACTCCACATTTAATCTGGATCTCAGAGCAGAGGTTGATGTGACACCAAATGACTAAAATGATGGGGACCAGAAGCAAACGCTTGGCCGAGACAACACCACCAGCAAGAATCTGCCTTGAGCCTTTTT
>NW_022103896.1:22934531-22948014 GCF_000313985.2 Echinops telfairi
CCACTATCATGTTCAGCCTTCATTTGGGTTTCAGTAATTCCTCTTGGTTACATTGCCCTTGATCATGCCCTACCAGGCCTCCTACACCCTCCTCACCACCGATTTGGATCACTTGTTGTTCCCTTGTCCCTGGGTTTGTTAACACCACTACCTTGAGGAAAATATTTTTACTGCTCCTGGCATTTAGAGCAACCTCAAAGCAGAAGCTCAGGTGTTCCTTGTACTTCCTCGGGTAGTGCTTTTTTCATTGACCCTTGGCCAGGGCACAGTCATTCGGCCAGCTCCCCCTCCCCCTCCTTTGTGGACCCGGAGGCAAAGGGCTTGCACTTTGAGCAGTGTGTAACGCAGCTGCTGATGGCAAATGGCCCTTGCCTTCTCTTCTTGGGCCCGGCGTCTTGTCTCTCTTGCCAGTGTCTCACATTTTGTGGACTGGAAACCATTCTTGTTTTGTCAGGTCTCCTGGGCAGTCTGTGCCCACCTTGGTTTATCTTGTGATTCGGCTCAGCTCCCCCTCGTTTAACTCCTGCCTAGGTTCAAGCTGCCTCTGCTTCTTTCCTTTTGATACTTGCCCTTCCCCGTGTTGGAGCTTGTGTTTCATTTAGCATAATACAGAGACTTTAATTTCTTCTGGGATCCAATCATTCATCCCTAACGGTCATAACTCTCCCATCCAACAGGCAGGTGTCTCCAGCACCTCATCTCCTAGATAACAGTGGTGAGGATCTGTTGGTCCCTTTGATGTGCGCAGCGCCCATTATTGCTAATGGAAGGTCTTTGTGTGCATCAAGGAGTAACGAGCCCTCTAATGAGGCACAGGGAGGAATGGCAGCGGAGGGTGTCCACGCCTAGCCCACTGTCCTATAACAGAAATGTACTCTCAGGAGGCAATGGGACAAAGAAATACAGAATACATGTGCTGCCTGAAAAAGATCTAGTCTGGCCCTAGTGGTCAGGAGGTGTTAACTTGGCTTGACTCTCTAAGATTGCATTGTCAGCTGAAGGGCACCCCTTGCATGGGAGTGAAAGACCCCTACATACTATTTATAGTATTCCTGGGAGGCTATTTATATGGAAGAGCAAGATTGCTTTTTTTTTTTTTAATCATTTTATTGGGGGCTCATAACAACTCTTATCACAATCCATACATACGTCAATTGTATGAAGCATATTTGTACATTCGTTGCCCTTATCATTCTCAAAAAATTTTCTTTCCACTTAAGCCTCTGGCATCAGCTCATTTCCCCCCCTCCCTCCCCTCTCCCCTCTCCCTCATGAACCCTTGATAATTTATAAATTATTATTTTGTCATATCTTACACTGTCAGATGTCTACCTTCACCCACTTTTCTGTTGTCCATCCCCCAGGGAGGAGGTTATATGTAGATCCCTGTAATCGGTTTCCCCTTTTACCCCACCCTCCCTCCACCCTCCCAGTATCACCACTCTCACCATTGGTCCTGAAGGGATCATCTGTCCTGGATTCCCTGTGTTTCCAGTTCCTATCTGTACCAGTGTGCATCCTCTGGTCTAGCCAGATTTGTAAGGTAGAATTGGGATCATGATAGTGGGGTGGGGGTAGGGGTGGGAGGAAGCATTTAGGAACTAGAGGAATGTTGTATGTTTCAATGTTGCTACACTGCACCCTGACTGGCTTGCCTTCTCCCCTCAACCCTTCTGACCCTTTCTTAAGGGGATGTCCAGTTGCCTACAGATTGGCTTTGGGTCCCCACTCCGCACTCCCCCTCATTCACAATGATATGAATTTTTGTTCTTTGATGCCTGATAACTGATTCCTTTAGCACCTCATAATCACACAGGCTGGTGTGCTTCTTCCATGTGGGCTTTGTTGCTTCTGAGATAGATGGCCGCTTGTTTACCTTCAAGTCTTTAAGACCCCATATGCTATATCTTTTGATAGCCAGGCACCATCAGCTTTCTTCACCACATTTGCTTATGTACCCACTTTGTCTTCCAGATTGTGTCAGGAAGGTGAGCATCATGGAATGGCAGTTTATTAGGAGAAAGTATTCTTGCATTGAGGGAGTACTTGAGTGGAGGCCCAATGTCCTTCTGCTACCTTAATACTAAACCTATAAATATATGCACCTAAATCTATTTCCCCATTGTCTTATATAAATATATTTAACTATGTACATGCCTTTACCTATGTACAGACCTCTATAAATGCCTTTTGCCTCCTAGCTCTTTCCTCTATTTCCTTTGATTTTCCTCTTGTCCCACTATCATGTTCAGCCTTCATTTGGGTTTTAGTAATTCCTCTTGGTTACATTACCCTTGATCATGCCCTACCAAGCCTCCTACACATTCCTCACCACCGATTTGGATCACTTGTTGTTCTCTTGTCCCTGGGTTTGTTAGCACCACTTCATTTCCCGCCCCCCCTTCCCCCCCTCCCAGGTCCCTCTGGGAACTGTCAGTCCCATTGTTTTCTCTTCCAGATTGTTCATACAGCCTATCTTATTTAGACATACCTGTGGAGATAATAACATGCACAAAAACATGACAGAGCAAAACCAAGCAACAAAAGAAAACAAAACTACAACAAAAAGCCAATGACAAAAAAAACAACACAACTACGACAACAACAAAACAGCTTGTAGTTAGTTCAAGGACTGTTTGTTGGCTTTTAGGAGGGTTTTCTGGTGGAGTCTGATGGGGCACCAAGCCCTGGCCCCAAAGTCTATTTTCGGTATTCCCTGGGGACTTCATTGCTCTGTTCCCTTTGCAGTTCTGTTGCACGCCCTTAGTGTTTGCCTCGGTGTGGTGCGATCAGATTGGGCACAATTCCCACACTGTGTCTCCAGTGTTGTCCTCTGTAGGGCTATGGGTCAGGGAGGGATGTTGTGTCTCATAGTGGGGCTGGTCATCTGGTCTTCTCTCTGGATTGGCTGCTCTGAGCAGGAATATTGTCTTCAAGGTTTGGTGGGCCAGGGTGTGCTCCTCTCTCTCTTCCTCCCCCTTCATTTGCTCTTGTGTGCTCTGATCAGACATGTCCCTCTCCTTGAGCTGCAACTTAAGTGCTGTCCTCTGAAATAAATTCTTCTGGGGGGGAGGGGTAGCTGTCCTCGTAGTTGGGATTGGGGTCGGCCCCTCAAACCTCTCCACTGGTTCCCTACTCCATGCCGGCATGTGCAAGATTGCTTTTAAGAGCAATCCCTTCCTCTTTAAAAGGCTGCTTTGCATTCCACAAAGTGCTGCTCATACACTTTTCTCTTTGGGAATGGGGAAGGGATAGAAATGCCTGTGAATGCAGTGTGCTCCTGCTCAAACCTCACAGAGGTGGTGAGTGGCAGATCCAAGGGCGCCCTCCCATGATAGGACCAAAACTGGGCTTGGGTCTTGTGTCCACGGTGCCACTGTTCTGCCAGCAGTGCCCGGGTCTGCCCCCCACCCCCACCCCCCTCAGTGTGACTCTAGGAGACTCTTCTCATTTCCAGATCTCTTTCCCTCCACTTACCTCGGGGATCTGTACCTGCATTCGCCAGGATTCCAGAGAGGGGCTCCAGGGCTCATGTTTGTCCCTGGACCAGGTGCACACACACCTGAGACAGGCAGAGGCCTTTCCCAAAGAAGCAAGTGCATATCTAGGGGCCTTGGCGGCACAAGGGGGCAGTGGTTATGCGCTCCCCTGATCAATAGAAGGTGAGCGGTTCAAACTCACCCTGCCATCTGTTTATGTAAAGATTACAACATCTGGGGCAGTGCTTCTTTTGAACAAAGAGCCCCTCTGAGGCAGAAATAGACCCAGGGGCACCCAACAACAGGCTTCCCTGGATCTCTAGAGCTTCTGTTTGGCTGCCTGCGGGGCGCAGAGCCCAGCAAAGTGGAAGACGTGGGAAGCAACAGAGAGGAGTGAGGGCTCCCTGGGCTTCTCACACTTGGATGTACAATTTCCACTCTCCTGGGATCCCTGCGGCCTCCTGTCCTTCGGTCTCTTTCAAATACCTTTGAATATTCTTAAGACTGCCCCTGCCCTTATTGGTTTCTGCAGCAACGGCGTTGTGCTGTTAGCGTTCCTCAAAACACTTAACCCCACTCACTCCCCGGATAAGCCAGGCTTTATTGCCTCTTTAGGCCTCTGTGGGTTTGCGAAGGTCCAGGCTTAAGAAGCAGTAGGAGGAGAGTGTGAATGAAAGGTCTTTTGTAAATACAGTTCATCGAATTTTAGAGTCTAATTCAATCACCATTCACCACATTCACAGATGTGCAAACTGGCCCCAAGAGCTGTCGATAGGGATTCCTGAATGACCTTTGCTGTTTTTCCTCCAGATCTTTCACGGCCCTTCTGTATTTGTTGTTGTTTTTAACTTTTTACAGCGAGTCCTTTTTGCTCTCAACAACTTATCAGACCTCCCTATCACTTATCTTGCCCCCTCCTGCCTCCCTTTTTATTTTCCATTGTTTGTTTGTGGGACATTATCTTCCCCTTCACCCTGTGATGCTCAAGGTCAGTAGTTCAAAACCACCAGCTGTGCCTCAGAGAAAGACTGGAGCTTTCTACTCCCACAAAGAGCTCCTGGCTCGGAAACTCATAGGGGACCGTTCTAACCCTGTCCTGTAGGGTCGCTATGAATCAACATCGACCCAATGGCAGTGAGTTTGGTTTGGACTTTGATTTGGAGTTTTCATTCATTGATGCCAGGGTGCCCTCTAGCCTCCTGCTCCCCCCACCCCCACACTCCCACCCGTGGTAGCCTTCAGAGTCTGTGTGTTTTCCAGAAAGTGTGAATGAAGCCTTACAAGACGGAGCCCTTCCTTCTATGGGAGGCTCTGTGGTTCATTGTGGGGATAAGGTGGGTGTGGGGGTGTTAGGAGCACTGAGGGCGGAAGCTGGGGGCTGGGGAAGAAGCAACCAAGCGTTTGTGTCACTGTTCTCTGACTGTCCCAACTGGGAAGCGGCCAGGGTGGTGCGTTTATGTGACTTTGCTGGGGATGGGCAGTAAAAGCAGGTGTCCAGGATTCTAAATTTGGTCTGAGAGGAAATCATGTCCAGCCAAACAGAATTCAACTAGATTCTTCTGACGGTGAAGTGTTTCTCTAGAGAAGCAGATGCCGGTTTGGGTGAAGTGCAAATCAGCGCGGGGAAAGAGGACGGGAGGGGGTGTGTGTTCATGTTGGTGGGGGGAGGGAGGGCAACCCTTCACAGGAATTTGGGGGAAGCTCTAACTCGCTTGAGTCGAACTTTCTGAGCTTGGGTGATTTTGCAAAGGTTAGGTGGAGTCCACCCTCCCGCCCTCCAAACCCGTAGAAAAAGGGGGAGCTGCAGTCATTTGTTAGGAACAAAGGCATTTGCATTTGTGAGGTTCATGTCATTCTGTTCATGCTTCTGTGAATTCTCAAATGTACCGACATTCAGAAGATCATCTGGAGTCGGGAGGGAGGACGAGAAGGTGTTGATTCCGCATGTTGATGGTGCCCCAACGAGGCAAATCAGAGATGACAGCCTCCTGAGAGACACTTCCATCCTGCATCTACGAGTGGGGGCAATTTGGGGTGCTGGGCAGAGAAGCGATTAGAGGCTGGCTACGCAAATCATCTGTGAGTCCTGACTGTATTCAGCATCCGCAGGAAACCATTGCTCCCCATGTGAAGCACACTCAGACCAAAAAATGTTTGGACGCTGCGCCTCTCAGTACTGGATGCTTGACGCTCATTCAGTCTGAGAGGAAAAACCAACCAACTCATTAGCCAACCGCTAGGAGTAAGAATTGAATGTTGATTCCTTTGTCAGCTTGGCCCTTCTGCGTCTCTCTACCCCTTTAACTTGACAAGTGGGGTTTAAGCTTTGCAAGCGAAGCATCCCTTTGGTGAGACAAAAGGAGAGTTACACAACGCTTGCCTCTGCGCTGTGTTCACTGTGGAGTACCTTGTGTTGTTCATCCAGCCAAGAAACGGGCCCCAGACAGGGCTCGACACTGGGAGCAAAAGGGGCTTCGTTGACTCAGGGGAGTGACTCTCCCTGTGTGGACCCCAGCCCAGCATTTCCTGCAAATGTATTAGAAATGAAAATTCCAGGCTTTGACCCAGACTTCCCATCAGGAGCTGTGAGCGTGGAGCCCCACTACCTGTGTTTCAACAGTGTCTCCAGGGGGCGCTGATGAGGACGTTTGTTCTCTCACAAACCCACTGCCACGTTGTGTGTGCCAACTCATGGCTGCCCTGGAGCACAGGTTCCCACTGCTCCGTGTGGTTTCCGAGGCTGTAAGTCCTGACGAGAGCAGACTGCCTCATCTGTCTCCCACAGAGCAGCTGGTGGCTTTGAACCACTAACCTTGCCGTTCGCAGCACAAGGTTTCACCCACTGTGTCACAAAGCTTCCTCTTGGAAATAGGTTAGTGGCTCCCAACCCTGCCTTAAAGGAGCCTCACTGGCTGCTAACCAAAACGTTAGTGGTTTGAACTTTTGGGGAGAACCGTGTGGCTATCTGCTCCCACAAAGAGTTAAAAACCCAAACCAAGCTAGACCCAAACCAACCTGTTGTCTCTGAGCCAAAGTCTAACTGACCGTGACCCTCTAGGATGGAACTGCCTGCCCCACAAAGTTCCCAAGCTGTCATCTTCCCAGAAGTCCACTGCCTTTGCACCAAGCACCAGCCACAGCCTTTAAACACCCATGGAGCAGTTCTGCCCCGGCCTGTGGGGTCGCTATGAGTCAGAATCAGTCAGAGAGCAGCAGGGTGTAAGGGGAGGTCATTTCAGAGGTTTCCTCTGAGCGAAAGTCTGAGCACCATTTGATAGTGTTACATCTGAACAAGCAAGAGTGTCAGCATTCAGCGGAAGGATTTCTTCTTGATCTTTATAAAACTGGCTGGAAGAAGTGCTTTCTTAGCAAGCTGCAACATCTCAGAGCTAAGTGCCTATTCAGAGACGAGGATTTGTGGGCAGAGTTGAAGGAAAGCCGATTTGCATCTCTTTAAGACCATCCTCAGACTAAGGACACAGCTCCCTTCCTTCCATCTTGCTGCCTGCAGCTCTGTCTCCCTCTACTTAAAGGGTTGTGGGATTTTTCTCTTTTTTTGCAGTGTTTTCAAAAATAGCCTTTTCCTTTCTTTTCGAAAAAGAGCATATAGAAATTTAGATTTAATGTGTTACAGCTTGCATTTAAAACTCTGGAAAAGTGAGAAAGAATTGGAAGATAACCGTAGCAGCTGCCTAACCAGTTGTTTCAAAATATGGCAATAAAATATTAAACTTGAGACTTGCTATTTTTGAGCTTGGATGGGTGTCACTGGTTCTGATAGATTCCTAACCTCGCTGCCATGTTGATAGTTTAGGAGGGGAGGGTGCTGGTGACAAGTTACGAACTCGGAGGAGTATTTGAAGGATCTTGGTGGTAGGTGGGGCCCTGGGAGGAATCCTTCTTCCATAAGTTAGCCGTTTTTCTCTCTTTAAGAAACCTCACCTCAACATAGACCACGCTGCTTAATTGGCTTGCATTAAAAGGGCGTCCCAGTTTGTGGTGGTGGTGGGGTGTGTGTGTGTGTGTTTTGTTTCAGGAACAAAACCTTCAGTGGAACCAGCACAGCAATCCAAAGAAGAACCGGAAGGAGGAGGAGAGTGGAGAGGTGTATCTAGGTTCTGGCGGTGAGCATTTGCCCTGGGGACCACTTGAGTGGGGTTGGGGCCAATGAATAGTGTCTGTTCACCATCTCCATTTCCCTGGTCAGCTGTGTGCGACCATTTGGCAAGTGAACCCCCATTGCCG
This sequence comes from Echinops telfairi, assembly GCF_000313985.2. Taxonomy (NCBI): domain Eukaryota; kingdom Metazoa; phylum Chordata; class Mammalia; order Afrosoricida; family Tenrecidae; genus Echinops; species Echinops telfairi. The sequence goes on from NW_022103896.1 coordinate 22,942,256, forward strand.
TCGACACTGTTTTCTGGGGTCACACCTCTGGGAGAGTGAGCAGTTTTGATGGAAGACACAGGGTATTTGTATTACAAACAGGAGGGGCGGGCGGTTGCCATGTATTCGATGAACATCTAGAATCACACCTGGACCGAGCACCACAAGTCCTGTCCGTGGGGTTAGCCCGCAGCCAGAGCAGGGGTGATTCAGGCTCCTTGGGGGACACGGAGCTCCATTTGCCTGTGGGATAAGGTACAGGATGTCAGAAATGGGCCTACCGAGAGCATGTGAGTGGGCATTCTGGGAAGGCAGAAGCCCACTGACTGCAGCAGTGAAGAGGGGATGGCACTGCCTAGGTCGTGGGAGGGAGTAGAGGGGATTCCCAAGGAACATGCATTTGGAGGAGATTCGTAACTAGCCCCAACCTCCGGCCAAATGAATGTGAGGAAGGTTGACTTAAACACACGAGAACCAGTTCTTAAAGAATTAGCAGAACCTTTCCTATGTGTGTGAGGCGTCCTGGTGCCATAGCGGTTACGCCTTAGGCGGAGATCCGAAGTTTCATGCCACCAGCCGCTCTGTGGGAGGAGGGGGCTTTCTTCTCTCATATAAGGTTACAGTCTAGGAAACTCCCAGGGACCGTTCTACCCTATAGGGTCTGTGCTATGAGCCAGCATCACCTCAGTGGCAGTCAAGGGTTTGTTTTGTTTTAGATTGGTTTGATTTGGTTTTACTATATACAATAGGAGCCCTAGTGGCATACTGGCTATGTGTTGGGCTGATAACCACAAGGTCAATGGTTCAAAACCACTAGTTGCTCCTCAGGAGAAAGAGCTTTCTACACACTTCAAGAGATACAGTCTTGCAAACACCCAGGGGCAGTTGAACCCCATCCTACAGGATAGCTGTAGGTTGGCATAGACCCCATGGCTGTGAGTTTGGTTTAATATATCTACAAAGTGAAGGACACAGTCTATCCATAGGTGTTGGAGGCACCTTGGGGCAGAGCAGAACCGGTCCATAGAGTTTTCCGGACGAGAACCTTCATGGAGCAGATGGCATGGCCTTCTTCCCACAGGGCTTTTAGCTTTTAGCAGCTGAGCACTTCATCACTGCACCACCAGCACTCCTTTTAAGAAAGCACACGTCATAGAATCGTTGGGAGGTCACTGCATAGGCTTTATGGCCAAAGTAGCGAGTCCACAGAGCCCCTGTTCCTGCGGGAACGTCCAGAACAGATGTGGGATGCCAGGAGAAGGATGCTATGGTCAACACACCTTCTCTTGTCAAGGGCCAGCTAGCAAATGCCGGTGGCTTTGTGGGCCCTCCGATCTCTGCGGCCAGCCCTCAGCGCAGCTGTTGTCTTGGGAAAGCAGACATCGCAAGATGAAATCGGGGAAATGAAAGGCCATGACGGTATTACAGTAAAGCTTTAAGTACAAAACCAGAAGCATGGCGGGATTTGGCCCAGGGCCCAAATTTGGCCAACCCTGAGTATAGACAGAGCAAGGCAGTGTGGTGGAAAGAGAGGAACACAGAACTGAGCATTTGGACGCTTATGATTCTGCCGCTGACCATGTCCAATCGACATCTCTGCGCCTTACTGAACCGCTTTGTCATGCAGCAATCAGATTTCCTGCCCTAATAAGGTCGCCAGCATATCACCAAAAACATGGAAGGGCAGTATAAAGACGTTCTCCAGCTCTCTGCTAGCAGCACTATTTTTTGTTCATGTATTCAACAAACATGCCTTCAGCATTCAGTACCCGAACTCTGAGCTTGGGGGCGCTAGTGGAGCCTAAGCCAGACCCTGCCCTGCTCTTGGGGCATTCCGCTTTCTGTGACTCCAGTGGAGAGTGGTACTATGGGCACAAAGGACTCCTTCACCATTTTTGACAGAAAAAGTTTTGTCCCGAGTAGGCTGGATCAAGGTACGGGAGAAGGTGCGTCCTTCCACGATCAGCTTGGCGAGTGGGGCAAGCCTGGCAGTCTTGTTCTGTCGGGCATCGGGTGGCTATGAGCTGGAACTGCCACAGTGGCATCTAATCACCGCAGCAGGAGCAGCATTGGCAGTGGGGAAGAGAGTGTGCATTTTCCCAAGATTCCTCTGGAAGAGGAATTCGGGTGAAGTCAGGCTGCGGCTTGGCGCTGTAGCCACAGCCTTGTGTGTAGGAATAGTATTCTCTGTTTATATAGCGTTCTCTACTTCCAGGCACAGATGTTTCCGGCACCTGGTTAATTTATTCAGGAAAGGCCAACGCTCATTAGGACCCCAAGTCCCAGGGCGAAGTTTTATGGCTGGGGAAACTGAGGTACTGAACTTGCTTATGGGATTGGCTCACCTCACAGCTTGCTGGACTTAGGACTCAGGCCAACACAACTGCGGGCCCAAGGGATGTGACCACGGTCTCCCGCCTGGGGACTCCCTGACTCTCAAGAGCGGCTGAGACTTCTCAGACCCACAAGTCCAATTAAGCTTAAGAAGCATTAGATGCACTGGGGAGCCTGCTGGGAAAGGGTCTGTTTTGACAACAGAGAAGCTGGAATCAGGAAACCAGATGGTGCTTCAGGATGAGAGAACTTGGGCAGAATCCGATCTGTGAGCCGGACGGGGGCTGTGGCGTGTCCGAAACCACGCCCCGAAACACCATCTCTCTCCTCCTGTCACAAGGTCGTGGCTTCTCACTCCTGAGTTGGCCAAATTAAGGTTTCCCTCAGCAGAGAGGCCTGCTACGAACCAAATGCAGTCCCACCTCGAAGGATGACGTTTGCAACTTGGAGTAAGATGTCCATGCCGCGCTCACCAACTAAGGGGGGCCTTTATCAACATGTAGAGTGGGAGTGTTACGGATGCTTTGACAAAAGCTTATTTAATATTATGGGCTGGTTTTATTTTCTGAAAAATTAAAGAAAAAAGGAAAGAAAGAAAAAGAACTGTTTTATTTATTTTTTATTTGAGATACACTATGAACCCCTGAAATTCAATGAAGTCTTCTTGGCTCCTTGGGGTAAATCAGTGACTCTCAAAATCGGTGGGAGGCAGAAAGATTTTAAATGCTTACCCAAAGAGGTCATGGCTCTTTTTTTTAAAAGGACAAATTTGACATCAAGAATGGACTTTTCCTTAGTTGCCTGGCTGGTACAACAAACCCCGGTGTTCTGGACACAGTCACGATGCTAGTATGAAGGCGGGGGGAAAATACCACTTTTTTAGGAAAGGCTGGATGCTAGCTTTCACCAAGGAAGACTGGCTTGGTAAGTGGTCTCTGTATTGTGTGCAAAAAGCCAGCTGAGGTGGATTCTTCTGAGCAGGCCAGGAGGGTTGCTAACCTGTATACTTGGTCCCAGGCTCCCACGGCTTCGTTACAGCACGTGTGTCTTGGAAGCTTCCACGTCCTGTGAGTGCCACGGCAGGCTTATACCCCAAGTACACAGGAATGAGTCAAACTTAGCAATGGTCTCTGAGGAGAATGCCGGATGCCAGGAACAGAACTCATATTTACACGCACTTGTTTCAAGCCACTAAATGTGGTTTGTGTATCACTCCAGCAGCATGTATTGCTATTCTGACTAATTCACCGAGCCTTGGTTTTCTCATCTGTGAAATGGGAATAAGCTGAATCACCCAATATCATTGTGAAAGGTAAATAAATTGATTATTGGTGAATTGCACGCTCCAGAGCCTGACAAATCCGAAGTGCTCAAGGAATGGTAGCTGCATTTTGGAAAGAGCCCTGGTGGGCACATTGGGGCCACTAACCACGAGAACAGCAGTTCAAAGCCACTAGCTTCTCCATGGGAGAAAGATGAGGCTTTATACTCTTGTAAAGATTTACAGGCTTGGAAAACCAACAAGGCAATTCTGCTTGGTCCTAGTTCGAATCAACTCAGTGGCCGTGGTGTTCTTGAATATGCTGTTTCTGCGTATCGTAAGCTTGAGACCGTTCCACTTGAATCAGCTGTTGGGATGGCCAACACTAAACTATGCAACAGGGAGAGGGAATGGGTATCCACTCCAGGGCATGCCTATAATGGCTTTGGGCTTCATTACCCAGCGGATAAGTAAGATTTGGTCTAATTTTCCCACATTCTCTCATTGAGTTTCCATCATGCCTGCAAACACTTATTCACTTCACACATTCTAAATGAGCTCCTGTTCGATATCAGACTTGGGACCAGGCCCCAGGGGAACAGGAGGATAAGAGGGAACTGCATCTCTGGTTCAGTAGTAGAATTCTTTTCTTACCCATGGGAGAGCCAGGTTCAAGCGCCAACTATTGCATCCATCTGCCGGGGGAGACTCGAGTGTTGTTATGATTGGGTACCCAGGAGTTAGGCTAGACTGGATGGCAGTCAAGAGCAGCAACAACATCACTGGGCCACCAGGGCTCCTGTCCCAAAGGTAGAGTGGTTAGGATTTACTTTTGGGGTGAGGGAACACAATCCAGTCCCTAATAGGGATGTGATGAGAGCGAGGGAATAAAGGTGGGTGCCACTGGAAAGTGCATCACAGGGCCCAGTGGCATGCTAGGAACAGTTAGGGAACTCCCTGGGGAAATCCCTAAGGAAATCCCTGGGGCTGAGCTTTGAAAGAAGCAGGAGTTGGCTAGAAGAATGGACCAGAGAGTGAGAATCTACAGCAAAGGTACATGCTGAGGCAGAGAGAGCACAAGTGAATCAATATTGGATAAATTGTCAGCGAAATCTTGGGGATGAAAAATAGAATAATTTCTGCCCTTTGTTTTAGAAATTAACGTTGCACTCTTTTGAGCAAAAGGACACCCCACGAAACACAAACTCCCAAGGAAACCTCAAATGAGGTCATGTGTAAAAATACCAAAAGGATTTATCTGCTTCAAGGAGGTGCTTCGGGTCATGCTGGATCTATTGGTGAAGTCTTTCTGAATCAAATCATCAATAATCAGGGCCTCTTCGAGTTCAAATGAGGCCTATGTTAATCTGGGTTGACTAGAGAAACAAATCCAGAGACACTCATATATGTGTAAGAGAGAACTTGATATCAAAGAGTAATTGTATATTAAGAAAACACCCCAGCTCAGTCCAGATCAAGTCCATAAGCCCGATATTAACCCATATGTCCAATATCAGTCAATAAATTCCTCTTCAGACTCACACAACACATGCAATGATGCCAAACGCAGGAAGATCTAAGACCAGTCGGTGAAAAGTCTTGTGGATCCAGTGGCAGTGGAAGCATGTCAGCACTGGCATGGGTCTCCATGTGGGTCGTCCAGCTCCAGGGCTCTGGCCACCATTCAGCATAGTTCCATGTGGCTTGTCAATAGGAATATGAAGCAGAGAGGCTGTGTCTCCCACCTCCAGGAAGGAAGACAGGAGTCCTCAGAATCCTCAGGAGAAGGTCATGCCCACATAGAGGCATGATTGGCTATGACCTTATTGACATGTTAGGCTCCACCCCTTTGCTCAAGTTGGTGGGAGATGATGTAACTGCCGCAAGGTACCAGCCACTGTCACCATATTAAAAGCGATGGAACATGGAAGCAGGTGAGATTAGTCCGGGGAGTGTATGTCGGAGCCAATAGGCCACTTCAATGTTTGTAGAAGAGCAGTGAGCCAAGTGTGAGGATTGGAGGCTTAGACCAATTGTGTCCTGTCCCTGTGACCCTATGTGGCCCTCCGGCCAGAGGCCCAAAAATGACTGCTTTTGAGAGCTCTTGGGCTGGGGCAGCTCCGAGAGCCTCTGTGGGGAGGGCACGGGGAGACTTTCACACATTGACAGACTCAGGCCACGGTCC
>NW_022103896.1:22948934-22950200 GCF_000313985.2 Echinops telfairi
GCTTTGTCCTCAGTGATCGAGAGTCAGGACAGGCTGGTGTGCTTCTTCCATGTGGGTTTTGTTGTTTCTCAACTAGATGGCTGCTTGTTTATCTTCAGGCCTTTAAGACTTCAGATGCTATACCACATTTGCTTGTGCACCCATTGTCTTCAGCGATTGTGCCAGGAAGGTGAGCATTTCATACTGCTGAATTGTTAGAACAAAGTGTTCTTGTGTTGAGGGATTACTTGAGCAGGGGCCCACTGTCCATCTGTTTCCTTAATACTAAACCCATAAATATATGTACATAGATCCGTTCCCCCCTTGTCATATATAAATATATTTACATCTGTATATGCCTTTATTTACATCTCTATAACTACCCTTTGCCTCCTAGTTCTTTCCTCCATTTCTTTGTACTTTCCTCTTTTCCCACTATCATGTTCAGCCTTCATTTGAGTTTTAGGAATTCCTCTTGGTTACATTGCCCTTGGTCCAGCCCTGCCAGACCTCTTTACACCCTCCTTGCCACTGATTTTGGATCACTTGTTGTTCCCCTGTCCCTGGTTTGTTAACACCCACTTCCTTTCCCCTGCCTCCCTTCTCCCCTGTCCCCCGGAACTGTCATCCCATATTTCTCTCTTCCAACTTGTTTATCCCACCTATCCCTTCTAGGTAGATATGCTATGTATCATCACAAGACTGAATACAACGAAGCAACAATACAAAGTAAAACAATAGCTACAACAACAACACAAAAAATCCTGTAAATAGTTCAGGGTCTATTTGTTGTCCTTCACCAGTGCTTTCCAGTTGAGTCTGATGGGGTGCCATGCCCTGGCCCCACATCTATCCCTGGGGACTTCATTGCTCTGCTCCCCCAGCTGCTGTGCTGCATGCCCCCAGAGGCTGGCTTCAGTGTAGTGAGCTCAGGGTGGGCACAATTCCTGCCATGTGTCTCTAGTGTTGTCCCCAATGGTGCTATGGGTCAATGAGGAACGCTGTGTCCCGTGGTGAGGCCGGCCATGTGGTTGCCTCAGTGCATTGCTGTTCTTAGCAGAAACATTGTCCTCAGGGCTTCTGAATTTCTTCATTAACCTTCCTCCCCCGCAACCCCCTTAAACCCATGAACTTTCTTAAGCAGAGGAACCTAGCTGCTATCTAAAATAGGCCAACGTCATTAAAACTGGTTTTCCTTCACCTAACCACCCCAGCTTGGGCCTTCTGAGTACCACCAGATAAGCCTTTTATGAAGTTGCCTTAAATATATTCACTCACTCACTCACT
>NW_022103896.1:22951248-22956963 GCF_000313985.2 Echinops telfairi
CTCCTGCATCACCCATAGGACACCCTGAGTTGGAGCCAATAAATTCTATCTTCAAAGTGCTGACGAGGGTGTTTCTGGTTTGCATTTTCTCGGCCCTTGCTGGTGTATGCTTTTAACACAAGACTCTAAGGTTTGCAAAGAAGGAAGAAGCGGGGGCTCAGGGGGCTCAGGTGGGGGTTCAGTGTACTTCCTTCAACATGCCCCACCATATTAACTGCTTTCTTTCAACCTGAGCATCCTTGATGCCTGGATCCAGAAAGGGCGTGAGGGCTGCCTCTCTCCTCCACGTCATGTCTTTGACTCTTCTCTCTTCCATCATCATTCCCTCCGGAAGAAGCATCTCAGGCAGTGAGCATCTCAACAGTTACATAATCTGTTGTCAATTTGAGACGATTAAGAGTGAAGGTGTGGAGTTTAGCCTGTCAATCAGATCACAGCTGATGACCTCATTGGAGGTCTTAAGGAGATAAATAGCTCGCTGGAGGCTGGACGCTGGTTTACTCCTGAGACACTCTCTACTGACAAGACACATGGGGCTATGCTGATGGTGGCGAGAGCCCTGGAGCTGGAGGAGCCACATGGAGACCCACGCCAGCGCTGAGATGCTTCCACCATCACTGGATACATAAGACTATCTACCCACTGGTCTGTGATCTTCCTGCATTTGACATCATTGCATGTGTTAAGTGAGTCTGAAGAGGAATTTATAGATTGGTATCAGACATATGGGCTAATATCAGACTTGATATTATGGACTTGATCTGGGATTTTTTTTCAATATTCAATTGCTCTTGTATATAAAGCTCTTTCTTATATACCTATGAGTGCCTATGAATGTGTTTCTCTAATCAACCCAGACTAACAGGCAGTGTCTGAGGATGCATGCAGAAGATGCACGCCTCAATGAATAGCTTCAGTTAGCTGCTTTGCATGACTGGTTTTCTCTAAACTGGAGCCTGACAGCACCCCTCCTCTGGTTGTAGTTGCCATAGTGAGGACCTGATTATTGTCGGTGAGGCTCAGACCCCACCAAGGAGCCTGAGAGGAGTCCGGTGCATCGGCCAGGGCTTACCCTTCCAGCTCTGCTTCTGGTGCTGCCTCCGTCAGACACCTTCTGTTCCCCTTACAAGGGGGTGAGTTATCAACCGGGGTCCAGCCGGGGAAACAGAACCATTATGACTACATAGGACAGAGAGGACCCAATGCAGGGAAGGTGTCAGGTGGGGGAGGGTAGAGCGGGAGGCCAACAGGGAGGATGGGACCATGAGACATGGGGGTGCAGGTCAAAGGCAGCATATGGGCTTGCCTCACTCTTGAACTTGATAGCTATTTGCGTTTCTCCTCCTGTGACTCCAGGTGCCGTTGAGCTAGGGATCCTGGAATGTTTGTTGTTTTGTTCTGAGTGCTGCCATGAGTGGGAGCTTCTGAGTTAGTTTATTGTGCCAACCTGGCCAATAAACACATGTGGGATTAATTGAAGGGCAGAGGGATAAATGGCGCATCTCACCTTTCTAGTTCTTGGGTCTCTTGCTTTGTGATGGTCGCACCAGGGTGCAGCTGCCTTAGCCGTTCCTACTTCAGCTTGCAAGGCTGACTTCCTGCAAGGCATCCCTAAGGAGAAGCCACATGGACCTACCCGGATGCAGCCCTGGGTGCTGGAGCAGCCATGTGGAGCCCCTGCCAGTGCTGAGATGCTTAATGTTCACTGACTTGACTTTCCTCCTGCAGTCGGCATCATTGCCTCTGTTTTGTGAGATGGAGGAGGACTTTGTGGATTGGTGTTGGACTGTTGTTGGACATATGGGCTAATGTTGGACTTGTGGGCTTGGGCAGCACTGGGTTGGGATGTTTTCTTAATGCGCACTTAACCTTTATATAAAACTCTCTCTTATACATGAGTTGTTGTGGATTTGTTCCTCTAAAGTACCCAGACTAATACAATCTGGGGAATTAAAAGACCCTGAACTGTTTGCCAACAAATGTTTTAAACCTTCCACCTGTAGTTAGTTCTTAAAAGAAATGCATTTTGGAAGTTGAAGACTTTGGAACATAATGGAAGGTCATTGGTTTGAATATTCTAGCAGTTTGCTTCCATAAAGATGACAGCATTGGACACCCTATGGGGGTTCTACTCTGTCCCATAGACAGAGGTGGGTTACACAATGAACAAGGTAAGCATTGTTTACCTGTGATTACTTCTCCATCAGTAGTCACCTACAGATTAGGAAGGAAGCCTGTGTTTACCAGCTTATTGGGTAATCTGGTGTTGTCTATGCAGTCATTATGAGCCAGAAGTCTTCTGGCTTATAAAGGTTCAAAAACCAAATCAAATCCATTACCGCCAAGTGGATTCAGATCCATAACAATCTTATCTAAGGTTTCTGAGACTGTAAATCTTTATGGGACCATTTAGTCTCAAGTTTCTCCCTGTAGGCAGGTGGTGGGTTCGAACCAACAACCTTCCAGTCAGTAATCCAAAGCTTATGTGTCATCACTACCAAGGCTCCATTCCATAGACACAACAGCCTTGGTAAACCAATGGGGGCCATTCTACTCTGTCCTACAGAGTTCCAACTGCGTGGGGTTTGGTCTTTGTATATTCCCCCTCTGTGAAATGAAACCCATGGGACCACAGATGGCCATCTCCTGGCCGACTGGCCTTCTTGTATATCTCTCTGCCCATATGTTGCCTGGCTTCATGAATTTGGCCAAGGAAGGGAGGGTAAGTGGTACAGATTGGTTTTCAGATCACTGAACTAGGATTATGACACAGTGGGTCACTGGGTCAGCTTCCCTCCACATCCATGGGGCACTGAGGCCTGCCCTTTGTGTGAAGGATGTAGGGGTCTCCACTCATTCATGGTAATGGGGATCAGGAACAACTGTTACTGCTGAGGGGAGACCCAGGCCCTCAGGGCCACCACCTCATTAAAGAGCTTGCTGCTTACTTCCAGTGTGGTCCTTCCTGAGCACCGCTGCCATGGTAACGAGGAAGTCATCCTCATCTCCGTGAAGGTCTGAGGATGCCCACCCCGCCCTGCGCAGCTCCCTGCTGGAGCATGAGCCTCGCCAGCTGGGACAGCCGCTCTCCTACGAACCCCGGGAAGCTGTTCAGGGGGCTCTTTGCTGATTCCATGCTGCCTGCTCACCAGCGTCTTCATTATTTCACACTCCAGATACTTGAAACTGTCAGTGGGTCACTCTCCGCTCCCTGCAATTAATCGGTGACTTTGAAAATCCAGCTGTGCTCAGCATTTCACTGCTGATTACAGATGCAGGAAGGAAGTCAGGGCCCTTGAGTCCGGGCCCTTGCTGGAGGAGGGAGGGAGGATAGGGGTCAGAAGGAACCTAAGTGTCTGGGCTTCCGCACTGCGGGGGCTGTGGGGAGGAAGAAACCAAAGTGAGGGGAACATGTCAAAGGAAACAGGAAGGCAGAGGGAGCCTTGGAACGCGATGGTCAGGACCCAGGCAGAAGGAAGTCAGGGCCCTTGAGTCAGGCCCCTTGCAGGAGGAGGGAGGCAGGAAAGAGGTCAGAGGGAACCTAAGTTTGCACGTGGAGGCGAGTGTATGCACATTGGCTGGCAACTTGAGGGAGTGTTGATGGAGTGCCAGAGGCCGAGTCTGCGTGCCTACGTGTGTGTTATCTCATTTAAACATCACTCCAGGCGTGTGCATGTGCATGGGGGGGTGGGGTGAGCATTCTTACTCCCATTTTACAGCTGGAGATGGAGGGGTTCAGAAAGGTTAAAGCAGTTTGCCAAGATGGCACCTGGTGAGTGGTGGATGCCAAAGTCAATCGAAACCTGGCTTTTCTGACGGTGGCATAGGGTTTTATCTCAGAAAAGTAAGAACACTCAGTCTTGTCATTCACAAACTCAACGAGTTCATACTTCATGGCAAAGGAGTCTTCAAGGCAAGATGGTCAGACCTCACGCCAATCATTAGAATCGGAGGATCAGGGTGGACAATTGCAATTGCGGTATTAGCTCAGAGGTTAAAGTCCGGATCTTTAGACGCCATGCTTTCCCCTATAAGACCAGGTTTCTGGAAGAGGAAGACTGAAGTGTGGCATTTGTAAGTCCTTTGTAAGTAGGATCTAAGGTCAGAAACAGTGTGCATAATCTCAGGGCCAACCTCTGCCTCTGCCATCGAGGGAGCAGAAATGTAAGGTTTATATGTGAATGTTTTGCCTTAGCTCCACACAACAAAGGGCCCAGGTGATGCCAGAGACTAGGGTGTCATGCCTTTTCTTCAGGGTTGGAGAGTTAGCCAATGGAGGCATCTTTCCTTCCAGGTTAGAGATTAGGGAGGTTGTTTAGAGATTAACGATATTATGTTTTCTTAGATCACAGCCTGCTGGGTTAAAGTGGATTTAAAGGTTGTTTACAATCCATATATACCTCACATGCTTTGGTATCTAAGTTCAGAAGCTTTCTAAAGAGCTTTCTCATGAATGACAGGTTTCTACTGACTTATGGTTAGTGTTAGAGAGCTTCACAAAGGTAGACCTATTTCTCTTTCTGAACTCATTGTATGAGTGCTTATGTATGTGTATTTTTGAGAACTGTTTTTGGAGTATCTTAGACTGTATGGGATTTGAAGTCATTTTAAACACGTTCAAGACCTTCTGCCTCTCTAGCAAGTACCCCAATATTGAAGAGAGAAAGTGCACTGGACAGAGCCCTGCAGCAGCAGATGTCCCGGTGTCGGTGACCTGTTACCACAATGGTTTAGCTACACTAGTGCTTCCCATCCATTGTGGGTGGCTTTACTTCCTGACCTCGGCTAATGGAACAACTTCTATTTGGAAGGTTGCATCGTGAAAGGAAAAGAGGATATGATGACCCCAGAGTTTGCTCTTAAAGTCTCAGTTTGGAGGTAGGACACACCTCTTCTGCTCAAGTTTCATTGACAAAATCAAGTCTCACAGCCAAGGCTGGGATGGGAAAGAGCATCCTCCTCATTCTCAAGAGGAGGATGCTGTGGTTGACAACAGAGAGTTATCTGCTCCCCCCGGGCTTCATTCTCTCCTTTATGTGATGCTGAATTTTATGTGTCAACTTGGCTCGACCTTGGTTCCCATTGGTCTGGTCAAGTACTGGTCTGGTTGCTCTAATGAAGTTGTTGGTCTTGGGGATTATATTGCTAGGTGCCATCAAGTTGGTTCTGACTCATAGAGACTCTACGTACAAAAGAAGAACCATCGCCCAATGCTGTGCTTTCCTCACCATTGCTGTATTTAAGGCCATTGTTGCTGCCACTGTGTCGATCCATAGGGTATAATCAATTCTTTTTCGGAATGTAGTCATCCTTCCATTGCACAATCTAATCTAATCTATCTGTCAATTGAGATCATGCCAGTATAGAGTGAATCCTAAACTTAGTTTATGAAGAACAGAAGAATCACAGAGACACGTAGAGGAAGACAGGCAACATACAAGGAAAGGAAGGGCCCAGAAGGATCACTTTGGCCGAGACCCTTGTTTGGACTTCTGGTCTTCAAAATGGTGAATCTTTTCTGGTTTTTAAAGTCAACCACTGGGGGTACTTCTGTTCTAGCAGCACCAAGTAACTAAGCCCCAGAGTCCGTTCTGGCACACACACACGACTGATGCAGGCAGAGCCGTGCTGGCACAGGAGCCGTCTCTAAGACCAGCCTCTCCCCATATGGGAGCTCTGCTGTCGCTGGGTTACTTAATCACTGTGATCCCTTTT
>NW_022103896.1:22957063-22961615 GCF_000313985.2 Echinops telfairi
TTTTTTTTATTGTTTGCATGTTAGTTGTATTATGTTAGAGATTATGGATGGCTCAAGGTGCCGACTTGCTCAGGAGTGACTTGTCATGGTTAAGGTCATATGCCGACTTGGCTAGACTATGATGTTAAGTAGTTGGACAGACATTATCTAATCATCCTCCATTTTGTAATCTAATGTGAGTGGTTAATCAATTGAAGGCAGCGCTTCCTTGGGGTGGGGGGCAGGAGGTGTAGCCTACCTCCAAGATCTATGGATATCCTATAGAGCCTCTCTCTCTTGACCCTACATCCAATTCTAAGCTCTTGCAACTTGAGTCAGAAACCTGCTGACTTACCTGAAGATTTTGGCATTTAGCAGCTCCCACAGCCCTGTGAGTCAACAGCCTGCCATATGGCCTGCCAATCTGAGGCTTATCAGTCCCTGAGTCAGAAACCTCCATCCTGGTGCCTGGTCTACAGATTTAAGACTTGCTGGCCCCCACAACTGCATGGGCCATTTCCTTGGAATAAGAACCTTTATTTATATCAACTTAATTGGTTTTGCTCCTCTAGCCAGACCACAGTCAATAAATGCGACTTCATTTATCCTCTCTCCTGAGTCAGAGTTCTACTTTTAATATTTTTCAGAAGAAGTATAGATAAAATCATGGCTAGGAATGATAGAACAATGAAGTTGAACTGTATTCCACTAAAAGAACACCAAAAACCAGTTTTCCAAAAAAAGCCATGAGGTGAAATCAGGCTCATAAGTGTCTTGACCGTATCTTTCCTTAGTGATTTCTCTGTTCATTTGGAATGACAGCACCCAGGCCAATGCTTGTTAAGTAGAAAAGAATGGCGAATTACAAGTGTTCCATGCACACCCAGGCTTGTTTGTTTGTTTGTTGTCCATGTGTTCTGAGCAGACATAGCGGAAGAATATTTAAGCAGTTATTGGGGTGTGGCTGAGCCTCCTAAGGAGTTTAATTACACATCACAGATGCGTTTAAAAATGAATCAGACTATGAATTTCCAGATCGGGCTCCATAAAATACATACACGAAGGATTGTGTATAGGTATTCTGTGGCATCACAGAGTGTAAAAAATGGCCATAACCTTCCATCTTTTCTTGTATCATGTCTTTGTGATGTGATGCTGAGCTTCAACCATCAAAAGATGAAATCTTCGTCTTCCTTGGCCCCCCTTTGAATCTGGGCTTCCCTCTGATTTGTGTTGATCAACAGAACACAGCAGAAGGGAGAACACATGAATTCTGAGTTTATGCCTCAAGATGTCTTCTACACACATGTGTGCCCTTTCGAACCCTGCCCTGCTGCCATGGGGTTATGTTTGGGAGAGCTTGCTGAAAGGAAGTACTTTGAGTTTTCACTGAGCCAAACCTAAACCAGCCAGATCCCTACTGGTCTGATTCTGACAGCTAACCAGAGACCCGTGAGCCTTGAAGAGACAAGAAGAACCAACCATCGGAGCCAGTGGTGGGATGCAAATAATTTAACAAGCAGTTCACTGCCCTCATGACCATTTTAAGTAAAAAAAAAAAAAAAGACATATGGAAAGGTAGTTTATCATTTCATACAGTTAATACTTAAGTACGAACAATCAAAGCGGTACACTAGAGTATAAGAAAGAGTTCCCCCACCCACCCAGGAGGATGAACAACAGAAATGTGGGTGAAGGGAAACAGCAATGGGTGTAAGATATAAAAACAATGAGTTTATAATTTATCCAGGGTTCACAAGGGTGGAGGTGGGGAGGGAGGGAAAAAAGAGCTGATACCAAGGGCTCAAATAGAAAGTAAGTGATTAGAAAATGAAGATGGCAACATATAGATATATTTGCTCGATAACAATTGATGTATGGAATGTTATAAGACCTGTAAGAGCCCCCAATAAAATGATTAAAGCAAAAGAATTTTAAAATATGAATAAAACATATGAAATAATATCTGACAAAACCAATAAAACAGTTAAAGATATTTTCATATTACTTCTTGATTGGCATCCTCACTTGCAATATTCGTTGCTTTTATCCGAGCATCATCATCTCTGATTTATCCTTTTAGGAGTAGGATCTCATTCCTTTGGAGATGGGCCAACTAGACAACAGCCATTGCATTTGATAGATAGGAAACAGTAAGGTGACTTCTCGGGACATATCATGTCAACTTTGAAAAACTCCTTTCTGCTTCTGCTGAACTTGCAGCAATTGTTTTCACCATATTTTTTAGGTCTTTGAATACTTTCAGGAATTACATCATTCGCTCCTAGTATCTCTTGGGAATTTGGGGTGCAACACTCGTCACAAGCAGCGTGATCAATAATTACTTAATGCTCTTTGACATTTTTGAATGCTCGGTTTACTCACTTCAAACACACACCAAACAATCTAACAATCTTAAAATTCACTTAAGTCATTAGCTATAAGGGTAACAAGATTAATTCAGCATCATATCAGTTACTGGCCCTTAGTCCTCTTAGGCTTTGCCTTCATCGGTGTACTCACTGGGTAGTGTTGGAGAGAGCAGAAGCTGGCTGATGATGTCTCTTCCTTGGTTCCTAGCTCTCTGAGTTCAATCTCTCTACCCGGGCCTTTATAGGCGGTCTTGCTGGCTCTGACGTCCTTGACCAAGCTTTATCAGGGTTCCCCAGATGTGTCTGGGGAACTTCCAGGTGCCACGTTGGTAGGTAGTTTGCATCTTGTCAGTGAGTCTGAAGTAATTCAGCATTTCTTAGTGGGCTTTTAGTCTCTCAACAATGGAGTCACTTATGTTCATAGGTGGTATGTAATTCAGCATCTTGCAATGAAGTTTCGCATCTTGTAAGGTAGCTCCACATCTTGCAAGGAAGTTCCATGTCTTGTAAGGTAGTTTTAACATGCTCTCATCAACACCAAGTGAAATTAACAACAGCGTGTCACCTTCTGCTTGTCTGGCACTTTTCCTCTTTACGTCACATGCTTGTTGACTGAAGTAACAAACGCAAGGGAGTAGAGATGTACTATTTCATCAGAAGTCTAACGAGTTTTCTGAAATGAATAAATACATATTACAAGTATAGGTCGGTCTAATTTGTAATACCGATGGACAGAATGAACCTTACTACGGGCACTTACAATATGCTGTTGCCCAGATGAACGTTAAAAGAGTAAGGAATGTAAATGTGTGATTTCCACATTGGACGGCTGCCCAGGACCCACTGTAGATGAACACTGATTACAAGTGCCATTTGAACAACTGGTTCACCAAACTCATCAACAATTAGGTATTAGGTCTGCCAAACTGGTGAGAACCAGCTGAGTCCCATCATCGATATGAGCTCATCCCAGTGGCGGGGAGAGGGGAAGGCTGATTGGAGCCCCAAATAACCAATAATATAAACATTTTCTTGAACCTATTGTATACTGTATACTAAAACCAAAGCCAAACTCACTGCCATTGAGGTGGTGCTCACTCATAGTGACCTATAGGTCGGGGCAGCACTGCCCCTGTGAGTTTCTGAAATTGTCACTGTTTATGGGAGTAGAAAGTCCTGTCTTTCTCCTGGAGAGCAGCTGGTGGTTACGAACTGCCAAACTTGCAAAGCACCACTGCCCTACATGTAACCACTGTGCCACCAGGGTTCCTTGTACATAGGAGCTAGGGATATAAAGATGAAAGAGACATCAAGAACCGCTCCCTCAAGCACTTTATATAAGTCTCATTGGAAAGGCAGCCATCTAATTAACTCTGACACAACTTGTTAGGACCTAAGGTATATGTAAATGATAGCATACCTGTTAATGGCACTCACTTTAGGCTATGCA
Organism: Echinops telfairi; assembly: GCF_000313985.2. Taxonomy (NCBI): domain Eukaryota; kingdom Metazoa; phylum Chordata; class Mammalia; order Afrosoricida; family Tenrecidae; genus Echinops; species Echinops telfairi. Next base: position 22,960,865 of record NW_022103896.1, read on the forward strand.
CATATATTATATATAATATTAAAAGTTTATATTATATATGTAATATTAAAAGTTTGTAATATATATATAACTCATTCTTACAACCTCTCTATAGGTAGGTTCTATTATGCCCAACGATTCCATAGGGAATTTTACACTCTATGGCTTAGTCATCAATATTTAAAATCAGGAATTTGACAAATGACAAAATTGAATCAAAAAGAAGTTAAGTAATTCGCCCATGGTCATTCATGTTGCGCAGAGGGGAGTCAATCCCAAGCAACTTGAGTCTGTAGTTCTTGTGCTTAACCCCCCATTTTCCTGTGGCTCCAAGGGGGACTTGCCTTCTCCAAGGAGGAGCTGAGCTGCACCTCACAGGAGCAGGAGTTTGGCAGGTGTCCTGAAAGCCCTCAAAGGCGAAGGAAATAGAACCAAAAAGAAATGAAGGATTGGAGTCAGTCAACAGTGAAAACTGTTACCTTACGGGTTGATTTCCTGTAACGTGTTAAGCATTTTGTAAAGTGGTAAGTGGGGATGTTGCCAAGGTGGTTGTATGCAGCTTTCTGTGAAAGACCCATTAGGATGGAATACTACTAGCACATCTGCCCCCATGCCTAGTGTGTTAGTCCGTGTGGACGAGAGAAACAAATCCAGAGACACTCATGTGTGTAAGAGAGTTTTAGATCAAAGAGTAAGATACAATAATAATTTATAAATTATTAGGGGTGCATGGGGGAGAGGGGAGGAGGAAGGGAAGGGGAGGGGGGAAAAA
>NW_022103896.1:22961946-22964195 GCF_000313985.2 Echinops telfairi
CCAGTCCAGATCAAGTCCGTAAGTTTGATATTAGCCCATCTGCTCGATACCAGTCTATAAATTCCCCTTCAGACTCATGCAACACATGCAATGATGCACAATGCAAGATCATAGGCCTGTGGGTGGAAAGTCTTGTGGGTCCAGTGGCGGTGGAAGCATCTCCAGGGCTCTGGCTGGCATCAGTATGGCTCCATGTGGCTTGTCAACAGGAATGTGAAGCAGAAAGTGAGGGTGATCTGCCTCCAGTGAGCTATTTATCTCTGTCATGCCTCCAAATGAGGTCATCAGCTGCGACCTGATCGATAGGCTAGACTCCACCCCTTCTTCAGGTTGATAGATTATGTAACTGCCACACCTAGAGATAAACTTCCACTCAGGACTGCTGAAAAGACAGCATTGACACACGCTGTGGGTCAGTGTGGTTGCTGTGAGGACAATTTTTAAATAGAAACAAGGCCCTAAGAGACCAGGGGAAGGTGCATGCTCACCCCACTCAGAGCAGAGCCCCTCAGTTTGTCTATTTTGTTCTGTGATGGACAGTCCCAGCATCATGAGGTTCGTCCTACACACACATTTGGCAATCTAGTGGAACTTCTTTCACAAGCTCGACATCATCCAAAGGCACTTGGAACTACTCAGAGACAGTTACATTTCATAAAAGGCAAGAGCTGGCTTGCCTATCAGTATTTTGCAGACCGGGTTTGTTGATATATGTTCTCGGCCAGCAAGATTTTCTGGTATCCATGGTCCAAGAGTTTGGAATAACTAGCTTCAGTCCACCCTCCTTTAAGGCCTTCGTTTGGGCTATCATTGTAAAGTCTTCCCACCTCTCACTACCAGAAGAGTTTACGCATTTTTTGAGCCTAGGGAGTAATTTTTTTGAAATGTTTCTGGGGGCAACCAGAAATAGCTGTGTATCTTTTCTTTATCCATTTCTTCACTTATGAAATGGGACTAAATGAAGAAACGCTATTTCTTCAGGTTGTTTTAAGGATGAAATGAGATCAATGTCTGTCATGAAGAAAACTCTCCCAAATGGTGTCCTCATTCCTTCCACCATTCTGTCCCTCCCCCATTTCCTGTCCATTCGTCCTCCCTCTCCTTCACCTTCATTCTTTGCTCCTCCTTCCTGTCTTCTTCCTCCCCCTTCTTACTAGTGTTTCAAGAGAGCAAGGCACATCAACCCCTTTGTGGTTTCTTTCTGATATTCTTAGTGCTAACCATCACTCGTGTGGCTGTACTTCCAAGAATGCTCCTGAGAAGCAAGGATGGTGAGACTCCATCTGACGTACTATGGCCATGTTCTCAGGAGAGACCAGTTCCTGGAGAAGACTTCATTCTAAGTGGTGGGGCAGGGAAAAAGAGGGAGGCTGTGGACAAGCTGGCTGGACACAGTGACGGCCTCGATGGATGGGCTTAAATGTGAGAATAGTTGTGAGGATGGTGAAGCATTGGGCAGGGTGTCCTCCTGTCTCACATAAGGTTGCTATGCGTGGGATCCGACACAGTGGTACCTAATTACAAATATCACCTCTATTAGTCATGGTTTCAGCAGGAAACAGATGATACACGAAAATGGGTCTTTTGAGAACTCTTGAATAAACAGATGTTAATATAAAACCTTAAAATGGAAGTTTGGGAAGGATGTAGTGAAACCACGGCGGTATAGAAAACCTTGAGGCAAGTAAAAAGATGCCAGTAATATCACTGCGCCAAAATGGGCAATGGTGCCAGTTGGCTTTTATGGTGGTATTATACAAGCTCAGCATCTCAGTTACTTATGACAACTTACCAGGGGGTACCCCACCACCACTTCCTCCCAAAACGGAAAGAACCTCCGCTGGCAGAGCTTTCTTAGTACGTATTCTGCCTGGTAGGGCAGCAGCAAGCAACTTGTTCTGCGTTAGTGCACCCAGTGGCGTTGCCTGGGAAGGTTCTCTCTGGTCACAGTGAAGTTTTTCCTTGAAGGCAGTTTGTCTCGAACCTCGGCTTTTTGTGATGGCCGAGTTAAGAGAACAACATGGGGCTGTGACACTTTGTTTCCCGCTTGGGAAAAGTGCCACCGAGACGTCTGCGATGTTAAACAGAGCTTACAAGGACAGCGCTCTGAGAAAAACTCAAATGTATGAGAGGTTCTCATTTCAAAAAAGGTGAAAGGTCGATTGATGACACATCTCATTCTGGATGTCCGTCAACTTCCCAAATAGGCAAAAGTGTCAACAAAATTTGTGCACTTGTTCTCAAAGACC
>NW_022103896.1:22965338-22967150 GCF_000313985.2 Echinops telfairi
TCTTTCTTGTATTATATATTTATCTGTATATGATTTAACAGTTCATTTCTTGTTATATATCTAATTATCTTTATAAATAAATGTATTAAATTATCATCAATTTGGTTTTATCTCTCTAGAGAACACTGTCTAACACAGTTTCCAAGAATAGAATCACAGATTTGACAATGTTTTAAGTGTAATGGAGAGTACTTTGAAGGTGATAGGGCTGTTTTGTTAAAAAAAATGTAGATACATAGCTTTGAAAAAAAATTCTGGTTTGTTTTGGGTACCGCCTCATATATCTATTTCTTGTATATGTTACCTGAGGCTATAGGTTACCTGGGCTCACTTGGCTTAAACCGGGCTTGACTGGGCTCTGATTTCAGAACCTAGGCCAAAGGCAGCCTCTCTTGTTCTCAGATGAAGGCAGAAGTAAGAGTAGGGAGAGCCACCGCAGGCAGGAGCACATGTAAAACTTCTACTCGGATAAGATGAATGTCACAGCTGCGCATAGTCCCGTGGCCAAAGTAAATCAAATCACCAAGTCCAAGATCAGTGGGGTGGAGTTATGCTTCACCATGAGAAAGACTCGGACTATTTGTGACGGGGGTGGGGGGGTGGGGGTGGGGTTAGCTGTTGGAACCTAGAGACAGAGCTGTGAGGAGAAGGCTGTCTCAAAGGAGCAGTGAGCCATGGGGTGTGCGTGGCAGGATTAGGGGCAACAAATGGCCCGAGCCCATCGCCTGTCTTTCTCTAGACTGTAACTGGTTATCTCTGGGGCTGCTCCCCAGTGGAAGTCAAAGGGAGCGAGCATTTGATGCAGGCCTTAGAGGTCCTTCCACACTTCAGGGGCACGGAGCTGGGTGGAGAAGAGTTGAGTGAATCTGGAGAGACCGTGGAAGATTATTTGGTTTCCGCTCTAGGGTGTCATCATCTGATTCATCATAAAGATATTAAAATGGCAGAGAATATACCACAAGACATTTCTTAATAACCAGCAACTCCTCATGCCTAAATGACTTAGGAGGAGTTCCAGGCTGGCTGCTCATAAAGTTAAATTGGGGAAAAAATATTAAGATGACAATAAATCTTCCCCAAGATCATGTTATAAATCTAGGGGAAAACCCTTTTGGGTGACATAAGGCATAACCTTTTGCAGCTAATAGTCTAGAAACTGTTTGCATCTGACTCTTCTAAGTCCCTAAGTGGCTTCCATTCAAACATTGTCATTTATCTTGTGATATTTACTTTATTGTGGTAAGTTGTGATTTTTTTTCCCCCCTCAGCAAGTCTAATAGAATAAACTCACCACAGTGAAATGAATATCAGCTTATTAAGGAGTCTCGCTTAGAGGGAGGGGCGGCTAAAGGTGCTCAGTGCGAGGCAGGAGTCTTGGGTCTGGGGAGCCGGTCACCTGCTCATAAATGTGTTCTTACAGCCACATGCACACAAGCTCTTGGGTGGTGCAAATGGTTTACACTTGGCTACTTACCTAAAGGTTGCTGGTTCAAAGCCCCTCAGCTGCCCCATAGAGGAAAGACCTAGAGATCTGCTTCTTCAAAGATCACAGTCAAGGAAACCTTGGCGTCTACTTGAACATTCAAGGTCGCAATGAGTCAGAATCAACTCGATGGCCATGGGTTTAATGAAAACCCACTGTAGTTCTTAGGAGATCTGATAGCACAGTGGATAAGCCCTTGGCTCTTAATTGAAAAGAACCACCCAGAGGTCTGTGGGATAAAGACCAAGAGAACTGATCCTGTGAGGACTAAACACAACAAACCCACTGCCGTCGAGTCAGTTCTGACCCATAGTGACTGCATGTCTCGA
>NW_022103896.1:22968302-22972450 GCF_000313985.2 Echinops telfairi
GATTGCGATAACAGTTGTATGAGCCCCTAATAAAATGTTAAAAAAAAACATAATGAAATCACCCCATTCCTAAATGAGATTATAACCACAGGCATAAAACCAAAACCAAAAAAAAAAAAGAGAGAGAGAAGTTTATGTCAAGAAAAATAGCTCATGTGGCTGTAGAAGTGGTTAAGCCCTGTTGGGTTCGAGTTTGTATGTCAAATATTAAGCTGCAAAGCTGGGAAACCAGGAAGCTGGATGATCTCAGGTCAGTGGAGGTGGAGTCCATAGGCAAAATGGTGGGCTGGGCCCAAGTTCAATGAACTGAAGGTGGATGTGTCAGTTGCAAGATCCACACCAGCAAGGAGAGAGAGTGTTCTTCACAGTGACTCCTTTCGTGAATATCCAGTACTCCACCCATATCTTCTCATAGGGCAGCCAAGTTGACACCAAATCTATTCACAAGAGGGGTTATGATAAGAAAAATCAAAACAAACACAAATTAGGAATCTTGTGGATGGTGAATGGGACATCTCCATTTGGATGACATCTCCCACTCTATGAGAGTCTCTTCCTTCTCCTGTCTCTCCATAAACTTCTCTCATGAGTCTCGTGGTAGAAACTGCTCAAAGTATACAAACACACACACACACACACACACACACACACAAACACAAACTCAGTGCTCTAGAGTTGTTTCCAACTTACAGTGACCCTATAGAACAAGGTAGAATTGCCTCTGTATATTTCCAAGCCTCTAACTATGGGAGCAGAAAACCTTGTCTCCTGTGGAGCAGTTGGTGGTTTTGAACCACTGACCTTGTGGTTATTAGCCCACTAGGGAACCTCTTAATATTCAATTTCTACTTCTCCCTTAGTAATAGGGACCAAGAAGCCCAAATTTCAGATGAGCATGTTGTCACCAGCTACAGGACTATATTCTTAAGCTTTCCTTGCAGCTAGGTAAAGCGACATGATTGTGCTTTGAACAGTGAGATGAAGGTGAATAAAAGCGTTGGTGAAAATCCTAGGAAAAATCCTTAAAGGGAGAAAGTAGCCCCTTCTAACTGTTCTCTCTCGTGTAGTCTGAAACTCAAATGTGACAGCGGGACCTAGAGCAACCATTTTGGATCACAAGGTAGTAGAGCAGAAGGCTGGATAGAACCTAGATCTTTATTGACTTTGTGGAATTCCTTCTCTCAGTCTTGGGCTTTCTACTTCCAGACTTATTTTGTTGTAAAAGAATAAAATCTGGAATGTGTCAAAAAACCAAACAAACAATCAAGCTGGCTGCCATCGAATCAATTCTGACTCATAGTGACCCAGAAGCTCAGGGTAGGACTGCCTCTGTGGGTTTCTGAGACTGTTCATCTTTATGGGAACATTAAGTCTCATCTCGGTCCCACGGAGCAGCTGGGGGTTTTGAACTGCTGACTTTGCGGTTAGCAGCAACATGTAACCTATTATCCCCCCAGAGCTCCTTGGAGTATGTAAGCCATTATTAATTTGGGCTTCTTCTCACAATTGCCATATCTACTCCACAGCCACCTGAGTTTCTAATTTCCAGCATGGTATTCTTCTTGATCAGAGGACTGGAGCCTGCCTGGTGTGTTAGTCTAGATCTTTCAATTAGCACATGCTAAAATGGGATTAAGTGTGCAAAGGTTTTATCATGGAAAATGCCCATGTTTGAGAAAATGGTCAGGGAGCTGGAAAGCTTTGGAGAACTATTAACCTTCTTTATGCCAGAGAGAGGAAGTGAAGGTAGTATGTAGTTTAAAGATGGTCCATCTAAGTCACTGGGGAGTTCACAAGCCACAGTTGACCAACAGAGGAGCCCCATGTCACCAAAGAATGGCTCAACCTTAGTATTCCTTTCACTCCCAGCCATTAGCTGGGAGCAGCCTGGAGGAAGCATGGCTCAGCACAAATGTGGGGCTGGCTTTTAGAGCACAGTGGCTGAGCCCCCGGAGTTGGATGTCTGCAAGGTTCATACTTACGCTGCCACACCTTGCGTTGATGCTGTGCCATCCCAGTTGTGTTCTGTAAGACAATTCACATTTGTGTGCATCTCAAAGGTAACAACTCAAACTCACTGCCATTGAGTTAGTGCTGACTCGTAGCAACCCCCTGTGGGTTTCTGAGACAGTAATTGTTTATGGGAGTAGAAAGTCCAAGCTTTCTTCCCTGAAACTGCTGTGTGAACCATGGAGTCAAAGCAATCACATGACCCATCTTTCCCACATTTGTTTGGCAATAAGATTGCTGTTATTTCCCTGACCTGTTGTAGAAATGAAAGTAAACGAGTGCTTATTTAAATGCTAACCAGAGGCACGTGGCTAACGGTTCATCACTAGATTTTCCTGCATGGCTCTGCTGGCTCCTTTAAGTCAGACTGCACAGCAGATGAGCAACATGGACATAGGCTGGGAAGTGTGCACCTTGACCTACCTGTGTGACCCAGCACAGAGCATCTGGCAGTCTTTGGACCTCTAACCCTCTTAGGGGGCTGCAAGGCTTTCTTCTGCTTAGTGACTACCCTTCATCGTCCTGACCCAGACCTCTTGTAGACTGAGCACATGCCCTGTAGACATGGTGAAGATCTTTGGTTTGAACTGGGCCAGGCAAATTTGCCTACCTAAATCCCAGTTGTCTGTTCTCTCATATTGGTGCTCTCGTTGCAAGAGGAACGATCCATTCAGTTCCCATTCAATGAGCACTCATAGCAGTCATGGATACAGGGCCACCGAGATGAACAGAACATAGTTTTCATCCTCAGCTCACCATGTGGCGAGGGTGTCCATAAGCAGAGAATTCAGTGTGAGGAGGGCAGTGTGTGTGGCACAAGAATAAGAGCAGGGAGAGAGGGTATGCTACCAGAACCCACAGAAGAATTGGATATGGGAGTGAGGTGGATGGAGCATCAGAGAAAGGGAGGGATCAAGGGTGATTTCTAGGGGCTTTGATGATGCCTTCTTCTGAGATGGAGGTGGGTAGATTTTGGAAGTAGAACAGGAAATCTTGAATTCTATTTTGGAAACACTGAGTTTGGAGTTGCCTACAAGAGATCCAAGTGCAGATGTCAAGTAGGCAGTTGGATCTATGAGGAGCTCAGACGAGTGGGAAGGACTAGAATCTGAATTTCGGAGTCAGGAAGACACTAAAGAAAGAGTGTGGACAAAGAGCAGAGGCTGTGGCAGAACTTGTATGCTGACATTCAGAATTCAGTTGGGGACACAGCAAACATTTCAGACAATGTGATGGAGCTTGGCATGCATCATTTCACTCAACTATTTGGTCTGTCTGTTTTGTGTTGTTGGGGGTTATCTGTATGCTTTACTTCTCAAACGTGACTATAATGGGCCAATCTAGCCCACTCTTGCCAAGTATTTCTAAAATTTGATTGACTCCAACAAAGAATGGTCCCTTTATGAATGTGAGTGTTTAAACAAAAGAGATGCTTCCTATAACTTATAGTGAGAAAAACGAGACAGTTCAATGTAAGACAGGCACCTGGGTGTGGGAGAGAGTGTTTGACAAAGAGGAAGCCTCCTTCCCTCATCTGACAGGAGTATTTGGCAGTGAAAACAGCTCCTTGAAGTAGAGAGCTGGGAGCTTTGTTGCTGCTGGAGAGCTTTGGAGCACACTGCCTTGTTCTGAATGTCTGGTTTATCCAGCTACTCAACTGGATCAAAGAGAATGACAGTGATCATGATGGTCCAAAAGGAGGAATTTTTGGCTTCTCCTTGTCTTGCTTTTACTCTTTACCAAGGTGGCACCTGAGGATATAAAATTTCACTTTGCTGCCAGGCTAATTCTATAGATCTGAAATTCTATAAATCTGGTGCCAGTCATCTTAGAAGTCAATTGGGTGCAGGTTAGATACGAGGTTGGCTACTTATCTAACAACAAGGAGACTTGCATAGTGATTACCCCAGGACTAGGTACACCCTCATGGGACAGTGGGATATGTCAGTAAGGGTCTTCAATCCCTGAATGCACCTGGAGAAACTGCTCCAAGAAAGTAGAGTGATACCAACTCTGAAAAGGATCCCAGTAGAAGGTGAGAGAAAAATGTGAACAAAACTCAAAATCACATCACTGCAGACAAATGGGTGCATAAGCGAATGTGGCGAAGAAAGCTGATGGTGCCCGGCTATCAAAAA
>NW_022103896.1:22974369-22986324 GCF_000313985.2 Echinops telfairi
GGGCTAAGTAATGGCACACTCCGCTTCGTGAATAAAAGGCAGAGAGAAGACCCTTTCTCTGAAGACTTGGACACGAACATTTAGTTCCCAAATCTTTTAAGAACAAACATCCCTGTAGGTGCATAGTTGCTGCTTGTAAGCCATACTGGACTTTATTTCTCTTTGCTTAAAGGCAACTTTTAAAATATTTTAATTTTGAAATGATTTAAATACATTTGTATTTGTGTACATTTAACCTTCTTTAAGAAGAAGACACATGTTTTAAAGTTCATTAGGACATTGTATATTTTCCATCCTCTCCCACCCCCCAATTCTGGACTCAGTAGAAGATCTGAATTGGAGTCTCTGTTCTCTCTCATGACCTTGGGCAAGTTCCTTAGCCTTGCTGAACCTCGATGTTTTATTTGTTAAAAAGGTGGGGCTGTGTTGGGCAATGTCATCAAGTGCTTTGAGCAGAAGGTCTAATAAGACATTTCACCTTGTGGCCATGAAGTTCGTTAAAGCATCTAGGAATACCTGAAGCAGCACTGCATTGACTTGAAAGGCTGGCGAAGTATATGAACTCAGGACCAATTGTGGCCATGGACTGAGAGGGACTGAACGTGGTGGGTGATGCTGGCAGAGGCCAAACCAATGAATTCCAACCCAGACCTCATTCAAGGGGATGTCTGCATCCCAGTTGGCAGGAACATCACTCATGGCAGTGCCTTGTTAAAAAGTACCGAGAAAGAAATCAACTTCTGGTTTAAGCCGGGGAATTGGTTGACTGTGAGTCCTACGGCTGTGACAGGATCGACAAGGAAGAGGGGGACAAACCAGTCCCATGCCTGTGCTCCCTCAACACTGCTGGCTGCGCATGACTACTTGTGCACAGCTCTTCATTCCAGGCTTGGAAGCAGTAGAATTGATCATCTTTTTCTAAAACACATTTACCAATTATGCTTTCGGAGACTGGGGGAAAATGTGTGGCCGGTGGCCCTGGGAGCGCCAACCGCTGGGTGTGATCGGCTGCTAACATACGAGGCTGGTGCTTTGACCCCACTTGGAGCCACCATGGACCAAAGGCCTGGCGATCTGTTTCCATAAAGATTTCAGATGAAAACAAAAAACAAAACCCAGTGGGGCATGTCTGTTCTGTAACACACGGGTTGCCACGAGGCAGAATTGATCCAACAGCAACACGCTTAATGAGGCCCAATGGAAAGGCTGGTTTATGTCTCAAACCAGAACCCGTGAGGACACTGGGAAGGCTGTATATTCAAATAGAGAGGCAGCCAGATATTTATAAAGTATCTGGAAAATCACTTGGAAGATTTAGCGATCAAGGTGTTCCGGGTCACTAGCGCTACGCTCCATCAGTGTGTTGGCTTAGGTTGTCTTCCTAAACAGCGATGTGGGACGGGCACCCACAGCCATTGGTGTTTTGTTTTAATGCAAATAACAGAGAAACAGCAAAATTTGGAAAAGGAGAGGGGTGTGAGCTATTTCTGTCATCAGCTTCAGAGCTAGCTAGTATTTCATTTCCATGGGTTCATTGGGGTGCTCTATGGAACGAGCAGTTTGGCGCACTCCTTCCATACCTGTTTAATGCACACAAATGGTGTGCTACTGTGCTGGCCACTGGAGATGCAAAAGCGGACAAGTTAGACAAGGGCCTGCTCTCTGAGAGCTCAGAGTCTGGGGCCGGTGAGCCAAGTCCAGCGAACATCATCACCTTGTCACGAGGGAAGTGCTCCAAGGAGGCAGTGCGGTCAAGGGCGCCTCACACATAGGTGGAGGTGAGCATGCCATCCTGGAAGACGAGAGTGAGGAGGATGGATTGGCGTGGGGAGAGATTAGGGCAAGGAGCAAGAAATGCTCCAATGGAGACACTCACTTCACTATTTTGTTACCCCTGGATCCTCAAGCTCTTAAAACAGCAACTCTCATTGCCACTGAGTAGATGCCAATTCATAGTCTCCCTTAGAGGACAGGGTAGAACAGTCCCTGTGAGTTCCCAAGACTGTAACTATTTACACGAGGAGGAAGCCCTGCCTTTCTCCTAAGGAGCGGCTGGTGGTTTAGAACTGCTAACCTGGCAGAGCGCAGCCGGACTCATAACCACCATACCACCGGGGGCCCCTTAAAACAACAACAGCAACAACAAAACCCCAAACCCAATCCTGTTGAGTTGATCCTATAGGACGGAGGAGAATTGCCCGATAGAGCAGTGGTTCTCAACCTTCCTAATGCCACGACCCTTTAATATAGTTCCTCATATGGTGGTGACCCCCCAACCATAAAAGTTTTTTCATTGCTACTTCATAACTGTTATGAATCGGGCAACCCCTGTGAAAGGGTGATTCAACCCCCAAAGGGGTCGTGACCCACAGGTCGAGAGACGCTGCCCTTTAGGCTCTCCAAGGCTAAAGTCTTAAGGAAGCCGACTGCCGCATCTTTCTTCCCGGAGAGGCTGCTGGGTCCTGTCTGCCTGTCCATTAGCTGCCCTACACTCCATGTGAACGTCTTAAGTTGAAGTCGTCAAGTCTACCAGTGGGAGGGCTCTCAAACTTGTTTGACGCCTCTGCAAACTCACTCCAGTGACCCAGTTTTCTCCAGAATTTTCTACGGGAATGACAAATGCTTTCCCGAGTGTCGGCGCTGTCCTTAATCCCCGATAAATTGAATAAAGAGAGGAATACAGTCGAACAGTATGATCCTAGAGCGTGGTGGCTTTACCATGTCAAGTTAAGGCTGTTCTGATTTCTCTGCTCTATAAAACACCCCATATAAACTGTAAAATAAAATATTTACATTTTAACATACCTCCAAGTACCAGCTGGACAGGGGGAACTGATCTGGTAGATTTCCAGATCCCTGAGACCAGGGTGGGGGTGGGGCTTCTGCTTTTGTTTCCCCTGATGCAAACTGATCTTCTGGGGGCTCTATGAGAAGCACGCTTGAACGTCTAAGCAGGCCGGGGGCCTTGTAGGCCTTTCCGGCATTGGGAGAGTTTGGCTAGAGGTGCCGTGGCATTTTCAGGTAAGAGCAGCTCCATTTTTTTGGTAATCAGCATAAGAGAAAATTAGGTAGATAGACAGATCCTTTTTTCTGTTTACGTGAAAAGGATTTTAAAAGTAGCTCAAATTCTAACCATTTTCTAGTTGCAGCTGGTAAGTTTTCTCAGCCACCAAGGAGACAGAGCAAAGCCCTGTCAACATTTAATCACCAACTGATAGCTGTCGCTTGGAAAGGGGAGGGCGATGGGGAGGGGCTGATTTAATAAGCGGACAGATAAGTCAACCCCCCACGAACGGGCAATTTACAGCTGCAAAGGGCAGTGTTTTAAAATCACCCTGGTGAATTATGCATCTCTGAAAACGTAACTGTGCGTCTGAAAAATTATGTTCTTTGGTACTACTTTAGACAATATTTTTCTGGCAATGTCACCGTGCTAAGGTTATAAATAACAGGATCCTTTCTACTTTTATTTTCCTAGATTAGCTTGTTGCCACTAGCTCTGCTTTCCTGGCTATAATTGAACTGCATGCTGTTCAGCTGCAAACGCTCGATCACTCATCCCGTCACCTTACAGGAGACGTTCTGGCGTGTGGATTTTGGCTACCCTGGGGGAAGCAGAGTGGCCTCGGGGGTCCTCTCCTCTGAGCCAGATGCCCACTGTCCTTTCTGCCTCCTCAGAGGCTCCTCACTTGCTTTGAAAGGCTGAAAACCCACCGATGAAGACCACCCAGTGGGCAGGGAGTGACTCTGTCTCATGGTATCCCGTGTGGATGACAGCAGAGCTGCGCTTCGCAGGGCTCCCATCCGATGAAGTGCTTGGAAGCAGCTCGGCCAGCCTTTCTTCTTAGGCACCTCTGGGCGGCCTTGAACCCCCAGCCTTTTGTTTGGCAGCCGAGCACATGGCCTGTTTTTGCAGAACCCAGGCATGCTGCGAAAGGAAGTGGGCGTTCTTTCCAGCTCCCTCCTGGACTCATTGCTCAGCTTTCCAGTGAAGAACTGCACCAAGCCGCTGAGCCCTGCAGGAGGCACCCGCTGGCTTCGCTTGCTCTGCCCTCCTCGGGCTGTGCAGCTCCTGTGCATTGTGGACTCATTTCGAGGAGGAGCGTCACATGCTGGTGAAGAGCCTGGTTAGGGACTCTGAGGCCTGGTGGGCGGATCTTAGTCTCAAGGAACATCTTAGTCTTCCAGCCATTTAGCCACTACACATATCATGGTCAGCAGGACTTAGGGCTGGAGGCGTTCTCTGCATCCTCTTCTATACATTTGGCCAAGTAGAGACCCTTGTGAACAGCAACAGCAGTAGCAGCAGCAGCAGCAGCAGCAGCAGCCATGACAATAACTAACTACTTTCCAGTGTGGGTGGCAACACTATCTTCATCCTGCACATGCTCCTAAAATGTGAGCTGGACACATCCTCAAAAGGGAGGGAGGCTGCTCCTCCACTCCTTCCAGTGCCATGCCTGCTTTGACCAGTGGGGTATGGGAGAAACGACATTGCTACTGGCAGGCATAGCAATACCTTCCCTGCCCCGGTAACCTTCCCTGGCAGCCTCTTGGGAACCAGCTGCCTGGTAGAAAATGAGACTCTCCTCGGGTGACCAGGTTGTGAGAAGCCCAAGTCATGTGGAAGACCCTGGAGGACGAGGCACCTACCAGACAGAGGCTAGGGGAGAGGCTAAGGAGCTTTCAGGTGTGCACGCATGGATGCAGGAGCATCTTAGAGAGGCAGCTTGTGCCGTCAGATGACTCCAGCTCTACCCACCGTCTCATACAGCTGCACGAAAGCTCCCAAGTCAGCACGGCCTAGCGCTGGCAAGTCAAGCCACAGAACTGTGAGAGACTCTCAACTTTGGGGGGTGAGTTGTTAAGCAGCAACAATAAATGGAACAGCCTCCTTCCCCCCGGGAGTCCTAGCCTCCAAACAAAACTCTGTTGATAATTGAATATGTGTTTGTTTCTTGCAAATCCACCAGGAACTGCAGCCACGGAGAACATCAAGAACACTGAGTGTGTAAGGGTCATTGTAAGACAGTGGCTCTCAACCTTCCTAATGCCACGGCCCTTTCATACAGCTCCTACTGTCGTGATGACCCCCCAACCATAAAATTATTTTCGTTGCTACTTCATCACTGTCATTTTGCTACTGTTATGAATTGCGGGACCCCTGTGAAGGGTCGTTCGACCTCCAAAGGGGTCATGACCCACAGGTGGAGAACCATTGCTGTAAGAGATGACTGGTAGGGAATGTGCACGTATTTCAGAGGTTTGGAGTCATTGCCTCATTTCTACCTGCCCTACTCTCCAGCACACATGAACTCTCCATTAATGTATTTATTGGGGGGAGTTATTCATCAATGTGACACCTACTGAGTGCTAGGACACCTGGCCATCACGGGTCAAAGAAAAGGAAGCCCTTCCTTGCCATTACGAGACTTGCCACTTGCTGGGGACCACTGTCCATAAGAACATTGACATGGTGGTTTTCAGGAAAGGGACTATGATGTACTCCCCACACCCAGACTCACTGCTGCTGGGTCGATTCTGCCTCGTGGTGACCCGATAGGATAGCAGACAACTGCCCTGTGGATGTCTGAGGCTGTACGTCTTTATGGGAGCAGGAAGTCTCACTATTTCTCTCTCAGAATTAGTTCTTCAAGAACCTGGCACAGTGTTTGATAGTGTGAGCTCTGTCTAACTGGGTTTCCTAAAGTTTTCTTTGCACGTAGCCAGAGAGCAGAATAGGTAGACGTTTCTTTCCTCTTAAGTACACCATAAGGCACCTTGGTGGCATCGTGGATGATGGGTTTGCTGCTAACCACAAGGTCAGCTGTTCAAAACCATCAGCCTGGTTAGGGTCAGCTGTTCCAAACCATCAGCCTGGCTGGGTACAAGTCCACAGCCTCACAGGAAGAATTGAAACGGTGATTGACCTCTTTGGATGAATGAAGCCCTTCATTCTCACACAGCACCCCAATACCTCCAGCTTGGGTTTCAATGGAATTTCCAATCTGGCTCACCATGGTATTTGTTGCTAGGTTAGTTGTTGTTGTTGTCAGGTGCTGACAAATCAGTTCCAGCTCACAGCTATCCTATGTCTAACAGCATGAAACACCATCCAGTCCAGTACCATCTGCACAATTGTTGTTATATTTGAGCCCATTGCCCCAGCCACTGTGTCAATCCCTGTCATCAAGGGTCTTCCCTTTTTTTGATGCCCTTGTAGTTTGTCAAGCTTGGTGTCCTTTTCTGGTGACGGGTCTATCAATCTAACTTGTCCGAAGTACATGAGGTCAAGTCTCACTATCCTTGCTTCTAAGGAGCATTCTGCTGTACTTCCTCCAACACATATTTGTTTGGCAATCTATGGTACTTTCTATATTCTTCGCCAGCACCATACTTCAAATGCATTGATTAGTCTTTGGTCTTCCTCATTCAATGTCAACTTTCACATGCCTATGAAGCAATCAAAAATCCCCTGGCATGGGTTAGGTGCACATTACTCCTCAAAGTAACCTTCTTGCTTTTCAACCCTTTACTGAGATCTCGTGCAGCAGAATCCCCCAATGCAACCCGTTGTTTGATCTCTTAAGTGCTGCTTCCATGAGCATTGATGGTGGATACAAGCAAGATGAAATCTTTGACAATTTCAGCCTTTTCTCCATTTATCATGGGCCTGTTGTGAGGATTGCTGTTTCCAGTACATTGAGTTGTGATCCATATGGAAGGATCAGCAATGCTTGCTCTTCATAGTCACGTGCTTCAAGTCTTCCTCACTTTTAGCAAGGAAAGTGTGTAATCTGCATCTTGCAGGTTTTAATAAGCCTTTTCCCAATCCTGAATCCACCTTCTTTATGTGGATCAGCTTCTCTGATCATTTGCTCAGCATACAGATTGAATAAGTGCCGTGAGTGGATACAATCCTGACCCACACCTTTCCTGATTGTCAACCATACACTTCTTCTTGTTCTGTTCGTGGTCAATGTGCAGTTTCTGCATGACTACAGTGAAATATTCTGGAACCCCCATTCTTCTCAATGTTCTTCATAGTGTGTTATGATCTGCACAGTTAAATGTATTTCCATAATTCATAAAACACAAGTAAATACTTTTCCCCCCTGGTCTTCTCTGCTTTGAGCCAAGACCCATCCAAAGTGAATAATTATATCTTGTCCCATATCCTCTTCTGAATTAGGCTTAATGTCCTGGCAGCTTCCTACCAATGTAGCGATGCAACCATTGTGAAGTGACTTCCAGCAAAATTTACTTGCATGTGATATTAATGGTATTGCTCTATAACTTCCTACACTGGGGTCATCTTACTTCCAGTGAGTTGGCAAGGGAGCTGTCTTCCAAATTTCTTGGCATAGACTAATGATTGCTTCCAGTGCGTCATCAGCATGTTGAAATATTTCAATTAGTATTCTGTCTATTCCTGAAGAGATTCTGAAATATACCCTTAATTGTAGAGTAGCAAAAGCAAACAGAAGAAAGCAGGAAGTAAAAGCGCTGAACAGAAAATTTCAAGGGGAGACAAAGTGAAGTATTATATGAGATGTACAAAAATCTGGAGTTTGAAAAAAAAAAGGAAGGACATGCTTAGTCTATCTTAGGCTGAAAGAACTGAAGAAAAAATTCAAGCCTTAAGTTGCAATATTAAAAGATTCTATGGGCAAAATATTGACCCATGCAAGAAGCATCAAAATAAGATGGAAGGAATACAGAGTCACGATATATATGTAAATATATACATAAACGAATCGACATTCATCCATTTCAAGAGATAGTTTATGATCAAGAACTGATGTTAATGAAGGAAGAAGTCCAAGCTACACTGAAGGCATTAACAGAAACAAAGCTCCAGGAATTGTTGGAATACCAATTGAAATATTTCACTGCTTATTAGTGCTCATTAATTATTTCATATTCCCTTTGGCATTCTTAATTAGGGTGGATATTAATTGAGAACTTTATATTTCTATTCCTCATCTGGGTGTTATTGGACACTTAGTACTCAATATAATTACATAATGATTTATTAGTGAATATAGACCTGGGTTGGAATATGGAGCTCGACCACAAAGCCTTAGGAATAAATGGATTTAGATACTAAGAAAAATCTGTAGAGATATTTAATTATGTGAGGAACTACTAATCTTTACTTTTTAGTAGTAGCTTAGTAGTATTCCTATTAATCCTTAATTTACTACTAAATTTTCAGCCTTACTTTATATAATCTTGACAAAATAACACTCTAGCATCATTTGAATTTTGGAGCTGAACAAATGAGTTCAAAGAGTAGTTTAAGACTACAAAGTAAAATATTAAACATTAAAATTAAATGTGCAAAGACATGGAGTTAGAAAAACCAAAAGGGAAGGACACGCTAGTTATTTTTTTGTCATTACAAACAGAAAGAAGTGAAAATTGCAAGCCTTCAGTTGCAATATTGAAGAAGTCTGTCAATAAAATGTGAAACGGCACAGGAAGCATCAAAGGAAGGTGGAAGTTGTGGGAACATGACAAGGGAAGACTGCATGGTTGAAAATCAGGAAATATGTGTGTCAGGATTGTGTCCTCTCACCATACTTATTCAATCATTGTGCTGAGCAAATAATCAGAGAGACTAGATTATATGAAGAAGGATGGGACATCAGGATTGGAGGAAGGCTTGTTAATGACCTGCAATGTGCAGATGACACAACCTTGCTTGATGAAAGTGAGGAAGACTTGAAGCCTTGCTGCTAAGATCAAGGATTGCAGTCATCACTATGGATTACAACTCAATGTAAAGAAAATGACAATCCTTATGATGGGACCAATAGATAATTTCATGGCAAGCAGAGAAAAGATTGATGTTGTCAAGCATTTCATCTTATGTAGATCTACAATCAATGTTCATAGAAGCAGCAGTCAAGAGATCAAATGACACATTTCATTGGGTAAATCTACTGCACAAGACTTCTATAAAGTCTTGAAAAGCAAGTGTATTCGTCTGGGTAAAGAGAAACAAATTCATGGACACTCATATGTGTATAAGAAAGAGGTTTATAAACAAGAGCAATTGAATATTGAACAAACACCCCAGCCTAGTCCAGATCAAGTCCATAAGTCCGATATTAACCCATATGTCTGATACCAATCTATAAATTCCTCTTTAGACTCATGCAACACATGCAATGATGCCCAATGCTGGATGATCACAGGCCTGTGGGTGGAAAAGTCTTGTGGATCCAGTGGCAGTGTAAGCATCTCAGTGCTGGCAGGGGTCTCCAGCTCCAAGGCTCTGGCTGCCATCAGCCTGTCTCCAGGTGGTTTGCCAAAAAGAATGTCTCACAGAGACTGAGCATGTGTCCCTCCTACAGCGAGCTATTTATCTCCTTGGTGCTTCCACATGAGGTCATCAAGCTATGACCCCATTGACAGGCTAGACTCCACCCCTTCACTCTGAATCCTCAAATTGATACCAGATTAGGTAACTGTATCTGGTTACCTAATAAAGACTAGTACTTTGAGAACTAAGGTATGCCTGACCCAAGCCATGGTATCATCAATAGCCTCATATACAAATGAAAATTGGACATTAAATAAGGAAGACCAAAGAACAATCGATGTGTTTGAAATATGGTGTTGATGACCAAAGGTGAAAGTAATACAGACTGCCAAAAGGACAAACAAATCCGTCTTAGAAGTACAGCCAGAATGCTCCTCAGAGGCAAGGATGGGAAGAGTTCATCTCATGTACTTTGGACATGCTGTCAGGAGAAACTAGTCCCCAGGGAAGGACATCACGCTTGGTAAAGTAAAGGGGCAGGGAGTAAGACGGAGGCCCTGGATAGGATGAATTGACACTGTGGCCGCAACAGGAGGCTCAAATATAAGAACAATTGTGAGGACGGCACAGGACCCGATCGGGTTTCCTTCCGTTGCACATAGGGCGCTATGAGTCGGAGCATTCATGACAGTGAAAGCCCCACATTCATTTTCAGAGGCCCCACTCAGATTAAGCCTCCACTGAATTCTCTTGTCCCACTGACCAGGGATCTGGTTACCTTACCCTTAGAGTGTGTCATACATAAAGTGAGTTAATGCAGATATAGTCAGATTACTTACATTTTAACATCTTATCATTTGATTTTCTCTTTGGCCCATTTTAATCATGTTCTCGTTTTTATTATATTCTCTTTTCTTTTGGATTGGGGTTTTCTGTGTTTTATTTTGTTATTTTTGTTGGAGCCAGCGGGGGGCGTTGTTGTATGATTATCTTTGATGAAATCCAGGCTAGGTAAATAGACAGAGGCAGTAACTAAATGAATAATTTCCTAGGGTCATGGCAGGGAAAATTGGGAGTGGGGAGCTAATAAAATGAGCAAAAAAAATAAGGGAAATATTCTTAAGTTGATTATGGCGATGATCGAAGAACACGTGTGTGTGTGTGTGATTGTTGGAAGTGAACTTGTTGGTCACAGACTCCAAGTCCATTTCAGCTTCACTTTCCTCCTTTTGTCTTTAAGCCACTCAGACTACTGTTTAGGTTCAAGGGCTAAGGAATCTGCAGCATGAAGAACTCCTTTTTAATATGTTTAAAGCACTGAATTGTATGATGTAAATTATATGGCAATAAAATTGTTTTTTAAAAAGTGGGAGGAATACACAGATTCACTGTATATAAAAATATTGGATTGAAATTTAACAATTTCAGAAAGTAACATAGGATCAAGAACAGGTGGGACTTAAGGAAGAAGTACAAGTTATTGTGAAGGCATTCATGAGAAAAAAAAACCCCAAATCAAAAACCCAAACTCACCGCTATGGAGTCAATGCTGACTCATGAGGACCCTGCAGGTCAGGGTAAACTGTCCCTGCGAGTCTCCAAGACTGTAACTCTTTATGGGACGAGAAGGCCTCATCTTTCTCCCCAGGGAGAAAAATCTCCCAGGAATTGATGCTATCCCATTTGAGATGTTTTAACAAATGAAAGCAATGTTATTAATGTCAAGAAATCCAGAAGACAGCCACTTAGCAAACCCACTGAAAGAGATCCATATATTTGCCCATTCCAAAGAAAGGTGACCCAACAGAACATGGAAATTCTTGGACAATATCATTAATAGCACACGCAAGTAAAATGTTGCTTAAGATATTTTAAAAATGGCTGTAGTAGATATTAGAGCCACATAATGAAGAGGACACGGAAGGATGAATGTCACTGCTGATAGTCAATGGATCTCGGCTGAAAGCAGAAAATACCAGAAATATATATGCCTGTCTTATATAGAATATGCAGCTGTATTTGGTTATGTGAATTATAATTAATTTTAGATAACATTGAGAAGAATGGTGGTTCTAGAACGCTTGCTTGTGCTCCTGTGGATCCTGTACATAGACCAAGAGGGCAATGCTTAACAGAATAAGGATGTCGTGCATGAGTGATGATCAGAACCATGGGCTTCAGGGTTGTATCCTTCCACCATGCATATTCATTGTGTGTGCCGAGCAAATAATATGACAAGCTGGACTATATGAAAAAGAACAAGACATCAGGATTTGAGGAAGACTCCTTAGGAGTCAGTGATATGCCTTTCTTGCTGAAGAGCACTTGAAGTATTTGCTGATGAAGATCAAAGACTACAGCTTTCAGAATGAACTTCACCTCAGCATAAAGGAAAACAGGAATCTGCACAACTGGACCAAAAAGTATCATCAAATGCTTGAGGTTGTCAAGGATTTCCTTCTATTTAGCTCCACAATCAATGCCCCTGGAAGTATCAGCCAAGAAACCAAAGGATGTATTGTGTTGGGCAAATGGGCTGCCAAAGAACTTTTAAAGGGTCTAAAAGGCAAAGATACCATGTTGATGCTGATGTGCACCCCACCCAAACCTTCATACTTTCAATAGACTCATGTGCAGGGCAAACTCGACAATGAATAAGGAACACCAAAGAAGAATTTAAGCAT
>NW_022103896.1:22987147-22989625 GCF_000313985.2 Echinops telfairi
ACAAGCAAGGCAGCCGTACACTGGTGCGATGATCAAAGAACAAGAGACAAAAAAGGTGAGTCTCGCCGAGCCATTTATCTCTGCACCCTTCAATTAATCCCACATGTGTTTATCGGCCAGGTTGGCACAATAAACTGACTACCTTAATAATCCTTACAACTCAACAAAGGAACATCATTTGTATTTTACAGCTGAAGAAACAGAGTTCTAGAGAGTAAGTTACCTTGGCCAAGATGATGCAAACAATATCATCCATAGGAAGTGGTAGCCCTAGGCTCTGAACCCATGACACTTCGAGGTTCATGTTTCTAACCCTTTCACTCAACTAACTGACCTGTGCCAACCAGGTAGGGTTGTCTGTGAAATACAGTGCACCTTTTGTGAGTCAAGTCTCCCAAATTTTCTATGTTTATATTATACATTCAAATTCTAAAAATTATATATTGAGCTTAAATTTAGAAATGTCTCATTCCCATACCCTAACTTAGTTTGGATATCATACCCGATAATTTTGGTCTAATGTGTATATTTCTTGTGGAAGCAAAAAAGCACAAATCTTCTAGCATCTGTTACTTATAATTGCTCTGCATTAAATTACAATTTTAGGATTTAAGTCACACAAAAAAGTGCATTTCAGTACTAAGACTTTGCCGTGGAAATGAAGAAGGTTAGGAAATATGGATACCTTCCATTTTTTCTTTAATAGGGAGAGATGTGTTTTCAAAACTGCAGCATGAAGGGGAGGTTTCCTGGTGTGTGTTCTTCAGTCTTTGAGGGAATTGTGGAATGTCCTACTTGTGTGGGTGTTAAGGACCAAAATTTACGCACACCTCCTTAAGTCTAGACTGTTGAGTCTCAGAATTTTACATTCAGTGCCTCCTGATCCCCTCCTAGTTTTTGTGCCTGCAGTCTTTCTCCAGGAGAAGCTGACGCGTGGGGACCCTATGCGTGTCAGAGAAAAATTGAGCTCCCTAGAGTTTTCAATGGCCGCTTTTCCCAAAGGAGGTCACCAGATCTTTCTTCTAAGACCTCTCTGTGTGCTCCAACCTGCAAACTTTTGGTTAGTAATTGACCCCATTAACTGCCCCAGCCAAGGACTCCTGGGAGACCTGAGTAGAAACCAATATCACAGTCCCTTTTTCCTGGTCAGAATCCTTTGGTGAGCACACTTGTGTTTAGCATACAGTGGATGGGAGACACTCACAAAAACAAAACAAAACAAAAAACCACTAATAAATTTGGACAAAAGATGTCAGTAGGGGTATTCGCAAAAAGAGCGATACAAATGGACACTAAAGCAAACCAAACCCATTGCCACTGATTCTGATTCACAGGGACCACGTGTGTTGTAAATCTCTTCCATCGGTTTTCCTTGGGTGTAATCTTTCCTAAAGCAGATTGCTTGATGGAAGTAATGCTGCTGTGCTGACGAAGGATTCCAAGGAGCAACCTTGCAATTAGAAAGCTCTTGCACCACTCATGGACAGACGTACGATGGATGGGTATTATTATTTATAAAACAACAATGTTATTGCTGTTGTTTTAGTTAATTGCTGTTGGCATGGCTCTGACTTATAGTTGACAAAACGACACCCTGCCTGGGCTCTTTGCCATCTTCATAACCATCGCCACGTTTGAGTCAATTGTGTAGGGACTTCCAACCTAGGGGACTTGCCTTCTGGCACTGTATTGCACAACACACTCTTGGGATTCACAAGGTTGTTTTTTTTTATTTATTGACTTTTCTTGCTATTGTTGAGGATCATCCATAGCCGAACGTATTGGGCAAGTCAGTGATGTTGAGTCCAGCCTTTCAGCTATACAGCCCTCTCACCTTCTGGTTTTGAGTTGTTTCTCCTTCATTCCCATAAACTCACTGCCCCTAGGTTTCCTATAAAATCTTTGTATTGCCAATGTGGTCCCGGTTAGAGTTCCTAAAAGAGTACAAGTCTCAAGGAGGATGTTCTTTTCTTGTTAAACTAAACTGTTGTTTGGTTTAAAAGACTTCTGGAGAGATTTTTCATTTTTTTTTTTGTTTAAGGTTTCAAGATTCTTCCTCGGTAATAGTTCTAGGGGTCTATCCAGCTTCAATGGCACTGGAAATTCTGAATTCCACGCGAATTTAAGATTCTGTTCCGCATTTTCCCTCTTTTGACTAGGATTCCTCTAGAGACCCTTTGACCAAAATGGTCAATAATAACAGCGGGGCATCTTCTGGAGTTATGGCAGAAGAAGCAGCTGTTCTTGGAGGCAACTATCATTCATCTTTACATCCCCTTCCTTCGTTATCTGCGGACATACTTTCTTCTTCTGTGGCTCCAGGTGAACAGAGACCAGTTGCTGTTTGTTGATGGCCACTTGTAAGCGTTGAATACATCAGGCATTGAATAACCAAGTAGAGGGTAGCACAGAAGCGCTAGTCCATAAGATTTCCCCCTGGCTAATTTTTGGGAGCAGATCACCAGACCTTTCTCCTTA
>NW_022103896.1:22990381-22992545 GCF_000313985.2 Echinops telfairi
TGGACTTTGGACATGCTATCAGGGGGGATCAGGCCTGGAGAAGGCCATCAGGCTTGGTAGAGTGGATGAGCAGCAAGAAAGAAGAAGGTCCTTGATAAAGTGGACTGCCACAGTGGCTGCAATGGGCTCAAACATGAGAACAATTGTGAGGATGGTGCAGGATACAGTAGTGCCTTGTACTGGGGTACATAGAGTTGCTATGAATCAGAACTAACTCAATGGCACTTAATAACAAACAACATAATATTCAATGACAGTTGAACTACTGTAGAGGCTTGCATATTGCTGTAATGTTTGAAACTGTGCCAGTGGTATTTCATTTTCGTTGGATACATCTACTGCAAGATATCTCTATAATGTTAAAAAGCAAAGATATCACTCTGAAGACAGATGTATGCTTGACCTAAGCCATGGTATTTCTAATCACCTCAAATGCTTGTGAAAACTGGACAAAACACCACCAAACTTGATGGAGTTGAATTATGGTGTTGGCAATAATATTGAATAAACCGTGAGCTGCCAGAGAAAGAACATATTTGCCTTTGAGGAAGTATAGCCAGGTGCTCTTTGTAAGTGAGGATGCCAAGACTTCATCTCATGCACTTTGAGAATGTTACCAGGAGGGAACAATCCCTGGAGAGGCGCATCATGCTAGACAAAGGAGATGACTTTCAACGTGGTGGATTGACACAGTATCATCAACCATGGCTCAAGTAGCAATGATAGTTGGGGTGACACAGAACCAGGCAGTGTTTTGTTCTGTTGAACAAAGGTTTATAGAAGTTCTAACTGATTTCATAGCGCCTAGCAAAACAACAATATTGCAATCATTTTCTAAGCACTCGGCATCTATTCAATTATAGATGAATAATTCTTGCCAGTACAGTGAGGTAGGTTATATTGTGATCCCACTTTATTAAGAAGGTGCTTGATACATAGAGAAGTTAGGAAAATTGTTCATGGCATCAGGGCTAAGAAAAAACAGAATATTCAAGCTCAAGTTCTTGCTCTTGATCCGCTGCTCTTGACTGCTCTCAGATGCTCAGATTTGTTCCTAGATTGCAACTAGAACAACGTAGCACTTTCTAGTCTCTGCGTGATAACAGTTGACTTGCTGGATTTACCTTTTTCTCTGACATATGTGGCCCTTTTATATACCTTGGCTGGAAGTGTAACCAGAGGTTAGTTTTGGGTGTGCAATTTGACAATATGTATCAAAACTAGGCACTTATACTTTGATCCAGCAATTCTACTTCTGGAAGCTCATGTTACAATGGTGACAATTATGCCGAGGTTTGTGTGTAAAGAAACTCCCTGCACCATTGTTAGAATTAATAAAAAAAATTCAGGGTTGACCTGAATGTCAATCATTAGGACACAGGTTAAAGAAACTGTGGTATATTCATACAATGACATAAGGCACATCACATTTGTGAGATCTATGGATATACTGCATACACATTAATAGGTGAAAAAGAAAGATAACCTTAGGAATACTCATGGTGTCATATTTTATGTGTAATTTTTAAAGTAGGATAAATGCCAGCCTATCCAGGTGTGATAGGTAGGTTTATTGTGCCAAACTGGCCAATGGGAACATGTGGGATTAATAAGGTCAAAGCTTGATTGGGGGGCAAAGAGATAAATGGCTCGGCAAGCTCCACCCCCCTCTCTCTTGCTCTCTGGTGATCGGACCAGTATGTGGTTACTTCAGCTAGTTCTCTGCCTCAACTTGTGAGCTACACTATCTGTGGGACAGCCAATCCATGGATATTGTTATAGCTTGAGGTTTCTTCAAGACCTGCTTTGCCACACTGCTGGTGTGTACATTGCTTGAGCTTGAGGCTGTTGGTACCTGTTATCTTGCATTGCCTGAGTTTGATATCCCATCTGGGTCTGCTTCCCTAAGCTCCTGAGCTGCTGACTATTGGTGACCCGCTCTGTTGTTTACTGCCTGTGGCCGGACTGCCAGCATCGCCTGAGGGAAGACTCAGTTGTCTGCTTCCTTACCTTGGACCCAGCAGCCCTTGTGAGCTGAAGGACTTCCACTATATTAACTGTTCCACGGAAGTGAACTGAACTGAGCCCTCTGTACTGCTCTGCAGACTAATTAGCTTTTATATCCCTTCGTGCTGCATCCATCCGTCTGTCTGTCTGTCTGTCT
>NW_022103896.1:22993742-22995121 GCF_000313985.2 Echinops telfairi
TAACTAGGATTACCATAAGTCTCAGAAAGTCCCTAAAGGTGAGGTTCAGATGAGGAATCAAGAAGTGCACTATACTCACAAAGATCTGCTCGAGTTTTCTAATATGTAGAAGCAGAAGCCTGGGGAATATCCCTGGGAATGGGTGCGAAGGGTGTGGGATACTGGTGCAAGGAATGTAACATTAGATCAGTCTGAGTTTCTTGATATGGGGTCTCTAAGCAGAGATTCTTCCTCCGATGTCTCAGCAAGAGAGGTTAAGAAAGGACCTAATTGCTCATTTGGTTGGTTCACTGAGCATGGGCTGCCAGATGGCCTAGGTTAGACCAACTTGATTGACCTGACCTACCTTAGTACACTGTAGAAGAAAGCATGCAAAAGCACAGGGAAATTGGTATGTTGGAATGGATCTATCAGAATAATCCCATAGACCCAAAAAGGGAGTGCCCCGAGGACATACCTTTCACCACAACCATAAGGAACAAGTTTGTGAAGTGGCCCCAGCATCTCTGAAGACTCCTGGGATTGCTATTTTATGTGCACCAGGATTAACCATGGGAACTGCCCTAAGGGAACTCCGACATCTGCCTACAATGGGGCTGATTGGGCCCCATGGTGGTAGAGGGCAGATTGTGTCAGCGCTGAATCAACAGAGATGGGGTGGATGTGGTTATCATAATGGATAGCAGGTTTCCGTAGTAATCAAAGCAACCTGTCTCGTGTGGACTTATGGCATTGGCTATTTAGTCACGGTGTCCCTCGGAGTGAAATACATGAGAAACCTACCAAATATTTACATGATCTATACAGGCAGAAGAATGCTAGATCAGGTGAACAGCAGCATGGAGAGTCATGACCACTCAATCAATTTGCAGACCTGAGCCATTTTACAGACTCACAACCCCTTGAATGAGGGGAAGGCCAGGCCCTTTGAAGGAGGTCCCTGCTACATCATCAAAGGTTTGTACGGTTAGTCTTTTTTTTAGTCTTCCCCAAAAGGACCTGTGGCCTTTCACAAGTGGTCATTGGGTAGGGGAAATAAGCAAACTTTTGGGGGATTACTGGACACTGGCTCTGAACTGATACTAATTCCACGAGACCCAAAATGTTTTGAAGGCCCACCAGTCAGAGTGGAGGCATATAGAGGTCAAGTTATTGATGGAGTTTTAGCTCAGGTATGCCTCACCGTGGGCCCCCCAAACCCATCCTGTCATTATATCCCCAGTTCCAGACTGCATCATTGGAAAGGACATATTTAGTAACTGGAAGAACCCCATATTGGATCCCTGAAATGTGCAATAAGGGCTATTATGGTAGGAAAGGCCGAGTGGACACCATTAGAACTGCCATTGCCTAGGAAAATAGTAAACCAAAAGCAATAC
>NW_022103896.1:22996510-22997837 GCF_000313985.2 Echinops telfairi
ATATTAGATCATTTGTTGTTCTCTTGTCCTTGAGTTTGTTGGTACACCCTTTCCTTTACCCTGCCTCCCCTTCTCCTGCATCCCCCTGGAACCGTTGGTCCCATTGTTTTCTCCTCCAGATTGTTCATCCCACATCTCTTATCTAGATAGACATGTAGAGACATTAATAAGCACAAAAACAAGACAGAGCAAAACAAACAAAAAACAAAATAGCCAATACAACAGCAACAAAAAACCCCAATGACAAAATAAAAAAAGAAAGAAAGAAAAATCTATAAATAGTTCAAGGTCTGTTTGTTGACCTTTAGGAGATTTTTCCAGTCCAGTCTGATGGGGTGCCACACACTGGTCCCAAAATCTATTTGTGGTATTCCCTGGGGACTTCATTGCATTGCTTCCCTTGATGCTCTGTTGCATGCCCTTAGCATTTTGCCCCGTAGTGGTGGGGCCAGATAGGGCACAATTTTCACACTATGCCTCCAGTGTTGTCCCTCAAAGTGCTATGGGTCAGTGAGGGACATCAGTCATGTCTTGTGGTGGGGCCGACCCTATGGTCCTCTCTGTGGATTGGCTGTTCTGAGCAGGAATATTGTCCTTGGGGCTTGGTGGGCCTGGATGTATTTCACTCTCTCTCCTTCCCTCTTTGTTTGCTCTTGTGTGCTCTGATCAGACATGCCTGTCTCCCTGAGCTGTAGCTTCAGTGCTGTCTTTTGAAATGAATTCTTCTGGGGGGAATGGGGCACATCCCTGTTTAACTCACCTATTTGCTGTAAAAAACAAACAAACAGATGGATCCTAGAGAATGACAGTGGATTATTGTAAACTATCCAGGTGGTGACTCCAATTACTGCTGCCATTCCTGATGTGATTTCATTGCTGGAGCAAATTAGTACTTCTCCTGGTACTTGGTATGCAGCTATTGATCTGGGCAATGCCTTCATCTCAGTACCAGTTTTGAAGGACCACCAGAAGCAGTTTGCCTTCAGCTGGCAGTTGGCAACAATACACCTTTACAACTCTCCCCCAAGGGTACATCAACTCTTTGGCCCTGTGCCATGATTTAGTCCAAAGGGACCTCCACCACCTGTCCATTTGGCAAAATGTCACACTGGTCCATTATATTGATGACATGATGCTGATTGGACCCACTAAGAAGGATGTATCTAAGACTCTAGATTCATTGGTACAACATCTGCATGCAAGAGGTTGGAAAATCCACCCAATGAAGATTCAGGCACCTCCACCTCAGTAAAATTTCTAGGGGTCCAGTGGTGTGGGGCATGTCGAGACATTCCTACTAAAGTGAAGAATAAGCTATTGCATCTGG
>NW_022103896.1:22998555-22999705 GCF_000313985.2 Echinops telfairi
GGGGAGTCCCTTATGATAATCTAACTGAAGAACAGAAAACTCATGCTTGGTTTACTGATGGCTCTGCATGATATGCAGGTACCACTCATAAGTGGACAGCAGCAGTGCTACAACCCCTTTTGGGTATCTCCCTAAAGGACAGTGGTGAATAGAAATCCTCCCAATGGGGAGAACTTTGAGCAGTGCACCTGGATGTTCAGTTTGCCAGAGTAGGTATCTATTCCAGTAAGAAAAAAACACTGGAAGGATAAATGACCAAATGTGAGATTGTATACTGATTCATGGGCTGTGACTAATGGTTTAATGGTAAGGGAAGTGGAAGGAACATGATTGGAAAATTGGTAACAAGGAAGTGTGGGAAGAGGTATGTGGATAGACCACTCCGAATGGGCCAAGGAAGTAAAGATAATCGTGAATGCACACTAACAGGTTACCTCTGAAGAGAACTTTAACAATCAAGTGGACAAGATGACACACACTGTTGAGACTAGTCCTCTTCTTTCTTCTGCCATTCCTGTCATTGCCCAAGGGGCACATGAACAAAGTGGACAAGGTGGCATGGCTGGAGGTTATGCATGGGTACAGCAACATGGAATTCCATTCACCAAGGCTGACTTGGCCACTGCCACTGCTGAGTGCCCCATCTGCCAGCAGCAGAAGCCAATATTGAGTCCAAAATATGGGACCATTCCTCGGGGAGATCAACCAGCAACTTAGTGGCAAGTTGATTACCTAGGACCACTTCCAGCATGGCGGGGGCAGTGTTTTTTTCTTACTGGAATAGATACCTACTCTGGATATGGATTTGCTTTCATTGCACACATGCTTTTGCCAAAACTACCATGTGTGGACTTACAGAATGCCTCATCCACCGGCATGGCATCCCACATAGCATTGCTTCAGATTAAGGAACTCATTTCACAGCAAATGAAGTGCAGCAATGGGCCCATGCCCATGGAATCCACTGGTTGTATCATGTTCCTTATCATCCTGAAGCTGCTGGCTTGATAGAACAATGGAATGGGTTCCTAAAGACACAATTATGCTGCCAATCAGGTGGCAACAACTTGCAGGTCTGGGGCAATGTTCTCCAGGAAGCTGTACATGCTCTAAACCAGTAGTCAGTATATGGTGCTGTGTCTCCAATAGC
>NW_022103896.1:23000883-23008771 GCF_000313985.2 Echinops telfairi
TAGCTAAGGAAGACTGAAGAAGGATGGATGCCATTCAATTGTGACGTTGGGGAAGAACATTAAATATACCACAGGCGACCAGAGAATGAACGAATCCATTTTAAAAAAGAAGTAGAGCCAGAATGCTCCTTAACTCAAGGATGATGAGAATTTGCCTCATGCACTTTGAACTTGTTTTAAAGAGGGACCAGTCCCTGGAGGACATCATGTTTGGTGACGTAGAGGGTCAGAGAAAAAGAGGAAGACGCTCAGTGGGATGGGTTGACATCGTGGCTGCCACAATGGGCTCAGACATTGTAATGCTTGTGAGGACAGAGCAGTACCTGCCAGGCAGTGTTTTCTGTTATTGGACACGGAGTCCTTAGGAACCTGGTCGACACAACAACACCTAATGAGAGGTAGTGGGTTTATGAATCATTGTTCTAAATTGGAAATTCTTTTTCAGTTAAAAATTTTTATGGAACATTTTTTAGTAGTTAAGTTAAAATGTAATACCTTTACACTAGACCTCCCTTTTGACCCATTTAAAAGTTATTTCCATTTTTAATATTTTCTGTTTTCTATTTGAGGGTTTTCTATGTTATGTCTAGTCATTATCATTGTTGTTGGTATTTTTTGTTTGCTTGTTTGCTTCCAGGTTTCGCTTTGTATGATTTCCTGTCTATGAAATCCGGGATAGATAGATCTCTAGAGACAGTAAATAGATAGGGCCGTGGCATGGGATGATGGGAGGAGTAGGGCAGTTAACAACAATGAGGATGAGAGGAAATGTTCTCAAATGGGTTGTGGTGATGATTGCACAAATCTTCTTAATATAATTGAATGATTGCATTGTATGATATGTGAATATGCCAATCAACTATGAAAAAAGAGCCCCCATGACCCCCCCATTTTTTATATAAAAATTTTTTTCAAGTACCAGAGCTAATGAATATTACTAAGAACATATATGAAAGAAAAAAAGAAGAAAAAGGAGGCAAAATGGACAGAAACTTACCAGCCAGTAGCCTTCAAGTTGATACGGACTCATGGAGGCCCCAGGCCAGTCTGGACAGAAATGTGCCCCGAGGGGTTTTCTGTGGCGGAGTCTTCGAGGAGCAGAGGGCCAGCTTTCCTGACAACTGTCCAGGGGACTCAAACTGCCAAACTGTTGGCTAGCAGTTGATCAAGTTAAAGAACCATGGTGGCAAAATGGGTTAAACATTGGCTGGGACACTAACTGCAAGTTCAGTGGACCAAGCCCAACTGGGCATCAAATCCCAAACCAAAACCCACTGCTGTTTAGTTGACATTCACACACGGAGACACTACTGGACAGAGTAGAACTGCCCCCGGGGAGTTTCTGAGACCTCAAATCTTTATGGGAGCAGACAGACTCATCTTTCTTCTGTGGGTTTGAACCATTGAACTTGCAGTTCGCAACCCGACACCGCCTGGCAACCCCAGCGCTCCTCTTGGTGGGAAATGCTTTACGTATTTTCTCTCACTTGATCTTTGCCGCCAGTCTATGAGGTTCTGCTGTCCTGCTTAGCTCACCTACCTTAGTCCTGGCCCTACTCTTTGCCATCGAGTCAATTCCAACTCACAGCAACCCTCTAGGACAGGGTGGACCTGCCCCATGTGAGTTTCTGAGACTGTAACTTGTCACAGGAGTAGAAAGCTCCATCTTTCCCCTGAGGAACAGCTAGTGGTTTCAAACTGCTGGCCTGGTGGTTAGTAGCCCCACACGCAACCACTGTGACACCAGGGCTCCCCAACCTCCATTATTTGAGCCATTGTTACAGCCACTGTCCCTGCCCATCCACCATGATAACATCCTCTAAAACAGAAACGTTGTATTAGCCCATAGTGTATGATAACTGCAAAGAGAGATTCGCACCCGAGGAGAAATGGAAAAGCTGAAGAAGTTGGGATCAGGATGAGAGGGCTCTAGGCTTCAGCCCCAAGTCCTGTCCCCCTCTCCCACCCCAGGAAAGGCAAGCCTGAATGAGGTGGTCCCACCTGCGCATGCACAGCCCTGGTCGTGGAATACACAGCTTGTTACAAAAAAGCTGTTGTTTGGCTTGCTTTACCAAAACAATAAAAAGAACAATGCACACTTTGGCAGCACTTATTATATAATCACTGTTCTTTGTGTGAGACTAAGTAAAAAAGTATTGCTACCAACCACAGTAACCCACATTAAACAAAAACATAAAAGCATGAAGCTATTGTTTCTTGCTGGCTCCTTCATTTAGGTCTATACACCTCTGAAGGTGGTGATTCCATCTGTCTAACCCTTCTCTGAAGCATTCTATACCCTTCCATTGACTTCATATTCAAAGAGCAGGTTTGGGGCATCCTCAAAGGTTCTTTGAGTTTGGGGAACAAAAAGGACCCTGCAGGGACAAGATTGGGGTGGGCTGCAGCGAGGTATCTGAAGGAAGTGTGGGTTGGAGCAGGAGGACTGTGCTGATGGAAGAAAGCTCCTTGGTGGAATTTTTCTTCAGCGCAATTCTCAATTTCTTTGAAACTTCTTCCTAATAAACCCAAGTGGTTATTGTCCATTGACAGAGTCTATCAAGACGGTTCCTTTGGGATCCCCCCAAACTTGCCATAACCTTCTGAGTTGTCCTCTCTGCCTTGGATTTAAACAACCCAGTGGATCCTCTCAGAAGCCACTGTTTTGGTTGGTCCTTGCTCTCTGGATCTTCTCAGGAAATCCAAGACTCACCCTAATGACTATTTGTTCCATAAAATTATCTCCATTAGCTTTGATGATGCTTAAAAGATTAGTGGGAAGATAAGGTCTTTGAGCTAGGTGATCTTTGTACAGTATATATTTTTATTTTTAGTATCCCTTTTTTTGTTTGTTGGAAAGTACCCTATCAAGACTAAGACAAGTATATTGTTGAGAGAACTAGTCTGTAGCCTGCCATTGATCATGTTGTTATTCCAAGCAAGACACATTTTCAACATGTTTTCTTGGGAACTAACCCATGTATCTATAAACCACAAGCCCTGGTAGCATAGTGGTTAATCACTGCTTTGTTAACTGAAGGTCGGCAGTTTGAAACCCGCAGCCTCTGCACAGGAGAAAGTTGGGGCTTAGAGTGACAGTCTCAGAAACTCACCTGGGCAGTTCTACCCCGTCTTATTGGATTGCTGTGAGCCGGAATTGACTTGATGGCATTTGACTCATTTGGTTTGGATGGATGAACTGGAAGTCTGGCCGCAATACATTTTGAATTGTGTGCTTTGATGTGCTAACTCAGTCTCTGTAACAGCTCTCCAAGGTAGGTTTTGTTAAAGAGGCTCCACTTCACAGATGGGTAAACTGAGGCAGAGAGCAGATGCACCCAAGGCCACATCATTAATAACAGGCAGAGCTGGATATGATCTTGTGTATTGGGGTCATTCGAGGTGTGCATCTCTATCTCTTTTTTTACCCTGTCCTGTTGTTGACATTCCTGTATTACCAGTGGCAGCTTCCAATTTCCATATGTAAAGGCTCTGCTCAACCTTAGGTTCTCAAAGAAAGTACCAAGGCAACATTGAACCCAACCCACATCCCTTCACCATCACTGTGACAACCCCTCTCCATTAGCGAGTGTTTCCACCCAGAGCATTGCTCTCGAGAGCACTTCTGACCATGTGTCGGCGCCTTCTCCTCTTTGCTGCGAATGCTTTTATTTTGAAGATAATTAACTGGAGCCAGCAATCTGGCTGCCATGTTTTCGGAGCAAGCCACCTCTTCGCAAGCACAGGGAAAACATTTGGAGCACAGATTGCAGAGCACCTGAATTTGAAATGTTTATTTCTTGGCTGGCTTTTATTTTCTTCCAACTATCCAAGGGACTCTGGCTGAAGTTGACGCATTAATCACTTGTCTAATTTCATTTCTTAAAACCTAGTTATTTTTAAATGATAAGTAACATGATTTTCTGCCCCCTTTGATTAGAAACCTGTTCAAAATTCAGAGTGGTGCCTACCTCTTTTGTTAGCTCCCTCTTCAGATGCATTGCCTTTGGCCTTCTTTGGTAATTAAATGCGTGGAGTTCTAAAATGCATGCTCATGATTGATACAGTTCATGCGCTCTGGACCATTTAATTGAGGTATTTGTTATTCCCAGTAAACTGCAATATGGTCGGCATCCCTAGATAAGTGGGCTCAGTGAAACACCTTGACCTATTCGGATGGTTTTGCAATATGCTGCCTTTCCAACTGTGGGCGGTTAGCGAACCCTGCCAACAAGATGACCAAGGGCAACCTTCCAGGGCTCAGGTCCAAGGTCCAAGTCTGCACCCTGGCTGTGCAACTTGAAGCACTGATCACATATGGGGTGTGTGTGTGTACGCATGTGTGAGTGTGTGTTCCATCAGTTCAAACCTTTCACAATGGTATGTGGTGTACCTAGATAACAGGGCAGGCAGGTCCAGGCTCCTTCAAACACCAGGGAGTAAAACTTGAAGCATGCCTTATTTCTCTGCGTGTGCTGTGCGAGGGTGGATGAGGCAGAATGTGAGCTAGCGTGGAGGTTGTTAGGAGCTGCGGAATGCATTCCGTGTGACAGAGTGGAACTGCCTCTTGGGGGTTTCTAGGCTGTCATCTTTATGGATAGGTGGTGCAGGAGCCAAGCCTTAGCCTGGTCAATACAAGCCAGTGGTTTGAACCCATTGGCTGCTCTGCAGGAGAAACACATGGCAGTCTGCTTCCATCAAGGTTTACAGAATAATGGGCCACTCCGCCGTGTCCTGTTGGGTCGCAATGAGTCCGGCTCACCTGGGAGGCAGTGGGTTTGTTTTCCTCGACAATCTTTCCAGAAGCAGATTCTCAGGTCTTCTTCCTGCAGTGCAGCTGATGGGTCCTGGCTGCCAATGTCTTGGTTAGCAGTTGAGTAATGAACTGTGGCACCCCAAAGGTGCCTTGACTTAGATGGGAAGGAGGTGAAACAGAGTATATTTTTTTCAAAGAAGGCAGTCATCCTTGTTGAGCTGGTTGAGCTAAAGATCTCATTAATTTTATTTTCTCAGTTATTTACCTCCCGGTAAATAGATTTCCTGTTCTGGAATTGCTGTGATTGCTTATGTAATAATGAAGCAGGCTAAGTCAGTGGGGATTCAGTGATCCATCTCAGTGGGAAAGAGCTGCAGAGAACTCCGGAGTACAGGCTCCGAGGCTGCTGTTAAAAGAGAGGGTGTTCTACCTCTCTGGTTGGAAAGGAAGAGAATAATTGCAATTCCATGCCCAACATTGTGCTGTGAACTTCACCTACACGTTCTCCTTGATTTGTATCATGAATTTGTATGATGTATTAGACGATTCCCATTTTAAAGATGAGACCACTGAGGCCACAACAGTTATGAGTTGTCTTTAGACTAAGGTGACCAGACATCCCGCTTTTGGCAGGAGAGTCCCGATTTTTAACAATTTTTTTCTGTGTCCCGTGGTGTTTTTAAAAAGTCCCGATTTTTGGAAAGAATGCACTACAAGCTAGGGTATACATTTTTCGGCTGTCATGTGGCTATTTCACCAGGATATGAGTTTTATCAATGGTGTCCCGCTTTACCAATGTTAAAATCTGGTCACCTTACTTTAGACAGGCCTGTCTGTGTTCAAATGCCTTTATTGGATCATAATGCTGATGATTTGTTCTGTCAGTGTTACTGCTTTGGCGTCTGCTCAAGTCTGACTCTTTAGCTTGGAAGGCAGAGTCTTCTTGTATTGGGGCTGTTGTATTGGGGCTGTTGTTCGCAGGCGCTGCTGAGTCCATGCTGACCTATGAACCATACGACC
Source organism: Echinops telfairi (assembly GCF_000313985.2). Classification (NCBI taxonomy): domain Eukaryota; kingdom Metazoa; phylum Chordata; class Mammalia; order Afrosoricida; family Tenrecidae; genus Echinops; species Echinops telfairi. Next base: position 23,006,660 of record NW_022103896.1, read on the forward strand.
CTTATGATGGCAACTCGGTGAACCACAGAATGAAACTGGCCAGTCCTGTATCATCCGCACACTCATTACCTTTGAGCCCATTACTGCCACCGCTGTGTCAATCCACTTAGTTGAGGGTCTTTCTCTTTTTTTGCTGTCCCTCTACTTTACCAAGCATGATGCCCCTTTTCAGGGACTGATCTTGCCGGATAACAAGTTCCAAATCTACGAGGTGAAGTCTTGCCATCCTCAAGTCTAAGGGCTATTCTGCCTGTACTTCTTCCAAGACAGGTTTGTTTCTTCTTCCAGTCTGTGGCATTTTCAATGTTCTTTGATAAAGCCGTAATTCAAATGCATCAATTCTTCTTCGGTCTTCCTGATTCATTAGGGTAGGTTGGTTTGTATAACAAACTCTCTGAAGTTCAGTGGCTCAAAACTCACTCACTCACTCACTCACTCACTCACTCACTCACTCACTCACGCATAATGTGATCCAACCAGATATTTAGCAGGCTGGTTGTGAAGTGGTTAAAAGCACTAGATGGTGCCACAGAAGGGTTGGCCATTTGAACTCACCAGCTGTTCCATGGGGGAAAGATGTGGCAGTCTGCTTCCATCAGTCTCGGGAAACCCTGTGTTGCTGGGTCAGAATTGACCTGGCAGCAACTGGTTTGGAGTTTATGTTTGGCCTTCTTCATGGCGAATAGGGAACCAGGATGCTGGTGCATCCTGGATTCTCTGCTTCGGAATGAAGGAGGTCAGAGAGTGTGGGGACTTCCTTAAAGGGTCTGCAAGTGGCACACACAACTTTCCCCTATATTCCATTGCTCTGAGCTCTGCCACAGGGCCATCTGTGGCTGCAAGGCAGATTGGATGCCTAATGATTCTGAGGGAGCTTAGGAAGGATGGGGGGGACCTGCCGATTGGGGAGCATTTGCTTTCTCTCTTATACCCTCACACTACCATCGTGGTTACAGACTTGAACGGTGTCGACAGAATAAATAGGCATTGTCCTTGAATGGCAGCCTAGAATGGTTCAATCTATTATTTTATAAGTTCACTGGCAGATTAATAATTCTAATATGTAGATATATAAGTCCAACCAAAATAACTATAGATTTCCCCATGAACATCATTAAGATTCTGCTCCATTCACCTCAAATAATAATTTGGAAAAATAATCAGACATATGACGAAAGACAACTTCGAATTAAACAGATGCTTGGCAAATCTGTCCTCATCAGAAATAAGAACATATTACAAACCAGTACTTTGAAACAGAGATACTGTTGAACACCAATTGGTAATGACCCTCTAAGAAAACAAAAGAATGTATCCCCGGCTGGTGCGTTATCATTTGGTTTACAAATGTTCGTGAAGCTGTGTGAGGATATGTAGCAAGAGCCATAAACACATCTCTACCCCTTGGCTCAGTCATATTGATCCAGCGAGGACTTCATTTCAACAACAGAACTTGACTTAGAAAAAAATGCATCAGGGTACATTTATTGCACTTTTATTGGTGCTACCTTTGCACATACCTAATAATTTCTTTTACTGAGATGTCTCCTCCTTTTAAAATAAAGACCCAACATCTCACTACAGAGTCAGAACTGAAAATGAGTTTTCTTTGAAACGTGGCTGTGTAAACGGAGTATCTGCTCCCCTCCGCAGACTCATGTCATTTTGTAGCTCGAAACATACGTTTATTGCCCCCCCCTCAGTCTGATAAGTTCTACTGGGGTGGTTATTAAAACGAGTCCCCCAACTCTTAAAAAGCCTCAATGCCGCCAGCCTCTGCGATTTTTCATGGGAGAACAAGGGGAAAAAAGAAAGAAAGATGAAAGAGAAATTTAGCCTGGCTAATGTTTTGCCACTGCCCCACAGAGGTGTCCTGGGAAGACAATGGTTTTATAAACATTGGCTGTGATTTGCCTCGGATGGGGACAGTCTCCCGGCTTCTTCTCCTAAGTCACCTAAGGCATCTTTGTTGACCTTCCCTTTGTCCTGAGACGTGAGAGGCAGAAGATGTGGGCAGCAGAAAGCCATCCTGGGCTTCTCTCTTGCAGCCCCTAATTTCTTAATGGAGCAGAAACTGGGGTGCAGAAGCTGGGAGAGGATTTTGAGGCAATC
>NW_022103896.1:23009453-23010886 GCF_000313985.2 Echinops telfairi
GGAAAGAAGCAGCCTGTGTTCTCGCACAGCACCCAGCCGGGCTCCTTGTGGCTCCAGCACAGGGAACTCTCCATCCAGCTGTCCCAACCTGTCTCTCTGCCAAGGAAGCACTTTAAAAATGATCCCTCGGACAACAGAACCAGCTTCCCGGCCCCAACCACACAGCCAGCCAGAGGTTTGGGAAAGTCCCTGGGTGCTGGGGCGAGGCACCGTGGAGGCCCGCAAGCGGTGTTCTGTGGTCCCTTGCCAGGTGTGATCCAGAGGCTGGGGCGCGTCCCTCTTCTCAGGACTGGTCTGGCTTGGGCGGAGGGTCCTGGCTGCCCAGCGAGCCTAGGACCTGTGCAGGGATCTTAGCTTCGCTGGGCCATCCGGAGTCTTGCCTCCTCTCGATCACTCTCTTTCCATCTCGTTTTCCTTTACTGGAGACTTAACAAAACATACTAGACACATCGTCGTCGTTGTTGCTGTCGGTGGAGCATTCTGGCTGTACTTCTCCCAAGACAGATTTGTCTGTTCTTTTGGCATTCCTTGGTACTTGCAATGTTCTTGGGCAGTGTCACCATATGAGACATAGCAAAGAAATAAAACACATGCTTTTTCCATCCAGGGAGCTTAGAACCTGGTATCAGAGGCAAGAGGTTTTGGATCTGGCTGCAATTTTTTTCTGATAGAATTCAGTGGTATGAGTTTGTTTTGTTTTTTTCCTTTTTACATCTCCCTGTTTATAAAACGAGGGGAGGAGAGTGTGTCACACAAGGAGGTCTCCGCGCCCCCCCCCCCAACTCTATTGGTTTTACATGTCAAGTGTCTACGTAGTTTGCTTGTTTGTTGGAGAAGAGAGCGTTGTAGAGCTCTTAGAGAAGACGTTATTGAAGAGCTGGGCTTCTTTTAAATTACAAAGAGTGTGCTTGGGCTGTATCAGCAAAGAGAACGCGATGTATACATTCAAGAGACTGGAGGGATGTAGGGAACAGGAAGCTATGAAGTTCTGGGCTAGGATATGTGCAGGAAGAATGCAAAGGAAAGAACCCATGCGGCAACTATTAGGAAAGATAGATCTTGGATGTAGGTAAATAGATGAAAGGAGCTACACCGAATGATTCTCTTTTTTTAAAATACTTTTATTGGGGGCTCTTATATCTCTTATCACAATCCATACATCCAGTGGGTCAGGCACCTTTGCGCATATGCCGCCATCATCATTTTCAAAGCATTCTCTACCCACTTGAGCCCCTGATATCAGCTCCCCATTTCTTCCCCCTCCCTCCCCACCCACCCTCCATCACAAACCCTTGATAAGTTATAGATTATTTCCATATCTTACATCGTCCTCCATCACCCCTCACTCACTTTTCTGTTATTTGTCCCCTTGGGAGGGGGTTATAGATTGACCCTTGTGATCAATTCCCACTTTCTCCCCCCACCCTGACCCT
>NW_022103896.1:23011614-23012759 GCF_000313985.2 Echinops telfairi
TATATATATATATTTACAGATGTACATGCCTATATTTAGACCTCTATAAATGTCCTTTGCCTCCTGGTTCTTTCCTCTATTTCCTTTTCCTTTCCTCTTGTCCCACCATCATGTTCAGCCTTCATTGGGGTTTAGTAATTCCTCGCTGCTACATTGCCCCTGATTAAGCCCCAGTAGGCATCCTATGTCCTTCCTTCCATTGATTTTAGTTCATTCATTGTTCCCTGTCCTTCTCCCCACTTCCTTTCGCCCAATGATTCTTGAACCTCAGCCTAAATGATCCCAGCAATGGAGGTATTATTGATAGTACTGGAAAAGACTATGAAGGCGGCGAATCTAAGGGTAGAGATAGCAAGGTTCAGACGTGTTGACTATGAGATGGAAATAAAATACTCATCAGAAGTATTCTAATCGGCAGTTAAAAATTATACGGCCAACCCTTAGGAGAAAAATCATGGATGACCATCAGACAGTAAGCAGTCCGTTGGTTAGAGTTTCATGCCAAATGATGAGACCAGAAGAGAAGAGAATTGTGACAAAGTGGATAAAAGAGGGAGGGCTGAGGGTTAAGGGTTGAGCTTTGAGAGCCACTCACAGCTCTGGGGTGGAATATGAGACAGAAGACCTCTCTGAGACACAGGGCCAGAGCTGGGAGAGCTAAGGTAGTCCATCTTACTAAAAACAGAAGGCAACTCAAGAAATCACAGCTGGATTTGGCTAGTTGGTGGTCACTGGTGTTCTTTTCTGATTTCTTTATTACCATAAATATTGTGTATAAGCCGAGTTTTTCAGCACATTTTTAATGCAGTTTTTGTGGTAAAAGTAGGTGCCTCAGTTGATATTCGGGTTTGCTTATACTTGAGTATATACGGTAGTTTAACTCTGTCCTCTGTGGAAATATCTGCTAGAACATTTTGGACTGCTTGGTGCAATTGATTATCTTCTCAAAGCATCTTTTTGTTTGTTCATTTAGTGTTTTTTTCCTTTTTATTTATTTATATCATTTCATTGGGGGTTCCTACAACTCTTACTACAATCCATATATGCATCCATTGTGTCAAACACATTTGTACATTTGTTGCCATCATCATTTTCAAAACATTTTATTTCTACTTGAGCCCTTGGTATCAGCTCCTCATTTTCCC
>NW_022103896.1:23014529-23021228 GCF_000313985.2 Echinops telfairi
AAAAAAAAAAAAAAAAACCAAGACAGAGCAAAACAAAACAACAAAAGAAAGTAAGACAACAACAAAACAATGATTAAAAAAAAGAAAAGCCTATAAATAGTTCAAAGTCTATTTGTTGACCTTTACGAGTGTTTTCCATTAAAGTCTTAATGGGGTGCCACGCCCTGACCCCCAAGTCTATTTTTGGTATTCCCAGGGGCTTCATTGCTTTCCTCCCCTTGCTGATCTGTTGCATGCCGTTAGCGTTTTGCCCGGGAGTGGTGGGGTCAGATCAGGCACAATTCCCTGCTCTGTGCCTCCAGTGTTCCCTTGAATCACTATGGTCAGTAAGAGATACTGTGTCTCATAGTGGGGCTGGTTTTATGGTCCTCTCTGTGCATTGGCTGCTTTGAGCAGGAATGTCGTCCTTGGGCCAGGATGTATTCCACTCTCTCTCCTTCCCTCTTTGTTTGCTCATGCGTGCTCTGATCAGATGTGCCCCTCCCCCTGAACTGTAGCTTCAATGCTGTCCTCTAAATTCTTCTGGGGGAAGAGGGGTGTCCAGGTAGTTGGGATTGGAGCCGGTCCTGCAGACCTCTCTCTTGACTCCCTGCTTCATGCCGGTATGTTACATTCACGTCTTGGTGCACCAGATTGAAGTCTGCTCCCTCTCTTCAAGTGAATCTTTTCTTCGATAGACTCAGCTACTCTTGGTAGTACAGGGTAGGAAAGAGCTCATTTAGTGTTTTGTTTTAGGGAGTAAAAATTAGAGGTAATTTAGTTGGAGTGTGGAAAATATCTAGTTAACAATATTGTTTCCAGATCCACAATCAATTTAATGTAGCAACTACTTCATTCTCTAAATGTGAATATTGAAATTGAAAGCTAAACACATGAAGTAGCTTAGCTTTTGCCAGGGACATCACAGGCCACTGTGATGGTAGGATCCAGGAGAATACACGTTAGCTGACAGATTTAGAAACAGGTTCCCTAAAGCACATGAGAACCATGTCCCCAAGGGAAGAGCCCTTGCACGTTTCCAGTTATCCACATATAGGGTTGCTATGAATTGGAATAGACTAGATGGAAGTGTTTTCATTTCATTTATTTTTATTGAAGGGGTTATGTGTTTCAAATTCACTAAGCTGGCATTGACTGAAATTAAATCTTGGGTAGACCAATTATTTGCTTTTCCTTATTCCTAGTCTTAAAAATGGGTTTTTAGAAAAACAAAGTAACAACTAGTAGAATCCAGGGATACTGTCCCTTAGATACTCCGATGTTGGGTGCTGTCAAGTTAGCTTGACACCATGTGACACAGTAGAACGACTGCACAGGGCTTTCTAGGCTGTCTTCTTTATGGAAGCAGGTCACCTAGTCGGTGGAGCGACTGAGCCGGTTCAAATTGTCAATCGTTCGTTGCATCTGAGTGCTGAACCATTGTGCTGGCGAGTTTTCTTAACTGCGCTGATAAACCGACCAAACTCAGTGCCGAAGAGTTGGATCTGACTTCTAGCAATCCTGCAGGACAGGGCAGAACCGCCAGGCGGGGTCTCGGAGACTTTAATGGGATGTTCTTGTTAGGTACCGATGAGTCAGTTCCAACACACAGCAACACTATGTATGCGCAGCAAAACGAAACCCTGCCCAGTCCTGTGCTGGCCTCACAATGGTTGTTGTTTTTGAGCCCATTGCTCTGGGCACTGGGTCAATTCATCTCATTCAGAATCTTCCTCTTTTTTTTGCTGTCCCTCTCTCAAACATGAGTCCTTTTCCAGGCACTGCTGTGTCCCAAGAAGATGTACTAAAGTACATAAGGTAAAGTCTCACCATCCTTGCTTCTAAGGAGCATTCTGGCTGTACCTGTTCCAAGACAAATTGTTTGTTCTTTTGTTAGCCCATGGTCTATTCAATATCCTTCACAGCATCATAGTTCAAAGCACTGATTCTTATGGAAACAGACAGTCTCATCTTTCTCCCACAGAGCAGCTGGTGAGTTTGAATTGCTGACCTTGTGGTTGGCACCTCAGTGCGTAGCCCACTATGCCATCAAGGCTCATGAGTTTACTATCAGCATTTAGCTACATTAGAGAGAGCAGTAATGGAGGACAGGAATTAGATATCATTCATATTTGTACCTAATGACAAATTGGATGTATAAATGCATTTAAGATTTCCATTCATTCGTTCTTTAATCTATTTTAGCAGGATACATTTACATAGAACTCATTAATCCATAATCACCAATGGTGATCTGGTCATTAAGGTGTCTATCTGACAAACACTTTGTTAATCTTCTGATTTGTATTGTTCTAGAAAGTACCAAGACAATTTTAAACATAACAGAAGTTTCACTAACTCAGAATGACCTTACCAATTAACTTTCATCAGGGAGATTTTTAATATTTACGCATTAAGGAAATCATGGGAAGAAAGCTCCAGAACCAATTTACCCTCAGTGTCTTAGGGGTTAAATAGGGGCTTCATTAAACATTTCTTTAAAATTAAGACTCTTTTGAAATGGTTTTTGTGTACCACTGGAGTCCCATGATGTGTTTTTTACATTAGGAGCAGAACAAGCTTCTGAATATAAAATCAAACCGGGATTTGCTCCTGAACATTGTGAAGGGAAAAACAGATGTGGTTTTTTTTTTCATGATTGTATCTGGCTTTATTAGGAAAACGTCTTCTGAGTTAAAACATTTTTCATAAGAACTGGAGACAATGTGCTCCATTCTATTGAGTCAGGTGGAATGTGGGACAAAACCCAAGCTTGTTGGCCTGACTTTTAAGGATACCCAGTGCAGAGCCCAGCAGCTTTCTCTCTTCCCATGTCTTCTCATTCGACTCTCTCCTCCACCCAGAGACTGCCTTTTACAGCTCCCCGAACGCAACAGTTTTCTAGCTTTCACAACTTGGCATTGCCAAGCCTCTGCCTATTATTCTTACCCCTTGCAGCTCACTAAAGTCCAGCCCTATGATGGAGCATTCAGATAACATTCTGTCCTCCTCTGGGAAATACTCTCATTTCTTCTCCTGGTCCAGCTGAAAAAGATTCCCCCACCCACACTTCACCCACTTAGGTTTTAATTAATATGCATTAGGTGATTGCTCCAGGCTAAATGCTTTACAGGCATTGCCATAACCACCCTAGGAGGTAGGTAATGTTATTATCCCATTTTACAGATGAAGAACAACAACCAGGTTTTGAATAGCTAATGATTTTCAAGATCATTTATCAAGTAAATGGCAGAGCCAGGATGTCAACCCATTTCCATCTGACCCATAAACCTATGTTCTCTCCTTGCATATCATTCAGTTTCCCTTAAACCCTCTTTAGCAAAACCAAACCCACTGCGGTCCAGTCAGCTCATAGCACATCTCTTGAAGTGCTCTGTACAGTTTCTGAATCTGAATTTCTTGAATTTGAATTGTGGAGCTAGAGAAGAGCCGTGGAAGGACTAGGGAGTGCTGAATGGACAAGTTGATCTGTCTTGGAGAAAGTATGGCCAGAGTGCTCCTTAGTGGCTCCTTAGTAGTCTTAGGGTGGTGAGACTTCATCTAACCTATTGTGGACATGTTGTCAGGAGAGACCAGTCCCTGGAGAAGGACATCATGTTTGGTAAAGTAGAAGAGGAGCAAAAAAGAGGAAGGTCCTCAAGGAGCTGGATTGACGCCGGGGAACAATTGTGACGATGTCTCGGGACTGGGCAGTGTTTTGTTCTCTTGTGCCTAAAATCAGATGGCTTGGAACGAATTTGATGGCATCTGGGAAGAAGAACAACAAGATAATGTTTCTGAAGAGGCCCTGCTGGCATAGTGGGATACACTTGGGCTGATCTCCACCAGGTCAGCAGTTTGACTCCATCAGTTGCTCCAAGGGAGAAGAGATGAGGCTTTCTGCTCCTGTAAAGATTTACAGCTTTGGACGCCCCAAGGAGGCAGTTCTACTCGGCCCAGTAGGGTCACCATAAGTAGGAACCAGCTTGACAGCGGTAGTTTTGCTTTTTTCGGTACAGAGTTTCTGAGACTGTAAATCTCTATGGAGGCACACTGCCTCATCTCTCTCTGGCAGAGTGGCTGGGGGGTTTGAACTGTTGACCTTTGGGTTAGCAGCCCAATGTGTAACTCCCTGCACCAGCTGGGGCTCCTTTTAACACTGCATTTCACTTGTTCATTACTCAAGTAGATCTTTAAATGATCATATATATATATATTTGTATATTTCTAGATTTCTACTAGACCATGAAGCTCTTTGAAATTGAAGACCACGTCTCCTTCTCAGTGCTCCTCTGTGGCTTCTGGCCCATCAGTGTCTTCCATAACTGATCTAAGTGTTTCCTAGAGCCGGAGCGGTAAAGATTGCTTAGAACCCAAGGAGTTTTGACCAGGTTGAAGGTCAGCATTAGTCCATTTGTCCTCGTAGAAGAGGCCCTGGTGGTGCTGTGGGTTAAATACTGGGATGCAAGTTGCAAAGTCAGCAGTTGAAACCCACTCACCGTTCCTCTCTGTGGGAGAAAGGCGAGCCTGTCTGAACTCATGAAGAATTACAGTTTCAGAATCCATATAGGGCTGGTCCACTCTGTCCTACAGAGTCCCTATAATTGTCTGATGACAGTGTGTAGTGGCCCTCATAGAAGAGTTTCATGTATGAAATGGTCGTCAGTTGCATTCGATTCGCTCTAACTCGTGGTGACCCCATGCATACACAGAGCAAAATGTTGCCCAGCCCAGCGACATCATGATAGTCCCCGTATGTTTGAGTTCACTGTTGCCACCACCGCACATTCTGAGTGCCTTCCGACCCAGAGGGGGAGTCACCCAGCAGTGGATGGGACAATGCGATGTTGTGATCCATGGGGTTTTCATGGACTAATATTTGGAAGAGCAGACCAGGCCTTTCTCCCAATCGCTCTTAGTATGGAAGTGCCGCTGAGGCATGTCTGCCACGGATGAGCCTTTTGAAATACTGGCAGCCTGGCAACATGGCAGCCACCAGAGCACAACAAAGTGACCGCGAGGTGGTGGTAGAAATGAGAAGCCCTTAGGACATTCTGGATTGTTAGCAAGAAAAGAAACCACTCAAAGTGGCACTGAAATAGTTTATTGTGCCAGCCTGGCCGATAAACCCAAGTGGGATTAACTGAAGGGCAGAGAGATAAATGCCTTGGTGAGTCTCGCCTTTCTTGTCTCTCACTCTTTGATCATCGGACCAGTGTGCGGCTGCCTTGCTTGTCCTGTGCCTCAATTTAAAGGCTACACTACCTGTGGGACACCTAGCCTGTGGACTGTGTCGATATAAGTTGAGGTCCCTTTAAGACATCGCTGGAGCTGGGGACTGGCAGTTGGTGACCTGGCTGGCAGTTGGTGACCTGCCTTCTGATTGGCTGCTGTGCTGACATAGCCTACCTCTCTCTATAAATAGAGGAAGATCTGGCAGCAGATCGGACTGGAAGGACTGCTAGTCTCTCACGGCAGTGAGTTGAATTGAGCCATTTGTAGTGTTTTATAATTTAACTGTTTCTTTCTTGTATTATATATTTAACTGTATATGATTTAACAGTTCATTCCTTGTTATATATCTACTTATCTTTATAAGTAAATATATTAAATTATCAGCAATTTGGTTTTATCTCTCTAGAGAACCCTGTCTAACACAGGCACCTAGAGAGATGAGAGCTTATAAGATCCCTCCTTTTAGCTGCAACCTCTCTGAAGTGAGCTAGCCTGGTGATCAGTCTGAACGTGCTGTTGCTCAAAGACAAAAAGAACACAGATTTTATCTTCACGGTTGACAATCAGCTAAAAATTATCTATAGTCTCACAAATAACAGGGAAGGGAATCATAGTAATTCTCTCTCAAAGTCCCACTGACAAACAGCATGGTGGTCTTTCAAATTATCCTCCCCTAGTGCTCATGATGGCCTCTATTAATTTTTTTGTGGTCCCACTAATTTTCTCAATTTACCAGTGAGTCTGCCTTCACGTGAATACAAGTAGGCTGGCGTGTGAACTCAATGGCTTCCCTAGAAGGTAAGGGTCTATGGAAGGACAGTTAGAGTTTGGGGGGAGTAATGGAGCTCTGGGACTCCTCGTTAGATCTGGGACTCCTCGTTAGATCTGGGACTCCTCATTAGATCTGGGAATCTTGGTTAGATCTGGGAATCCTCGTTAGATCTGGGAATCTTGGTTAGCGCAGGTGGGGGAGATGTGGGAAGGATTTTGGTTTGCAGGGACCTTAAGGAGTTGCAGGTCCTCCTATGATGACTTTGCGAAAATGTTGGTGAACCACTGTGGTAGTTACATGATGTGGTGTCAATTTGAGAGGATTATGAGTGAAGAGGTGGGGTCTGGCCTGTCAATCTAGATATAACCAATGAGACCTCTGTGTGGGCATGGCCTTCTCCTGAGAATTCTGGGAACTCTTATTTTTCCTCCATGGAGGCAGGAGATATCTTCTCACTCTTTTCACTCCTTTGGAGACTCTACTGACAAGGCTGACTTCCTGCAAGACATCCCTGAGGAGAAGCTGCATGGACCTACCCTGATGTAGCCCTGGGTGTTGGAGAAGACACGTGGAGACCCCTGCGAGCACTGAGATGCTTACAATGCCACTGGATCCAAAGACTTTTTCTACCCACTGGCCTGTGATCATCCTGTATTTGGCATCATTGCGTGTGTTTCGTGAGTCTGAAGAGGACTTTATAGATTGGTATCTGA
>NW_022103896.1:23022242-23028187 GCF_000313985.2 Echinops telfairi
GGATTGGAGGAAGACTCATTAACAGCCTTCCATATGCAGATGCTGAAACCTTACTTGCAGAAAGTGAGGAAGACTCTGAGAACTTACTGATGAAGATCAAAGACTACAGTTCTCAGTGTGGATTACACCTGAACATAAAGAAAACCAAAATCTTCCCTACTGCCCTAATAATCAACAGCATGATAAATAGGGAAACTATTGGACTTGTCAAAGATTTCATTTCACTTGTATTCACAATCGATGCCCGTGGAAGCAGCAGTCAAGAAGGAAGATGAAGGCTTGCCTGGAGCAAAGCTGCCGAACAAGACCTCATGAAGGCGGTGCAAGGCAACAGTGTCAACTGTGCTGACCCAGTCGTGGGCTTTCCAATCACCTCATAAGCCTGTGAAAGCTAGACAATGACTAAGGAAGACCAAGAAGAATCGATGCCTTTGGATTTGGTGTTGGCAAAGAATATTGACTCTTCCACATACTGCCAGAAGAAGGACCCAATCTGTCTTGGGAGGAACACAATCAAATGGTGATGAGAGGGCAAGGGAGAAAATTAAAAGGGAGATCTTAGTTTTATTAATTAGTATTCTTTAAAAAAATCATTTTATTGGGGGCTTATGCAGCTCTTATCACAATCCATATACCCATCCATTGTGTCAAGCACATTTGTTGCCATCATCATTTTCTTTCTACTTGAGCCCTTGGTATCAGCTCCTACTTTTTTCTCCTCCCTCCCCCACCCTCCCTTCCTCCCTCCCTAATGAACCCTTGGTAATTTCTAAATTATTATTATTTTTTCATGTCTTACACTGACCAATGTTGTCTCCCTTCACCAACTTTTCTGTTGTCCATCCCCCAGGGAGGGGGTTATATGTAGACCATTGTGATCGGTTCCCCCTTTCTCCCTTCACCTTCCTCTTACGCTCCTAATTAGTATTCTTATGGAACTAGGGTGGCTTTGGTTATAAGAAAGTGACAAACAGCTTCTTCGCCTCAGTGGCTTCACAGAACAGATTTTATTTTTCACGATAGATAATCAGTACGGGACTGATTGACAAGGCGCTCCGCAATCAGTCAGGGTATTGATGGAAGGTGCTCCTTCTGGGTACATTCTTATAAGGTCACCAAAATAGGGTAAGAGAACCTGGTGAATCTTGCACTAGCTCTCACAACGTCCACGTGGAAATGACTCGCCTCTTCTATTCAGGACTCCGGGAACAAAGCGAGCCCCATGGCCGTATCTCATTTCAAGAAGGGCAAGCATGCCATCTGTCTGCACTCAGAGGAGCCCAGTGCCTGAGCTGGCCTCTGTGGCGTGTGGAGGGCAGAGCCGGATTCTGTGCTGAGATGGAGGGGACGTACCGTCACGCAGAGAGCAGACATGACAGCGAAACCCGGGTGAAATGGCGCTCCCATTCTTTGCCCCTCAGGAACCTCGCGTTCCAGTGGGAGGGCAGAGCACCCACTGAGAAGATGCCCAGGGAAAACATCATCATTTAGAAATATCATCAAAAAGTATTTTCTGTTCATCTGACGATGGGAAGCACGAGCAATTATGTGGTTCTGTGGTGTTATGGGAACACACGCTCCTGTCTTTCCATTCAGACTTGGTATGAACAAAGTTTGTGACCAGTTTTCAGATCCCAAAATGTCTACATATAAGAACCCTTATTCAAAATCCAGCTTTTAAAATTTTACCAAGTGCCAACATTAAAACCCAATTTACTCCTTTCCCTTGAAGAAAGTATCCATTTTTATGTTGCTGCTGTTTTGTATTCCGCCCCCCCCCCACGCCCGCTTCCCTTCATAGCTTGGTTTAAGAGCCCTCTTTAGATGAGAAGAAAGCTTGTGTTTTCCAATGTGATTAAGGAGAGCTCTTTCAATGAGATTTCTTCAGCATTGGGAACACAGTTACTTTAGACAGATTAGGATGACTCTTGTCTTATCACAGAAGTAGGAAGCACAAGAATTGAGTTTTCTATCTTCCCTCCTCTTCCCCTTATCTCTCCCCACCTCTTCTCTTTGCTCCCGTCCTCCCCCCACACCCTCTCCCCACTTCTTCTCTTCTGGGCTTATCTTTTCATCTAATCATCACTTCCACAGCTCCACACCGACCACATTAAACAACAAAACAGAAACAAACAAACAAATAAACAGAAACACCTATTACTGTTGAATCAATTCCACTCCGATCAATCTGCCCGATTCTGGGGAAAGACAAGGCTTTCTTCTCCCAGGAAGAGTTCAACAGTCTTGGGAACCCACAGGGGCAGGTCAACCCTGTTCTGGAAGGCTGCTCTGCCTTGAGGTAGACTTGAAGGGAGTGAGTTGTGGTGAGCAACCCTAGGGCAAAGATACCCCATAGGGTATCTAAAGCCCTTACAGAAGCAGACTGCCACATGTTTCTCCCTCAGAGTAGCTTGTGGGTTCGAACCACTGGCCTTTTGGTTAGCAGCCAAGTGCTTACCAGCTGTATCTCCAGTTGGTCCTCTACTGGCCCAACTCCTACTAATTTGTAAGGTCACAGTTTACTGTCGTTTACTGGGGAAGCCTTCCTGTCCCTTCACTCCACCTGGAATCACAGATAAGCACTTTTATAAAGCTAATTACTTTTTCCCTAGAAGTCTTATGAAAAAATATGTTTATATGATTGTTTCTGGAATTGTTTACTTTTCTTTCCCACCGATAATACCGCAAGCTCTCTAAAGGCAGAGGCAGTGACTGTCTTGTTCATTCCTGCCATGACAAATAAATCATGAACAGGTGCTGGATAAACATATTTATATCTACTTTGTCAATAAGGGCAGGAAAATACTGGGCTTTCTACTCCTGTAAACAGTTACAGTCTCAGAAACCCACGGGGTGGGGTGGGGGATGGGGTCCCTATTCGTCAGCACAGATTGGATGGCAGGGAGAGTGAGCCAATCCGTCCATGGGTGGGGACGGGGGGTGGGTGGGTGCGAACACACAATTGCTAATGGGAAGATTGGGAGTTTGAGACCACCCAGGGTACTTGGCAACCTATTTTCGAGCAATCAGTCCTTGAGCACAGAGAGACCAGTTCCTGAAAGAGGACATCATGCTGGGTAAAGTCGAAGGTCAGCACAAAGAGAGGAGGATCCTCAGGGAGATGGATGGACACAGTGGCTGCAACCACGGGCTCAAACCACAGGACTGGGCAGTGGTTCTTCTGTTGTGCGTACAGTTGCTATGAGTTAGAACCATCTTCATGGCACCTAACAACAACAACAACAACAACAACAAGGATTACTTCTCCTCAGCTCCTTGGGTTTGAAAGACATGGTTCTTGGGTTGAGAGGTGCTGATCAACTCGGGGGGCTGTGCGCCAAAGGCAGAGAGCCCTGCACATGGAGGAACGGCCGCCACAGAAGTATGCGCTCAACTCTGTCTTGGTTTTATAAGTGTTGGTATTCGGGGGACAGTGATCAATGACATTTTAGATTAAGACGAGTGTCTTTCTTCAAAACTCTGAAGTTTAAAAGATGGATGGATGGACTGGTGCAGAGGGGCGAAAGAAGGAGACCCTATTTTCTTCCACCAGCTGCGTAAGATTCTTTTCTGCTGGCCAGCATGTCTGATATGATAGACTGAAAGCCCCATTTTCTTGGTAAAACAAACACAGACTTCTTTTTTAAAAAACACTTTTTGATACTTTATGAGTAGGGCTGGTGTATGTAACTGATCAAGACCAACATATGGCTTATTATGACATTTAGCTGATTAAAATAGTCTAGACATAAACTTGAGATTTCAGCAATGTTTAAGTTAAGTAAGAAATACATGTTCACATACAGTAGATGTGCACTCAGTCCAAGGCCACCTGTGTCCCTACAGGAATTACAGAGCAGGAAGTACTTTTGACTCAAGAAGTGTGTCTGAAAATTAAGGTTGTAAATTAACAACAGCTTGTCTATTAGATTAGTTCAGCCATAAAGGATTCAGTATGTTTCAAAATGCTCGTGATTTTCAATACGTTTCTGTGGCTCGATTTAATAAAGAGGGATGCTGGGAATGGTTTTGGCTCGAAAGCCTGCAAAAGCCCATATTTAGAAAATCCCGGAGAATAAATAGTAGCTGCTAGTTAGCCTGTGGTGAAACACACCTGTGGCTAATGGAAAAGGAAAAGTTTGAGCTGCCCTTGCCACCAGCCCCCAGGCCGACACCAGGGGAATGCTGTGGCTTAGTGGTCTGTGCCCGTCCAGTTTTGGCCCAAGTGCCAGGAGCCCAGGGCTCTTCTTCTGGCCGCAAGGCCTCTTGGGCTTTGTTTTCCTGGTCTGGACTTGTGAATAATGAGGCCTAATTACCACATGGGGCGGCTGTGAGGATTAATTGACTAAATCAAGGTCACCCCTAGGCTCAGTTAAGATGGTGGGGAGTTTACATTCACTCGTCTCTCCAGGTCACCCCCTCCTGGTACGTGGGAGATGAAGGCAAACCATGGGACAAGCTCAGTCAGGGAACACGCTTCTCTGGCTGCTTGTGTGTGTGAGAGAGACAGGCAGAGACGGAGCTTGGGAGGCAGAGGCGGAGAGAGAAGGAAGGGAAGAGAGAGAGAAGGGCCAGAGGAGGAAAGCGGCCACTTCTACAGTCTCCGGGGCCTGGTTCCCAGGTGGTCTGTGGGTGGACGAGATGCGGGTCATGGGCTGGGATCAGAGGTGAACAGAATGGGAGTCTTTTGGCTGTTCTCCTACAGCCACCCTAGCAACCCGGCAGGGAGACGTGGAGCACTGGGGGACCTGAAGTCCATCCACGATCCTTGTTTGGCTGAGGTTTCAATTCCGTCTGCGAAGGTGAGCTGGGCCTGCCCTTTCCTTTAGGAGGGCTTCAGAGCTAGGAATCCAGCTACTGATTGTGGGCATTGGCCTCTGCTTCGGGGTCCACTGGTTTTCTGTGTGACCCTTAAGGGGAGCACTTCCCCTCACTGGAGACTTGAGGAGCCCGAGATACGCGTCGGTGGATCAGGTACACGTTGCTGGGTGACAAAGCACTCCCACACCCAGGGCCTGAAAACAGCAGCGATTTCATTTAGCTCAGAGTTCTGCGGTTTGGGCCTTGGGACTGGCCGCCTCCTGGCACTTAGCTGACATGGTCTGGGCCGGCTGAGCGCCCCTGGGCTGGCCCATGTGTCTGTGGTCAGCCGGTGGTCTGTCTGATGTATGACGGCTGCGTCTGGGATGGTGGGGCGACTGGAGCCTTTTCCTTTGGAGACTAGTCCAGGCTCACTCACTCAGCAGCCAAGGGTTCTAAAAGATCAAAAGCCAAAGCAAGTGCTAGGAATTGAAATGTGTCCCTCCGCACCCCACTCCTCAAGCCAGCACCCCCTTACTCCCCAACAACAAAAGAAGATGGGTTAAAAGTCCTGACCCTGTTCCTGGGAATATGACCTTGTTTGGGGAAATGGAGGGGTTCACCCGACACTGTTAAGGAGTCCTGCTGGCTAGTGGGTTATGCATTGGGCTGCTAACCCCAAAGTCAGCAGTTCAAGACTCCTAGCCTCGTCTCAAGAGAAATAGGAGGCTTTCTACTTCTGAAAAATAATTCCAGTCACAGAAATTCACAGGGGCAGTTACTCTGTCCTATAAGATCCCCATGAGTCAGAATCCAGTCAAAGACAGTGTTTTTGTTTGTTTGTTTGTTTTGTGGCACTCTTGGGTAAACGTTGGACAGCTAAACTCTAGGTCAGTAGTTCAAAACCACCAGCTGCTTCATGGGGAAAAGGATGAGACTGTCTTCTCCCATAGAGATTTACAGCCTGAGAAAGTCTCACGTCAGAATCGACTCCATGGTGGTGGGCTTGGGTGGGTTCAGGAAGTAGGAATGTTCTTTGTAGATTCAATCAGTTAAGTTAGTGAAGTTATACTGGAACCCAGTGATCTCTCAGCCCGTCTGCGTGGTGCCTTATGGAGAACAGACAAGGAGACAGGGTCACACAC
>NW_022103896.1:23030619-23032202 GCF_000313985.2 Echinops telfairi
AAATCATATACACCCTACCATATCATCCTCAAAGTGGTAAGTCAATTCCAGGTCTATCTACTCTTCTTCTGAATCATCAAAATCCAATATGGGTGAGATTTGAGGCATGTTTCATCCTCGGAAAACTTTTTCCTTATCTGTGACCTTGTGAAACTGAGAATGTAAGTTATTTGTTTCCAAAGCACAATAGAAGACCAGGTATTAGGCCTGTATTTTCATTGCAAATGGGAGCTATTGGAGGGAGAGATGGGATAATAGGCACCAAACAACTCTAAAATCTAGCAGAACAAATGATATTAGTTCTTGAGACTTACACATAAACTGTTCTTTGGGACCATCTGGGCAATGGCTCTGTATTCCAGATTCTGGGTGATGGGCATACCTTCTGGAGTCTTGGTCAAGGCTGTTGGTCCTGGGTCTTGGCTCTGCCTTACAGGCCCGTTGAGGTAGCATCTTTGTTCCCTTGGCTTTGGCTGATCCTGTGCTCTTAGTGCATCTGAGTGGTGACTCCATCCTCTCAGCCCCAGAACGTCCTGTTTTTCTTCCATTGTTTGAGCATAGCACCCACTCTGCACCTTTGGGCAGTTGCTGTATTCTCCTGGCACACTTTTACCTTTCCAGAACTGAGTTGGGGGAAGACTCTTAGAAACCTAGGATGCTGTGGTCCCACACTTTGAGTTCAATAAGTCTGTGGCCCTACCCTTTGAAGCTGTGAAAGTCCTGCTTCCAACAGTTTGGATGATCTCTGAGTGATTCCTGGGGAGCCCGTTTTCTTTTCTTGGGAGACAACAGATGGAGCTCCTTTGGCCTGTTTCCTTCATGTAGAATTCCAAATGCCACACAGTGTTCTTTAATTTTGTCTGTTTCTGCCCCTTTCCACCTAAGCTGTTAGGATTCTACTTGGGTAGTTGGCTAGATCCATCCATCTCAGATTTAATCTCTCTAACAATGATTGCGCACCAATACCCTTAGTGAACAATCTTTGACACGTGTTCTTAATTTGTACAACAGGATTTCCCAAATCTTTAATTTCTGTTTCCATCTTGCACAGTTCATTTTTAAGCCCACCTCTTTCCTCTCACATTTTACTCCATGTGACAAGGAGAAACCACATGGCCCCTGGAATCTCTTGCTTAGAAATCTCATCAGCCAAGTGTTCAAGTTCATCACTTACAAAGTCTACCTTCCACCAAACATTTGAACACAGTTTAGACAAGTTCATTGCCATGGCACAAAAAAGCATCACCCTTTCTCCCCTGTTCATTATTTCCTCTTAAATTGTCACCCGAAGCACATTCAATATCCCCTACCCCTTTTTTATTCCAAAAGCATTTAACTGAATTTCTAAATGTGTTTAAGAACAGAAAGATCCAAATCAGAGGTAAAAAGGAGTGTGGAAAATTCAAGAAGCGGTGTCACAATCTTGGGGTCCTGTTCCAGGCACGACAGAGACCAAGAAGGCACAAGCTCTGTCCTGGGCTCGCCTCAGCCTAGTGGCTGCCTGTCAAATCCTGTACCATGCCGGTGCCCTGTGCCCACACACCCTGAGATGGGGCCTAAGGAGTGGGGAGGTTAGGGCAGCC
>NW_022103896.1:23033041-23034092 GCF_000313985.2 Echinops telfairi
CACTGTCCTATAGGGTGGCTATGAGTTGGCGTTGACTAGATAGCAGTGAGTGTGTGGTGTTCATAGATCTCAAGTGATTAATTAAAAACATACACGGCCCTAACTCTGCCTCATGAACGTAACAAAGACAACCTATCCCCACCTGGGATTCTAACCACAGGTTACAATATCAATTAGAATTTATAATATTTATTTTTTGGGGAAAACAATTGCTAGGAAAAATATCAAGTAATTAATAAAAAGTTATATATATAACTAAAATATGATAAATATATAATAAAAGTTATATATATCTATGCAAGAATCTAGTGAATAGGAGGGGGTTAATAAATAGTGAACACAAAAATGAATCTCTATGAGTACATTCGTTAGCCTTAAATATTTTTTTTGTCTACACAGATATTTTACTAACTGTAGAAACTTAGAAAAAGACATAAAGAAATGACAATAAATTTTTATTTCACTACTAGAAATAATAATACACAGTTGCTAATATTTCAACAAGATTTTTTTTAATGCATATGTAGCATGTCTGCTGCAAACATGGAAATCACACTACACTACTGTTTTTTTGCCTTGGAAAAATATGAAGGGCCTTCAAACCATTCTTGAGAAAACTTAATTTTCTTTTCATTCAATTTTTCCCATAAACTTTCTGAAGCTCCTTCATCCCCATTTACTGCTGCATTCTTGATAAATGAAAAGTATTCTAGTGCATATCTGATTCACAATACACTGAACACAATCCTCATTGTTAGGCTTTTAATTGTTTTCTGATCAGGATATTATTACTTTTTAAAAGTCATATGAACATTTTGAGTACTAAATTCTTTGAGCACATTCTTAAATAGTTCCCTCGTATTTCTAGAAGTGGTGTTGCTAAGTCAGAGGTTAGGCATGTTTGAGAGATTTCTGATTCATTCCAACAAATCAACCAATCTTAAGGAACGTTCAACTCTGCTCGCACATTTCACGTTGATTTAAAATGTCCACTTTCTTTGGTTTACCATTTCCAACACACATTTATAAATGCCTCTGAATCCCCTACGAC
>NW_022103896.1:23034312-23035703 GCF_000313985.2 Echinops telfairi
ATATTAAGTACATCTGGAACGAGCATAAGAAGTAGATGAATTTCATTACAACCGTTCTGTCATTTTTCACAAATGTAGCAGCTAGGACTACTACCTCTTCTTAATCTCCCTCTGTGTGTGGTTATCATTTTTCATCTTTTGGTTGGTATATAGTGGAAACAGAGAGAGGTTTCATAAAAGCAAACAAATAATCATCCCTTGATTTGCTTTTTCCGGGTCTTTACTCATCTACAGATAGGCTAGATTCCAAAGTAGCCACAGTACTTGTTCACATTTCTACTCATGCAGGTCTATACCTGGCAATTGCTCATGCTTGCCAATAGCCAAAGCATTTTGATTGGGCCAAACTTGTCAGCGGACTCTTTGTTTGTTTGTTGTTCGCTGCTGTTCTGTCGGTCACTGGTCCACCATTAGAACAAAATACTGCACCAGCCCCATGACTGGGTCTGGGCGCACCACTTTGATCCATCAGGATTTTCATTGCATGATTCTCTCACCATGCCTTTCAGCCAAATCTGTCTTAGTTTGGAAGCTCCGTGAAACACGTTCAGCATCAAAGCACCACACGAGCCTCCACTAGTGAGCGGTGATGGCGTGTGAAGTGCACAAGTTGGGAATTAAAACCAAGTCTTTGGCACAGGGATGAGAATGCTACCTTGAACCACTGCCTTACACTGAACTATGTTCTAGAAGACTTTGAGTCTTAAACATCTTCTTCATGGGCCTACCTCATCACACACATCAAAGTGTAACTGAATTGCAGTTGATAAACATAACGTTGGCTCGGTTGTGAACTCTGAAGTACGCTTTTTGAAAAGTAGACTTTCCCATTTCTCCGTTTGGCCTGACTCTCAGTTCCCCAGAAGTTACCAATGGCATTCACTTAGGGGTTCTGGTAGTCCTTCATTGGTGCACAGAGACTTAAATCACTGAGAATCGTGACCTGCTTTGTTACCAACCATTCACATTTTGTTCTACCATTTAGAAGACGTCCTATTGGCAGCAAGGAGATGTAAGTAAGGCATAGCTACAGCGCTCCACGTGCCTGTTGCCATCATGTCTCTATTCAGCAGCCCCTTCCCCAACTTCTTTTTTCCTTGAACATAATTTTTTTTCCCATTACAGAAGTTTCCTTTATTTTCACTTTTAGACTTGAAAATATAAGTGTTCTTTTTAAAAATCATTTTATTAGGGCCTCATACAACTCTTATCACAATCCATACATACATCAGTTGTATGAAGCATATTTGTACATTCATTGCCCTCATCATTCTCAAAGCATTTGCTCTCTACCTAAGTCCCTGGCATCGGCTCCTCATTTTCCCTCCTCTCTTCCCGCTCCCCCCTCCCTCATGAACCCTTGATAATTTATAAATTATTATTTTGTCATA
>NW_022103896.1:23037555-23049607 GCF_000313985.2 Echinops telfairi
GCTTGCCCTTCTTCTGCCTCTCAGTCATTCCTCTCAGCTGGATTGCTGTGACTCCAACACCCCCAGGATCTCTATGTCCTAATAAATGTAGATAAGGGGGCATTAAAAACACCAGACAAAAAGAAAAAGAAATGAGAAGGCTCTATCTCCTTAAGGAACTTACATCTTAATAATCTAAAATGTATACCTTCTCAGTTGTTCTTCAGTCAATTCCCTTGGATTCCAGTGAACGGGCAGGAGGAAGCATCTCTGGTGGTCTGGGGACAGCCTCGGCCATCAGGTCAAGAATATCAAAGGCCGTGGAGGCGACGCAGGGTCTGGCAGTGGTTTGTTCTGTTACCATGTGCCGGAGTTGACGCCCTAGCAACGAACAACCTCATCCACAGTGGTCTGGGCACGAGGCGCTGGCGGCTCCGTGGCAGAATTCTCTATCTACATTTATATGTCTGTAGGCTGGCCCACGAGTAGGTTCTTCTTGAAAGCACTTCTTCCTCCTCGATTCTGTTCTTCCAACAACAAGCAGAGACTGAGTGCAGGCTGTTCAAAGCTGGAAATAGAAAGGTGAACCTGAAAGAACTAACAAAATGGTGCCGTTTCTAAGACACGCACAGAAACGACCATGATACAAAAGAGAGAGCTCTAATTTTCATGGAGGAAATGCAACCAAGGGCTTTGAGGCATCAGAGGAGAGAGAAGCTGATAGAGGGGGTGAAAGGGTGAGTCCAATGTTGGTGCAGCCTGGGTTTTATTCTCAGTCAATGGACTGTGCGTGCAGCCACCACCCAGCTGCATGTTGCTATCTCTGATACTGAGCAGGTTTCAGTGGAACTAAATGGGCCGAAAGGAAAAGCCTGGCCCTCTACTTCCAGAAACCCTGTAAGTCACACCAGTCCTGGAAGCTCGCCATTACATGTTGAAGGTTTCGAAGTAGGACATAGGAAGACACGCCCAGAAGAAGGCAGTGTGATCCACAGCATGTGAAGGGGATGGTGAGTTGTGAAGTGCTGTCAGGGTGGTTCCGACTCCTAACAGCCTGGTGAGCAACAGAAGGAAGCACTGCCTGGTCCTGCGCCATGCTCACAATTGTTCTTCTGTTTGAGCCCATTGTCGCAGCCACCGTGCCAATCCATCTCCTCGAAGGTCTCCTTTTGCCCCCATGTCCCTCCACTCTACCAAGCATGATGTCCTCCTTCAGGGATGGGGCTCTCCTGATAACAGCTTCCATGGACATGAGACAAGCATTCGCCATTCCAGCTTCCAACCACCATTCTACTACACTTCTCCCAAGGCAGATCTGGTGATTCTTTGGCAGTCCATGGTACTGCTATCTTCTTTGCCAGTGCCGTAATTTAAGTGCATGAATTCCTCTTTGGTCTTCTTTATTCAATGTCCACCTTGCGCATGCGTATGAGGCAAGGGAAAATCCCATGACTTGAGTCAGGTGCACTTTTGTCCTCCAAGTGACAGCCTTGTCTTCCAACAAAGAGAGTCCATGTAGCAGATTTCTCCAACGTAACGTGTCGTCTGATCTATGGACTGCTGCCGCTTTGAGGGATTGACTGTGGACCCAAGCAAGGTAAAATCCTTGAGCACTTCAATCTTTTGTCTATTTGTCATGATGATAGCTATGGTCCAATTGTGAGGATTTTTATTTTCTTTACATTGAGTTGCAATCCATACTGATGGCTGCAGGCTTTGATTTTCATCAGCAAATGCTTCAATCCTCACTTTCAGCAGGCAAGTGCTGAAAGTGCTTCAAATGCTCACTTTCAGCAGGCAAGATGGTGTCACCTGCATATTGCAGGTTCATAAGTCTTCCTCCCACCCTGATGCCATTTTCTTCTTCAAATAATAGCGGATGGTGTTGAACTGGGCAATGTTTCATCCTGTTGGTCCATGGGATTGCTATGGGATGGGGACCAACTCAGTAGGAGCTAAAAAGTGGTCTGAGCACTGTTTGAGGGATAGCCCTGCATCTACCTACAAGGGACACAGAGTCCACCCAAGGGGACAGGTTATAACACCTAACCACAGGGCATTCCAGTCAGCGTGGCATTAGATGCTCAAGATGTAGAAGTGTAAAGTAAAAAGACATGACCAGAATAGGGAAATAATGAGGGTCTGGAAAAGTTCCACAGATTCATACTCTTGGTTTGCCTATCAACTTTCCAGATGTAGAAGGGAATATAGGTTGTGTGGTATGGGAAGCTCATTCCAGGCAGAATTAGCAGTGTAAGAGGAGGCACAGAGTAACAGAACATTGTGGAATGTTGGGGAAGTAAACTAGTAGGGGGTGGGGACATAGAGTACAAGTGGAAGAAGATAAAAAGCTAAAGCTGGAGAGGAAGGGAGATGCCGAATATGAAGGCTCTGTTTTTAGACTTCATGAGGGATGTGGCCAGTGGTTTCCAAACTGTCCTTCTCCTACAGGTGGATTTTAACTTCTGTGTTTGTCTGCCATCCAATACTTTCTCCCCACAACGTGCTCTACGAAATTATTAAAACATAAATAGGTCCGTCTTTTTACAGATCTTTCCCTTGATAGGAAATCCCTATTGTAACCTCACTAGTGCAGTCAGGCCATGGCGACCCCACATGCGAGTCCGAGTGGAATGGTGCTCTGTTCCAGCAGGGTCTCCGTGGTGGAGTTGTTGTTGGTAGTTCGCCAGCACCTCTGGGTAAACTCAACCCTTCACCCTTCTGGGCAGCATTGAGCACGTTAATGGCTTGTCCCACCAGGGACTCCACTATCATGTGAAGGAGCTTTGTATCAAGCGACCCGTGGATTGCACAACATTCTTTGCTCAGTACTGAGCTCTATGTAAATCCCATCAAGGAAAGTGGTGATTTACACAAAAAACCAAGTTGGTGTTAGCATACACCCCAATCCCATTGCTCTTGCTTCGACTCTCACTCAAGGTGACCTCAGAGGACAGAGCAGAGCTGCTCATGTGGTTTTCAAGGTCACTGATCTTTATGGAAGCAGACTGCCACGCCTTTCTCTTACAGAGTGACTAGTAAATTTGAACTGCTGACCTACGGGTTAGCTGCTGGGTGCTTAACCACTGCACTCTTTGGTATGAAGTCCATTTGGTATAAAATGCAGAAGTGTGTTAACGTAGAAAGGGCGGGCTCCCCAGTCAGGCAGCGCAGAGCCATATATTAGATATCCAACTGAGGCCAGATTATTTGCTCTCAGCTTCCTTGTTTGTAAAACAGGGACAGCAGTAGTATCTAGAGCTCCCAGGCCTTGAGGTAAATGCTACAGAGGACATGCACATGAGCACAGTTAGCAGTGTGCAACAGTAAGATCTGTCAGGACATGTCTCCTGTGAAATATTTTGTTTTTCTCTAAAGGTGGTAATAATTACAAACTGTCGGAAACATTTTTTAGGAAAGTATTTGGTTCCTGAGAAGTTCTTAGGTCTTTTAAATCTCTCCATTTTTGCAAGTACATTTTAAGTCAAGCAGTCAATTGTGGGCGTTTATTTCTGAATTGGATGTTCCAGAAAGAAACTTAGACATTAACTCAAATAGTAAGAAGTTGATTCTAGCAGAGAAAACAGAGTTGGTTCATCCATCCATCCATCCATCCATCCATCCATCCATCCCTGACACACACACACACACACACACACACACACACACACACACACACATCCTTTTCCCTTCCTCAGTCTGACAGGCTCTTCCTTGTACTAGATGGGATTATGAAGTATTCAGGGGTGGAAATAAAGGGTCTCTGGGGACAGAAATAGCTGGAGAGACTTGAAACAGCTCAGAGCTGACAAGTGACTTCTCTCAGGCGTGTCGGGACTTCCGAGTCTCTGGTTTGAAGACCCAGTGCAAGTCTACCGAACCTTTCTGAGCCTCAATTTCCTTGTCATTCTCAGCGATCAAACTTACCTTGAAACACTGTGGAGAGGACTGAGCTATAGCACATAGTTGAAGCCCTTTAAAGAGACTTTGCCACAAAGAAGAAACTTAATAAATCAACATACAAATGTACCAACAAATATGTATGCATAATTAGTATGAACTTTGAAAAAACGTTGGTCTCTTTTGACAATCATATTGATCACCAAAACATCCTAAGTGCCGGTATAAGCTCGGTGGCAGTACATAATTGTAAGCTGGCTATCTAATTGATCCAGAATGTGCTTATATTAATTTAAAATTATGTTAGAAAGAAAAACAAGTTAAAATTTAAAGATCTCATAATTCTTAAGGGTCTCGACTTACAAGGAGTTAGTGGTTTGCACATGAGAACACTTAACTAAATTATTTTCAAGTTCATGCTCAGTATTAAAATGTTACTTTTCCCCTCCAGTTTGGGGAGAGAGGCTAAGCGGGAGGGGTGGGGGCAGAGAAAATGGCAAAGTTATTTTTAAAAAAGCAGTAGAAGTAATATGTATTAACTCTCTTATTGGTTGTCATGTTTAGCTCATAACATGATCTGGAGGGAGGTATTATTTTTTCTGTATCTTAAAAATGGGGACATCGAGGCTCACATTGATTCAGTGACTATCTCAGGGTAAAACCAAAGAACTGGCATTTTAGTTGATTGTCTACAAGTAAATTTATTTGCCTATAATTTCACTGTAACATTTGAGAAAGAAGATGCCGTTATAGGAGTTTACGCATATATTCTCGCAACAAGCCTGCGTAGACACCACTGACTTTGCATTTAACTTCCAGAATGCCAAGGGAAAGGAGGCTGCTGGAGGATCCAGCGAGGTGGCCTCACAAAGAAACCTTTGGCCTTTATGTATAAAAGGAATTGCTTTATCATGGAGGAAGAAAAATTAGGGATCTCAAAGCAGTTAATATATTTTATCTAAACGTTATCTATGAAAGTACCATCTTGTCAACACCATTCTATCATGTCCAAAACCAAAAAAGTGGTTTTTTTTGGCCCCTTTGACAAACACTGTGTCCTCATGGGAACATCATTTTTGTTACATTGGGGGACAGTTTCCATTTCCCCAATCCCCACATGTTTTCAGAATGAGAAACAACTGACACACTTATTTGACTCTATGTACCTCATCCCTGTGTGGAGCCCTGGTGGTGTGGGGTTCTGTGTAGGGCTGCTAACCATAAGGTCAGCAGTTCAAAGCCAGCTGCTGCTTGGGAGGGAGATGGAGTTTTCTACTTCTAAAGCGATACAGTTTCAGAAACCCTCAGGGGGCAGTTCTGTCTTGTCCTATAGGCTCACTGAGTTGGTATTGACTCCGTGGCAGTGAATTTGAGTTTTTGAGAGCTGATCACAGAAATCTCTCTAGAGGAGTCATCTGACTCAGAGGAGCCATTCATAATGTCTTAGCCCTGTTTCTGGGCTAAGAGTTGTCATTGGTGGTGGTGGTAAAAAATGGTGTGTGGGGGGGCACATGTGATCCAAAGCCAACCAGAACCATTTTCTGGGAATCTTCAGCTTGAAACTATATGAAGATCCATCCCTTTCTTATGACAAAACAGGGAAGATGTGAGCTAGGAATGGTGGTGGTCCTGATTCCAGCCTCCGGAGAGACTCAGCTGAAGAAATGAAGCCAACAAGCAAAGAGAAGCAGAAATAAGAAGGGAGAAAGTCCTGACCAGGTGAAGCCGAGAGGTCCCAGAGCTATGCTGTCTCCTGTGTCGCTAAGCTTCCAGTCCATGGGCTATAGCCTCCCAAATATTCCTCAAGTGCAAAGGTTGGCTTGAATTGGAATTTTGTTACTTGTGTCCCAAAGAATCTGGACTAGTGACTACAATGCTTGGGAAGTGGGGAGCAGAAAGTAAGGGTGTTTTACAGACCATACTTTCTTTATTCCAAGACTGAATCTGGAATTTCTCAATATGTCAGGAAGACCAAACCCGAGCGAGGACAGGACATCTTACCCCCATGGTCTCCCCCCCCCTCCAAACTTCTGCTAAGGAACCCATTCTTCCTCCTAGTGGCCCTATAGGACAGGACTGAACTGCTCCTGTGGGCTTTCGAGAACGTAACTGTGGTAGTTTTACAATTTCATATCAACTTGATAAATAGGTTATAAGGGTGGAGTCTAGCCTGTCAATCAGGTCTCAACCTGATTGATACCTCCTTGTGGGCCTGGCCTTCTCAGGAGCATTCTGGTAGTTTCTTCTCTTACTCCCTGGAAGTGGGACACACTCTCTCTGTTTCACATTCCTCTCGACAAGCCACATGTGGCCACGCTGTGGCAGTCAGAGCCCTGGAGATGTATTCACTGCCATTGAAGCCACAGGATGTACCACCCCCTGGTCTGTGATCTTCCTGCATGCGGCATCATTGCATGTGCAGTGTGATTCTGGAGAGGAATTCATGGGCTAATATCAGACTAATGGACTTGATGTAGACTGGGCTGGGATGTTTTAGTGATGCATAATTACTGCTTGATAGAAAGTTCTCTCTTACATATCCATCAGTGACTCTGGATTTGTTTCTCTAGTCAACCGGAACTAACATAATAGAAAGCCTTTGTCATTCTCCTGTGTCATTCTTTTGTCCTTCTCCTGTGGTTTCTAACTATTGACTTTGTGGTTACCAGCCCAAGGAATAACTCACTCTGTCTTCTCCTTAGGTGTCTCTAAGACAGTGGTTCTCAACCTTCCTTATGCCTCCACCCTTTAATACGGTTCCTCATGTTATGGTGACCGACCCCCCCAATCATAACATTATTTTCGTTGCTACTTCATAACTGTAATTTTGCTACTGTTATGAATCAGGCGACCCCTGTGAAAGAATCGTTCGACCCCCCAAAGGGGTCACGACCCACAGGTTGAGAACTGCTGCTTTAGGAGCTTTGAGTGTGAGGTGGGAACTTCTGTTCATAGTCTTTGGGGACTCCTGGGTAAGATACAAGAAGAAAACACACACTGTCACTATGACCTCTGATTTTTCTGACATCCACTTCTCTCCTGACATAACATGCCAGTTTATGCTTTGACTAGAAAACAAATCCAGAGACACTCATACGTGTCCAAGAGAGAGCTTTATATCAAGGAGTAATTATGCCTCAATAAAACACCCCAGGTCTGTCCAACTCAAGTCCATTAGTCTGATACTAGTCCATGAATCCCTCTTCAGACTCACGAAGCCACATGCAATGATGCAGAATGCAGGAACATCCCCAGCTGGGGGTGCTAAGCTGTGTGGATCCAAAGGCAGCGGATGCATCTCCAAGGCTCACGCCAGTCTCAGCGTGGCTCATTGGCATGAAGGTGGAGGCAGAGAGAGAGGTTCCCAGGACCTTCTTTATGAGGAGGTCATGCCCACAAGGAGCCGCCAGCAAGTTTGACCTGATTGACAGGCTGGACTCCATCACTATATTTTAAGTTGACACGAAAATATTTAACTGCCCCATACATTTAGCACTTCCGGGGCAGCACAAACAGTTATAACGCTTGAATTTTTTATTTCAGGAAAAAGTTGCTTTTTGTTTTTATTCTTTACTTTCATAGTTATCAATATATAGAACAGCCAAAATATATTTTAAAAATATAAAATTTTCAGTGGTTTTTAAATGTAACCGAATTGTCACATTCGTCCATGGATTTATAATAACTGTTGTAATTGAATGTTATGAAAACATTGCGTTCGGCGTTATAGGCAGCTAATGGGAAGTCTGGTAGTTTGAGAAAGGCCTGGGAATCTACTTCTGGGACAATGAGACATTGGAAATTCTATGGAGCCCAGTTCTACTCTGACACACCTGTGTTTGCCAGGTGTTGGCACCGACTCAGTGGTAAATGTTGTGTGTGTGTACAGTAGGGACTGCTCTGTGTCCATGGCAGTTTATGTCCTGGAATAATTCATGAAGGCTGGTGTTCTATTTAGCCTCTTAAATATATGAGGAAACTTAAAAGATGAGGAAACTGAACCACAGAATATGTACAGTGTCCAAACAAGGTCAAGTTTGGATCTGTGGCCATCTAACTCCAACCGCCTAGCCTAAACCAATACTAACAATCCTGTTAAGTGAACTTGGCCTTCTAGGCCATTTCTTTCCTCCTTCCTGTGAGGACGTACTTAGGGTAGCTGGTATATTTAGTATTGATGGCACTGATGGGGTACGCATTTGATGGTGAACTGCAAGGTTTGATGGTTCAAAAGCACCAACCACCGTGTGGGACATAGACGAGGCTGTCTGCTCCCATAAAGATTTATAGTTTCAGCTCCCCTAATACAGAACTGCTCTGAGTCAGAAGGCAAGTGGTGGCAGTGGGTGGATCCCTCCACAGACGTCTCTTTGTCTTTTGACTTGCCTCACATCCCCAGGGCACATCTTAAGCCAGAGACCAGGCCTTTATCTCTGACTGATTCCAGCCCGCACAGACAGGCCCTTGTGCCCCATGCCAGAGGTAAATGTCCGTGATACCAAATTCTGTGCTCCCACCAATACAATGCCATTTTATGCTGCTTTTAAAGGAGAAAGGAAGCAAAAAATTGGCTTCCCCCCTTCTTTTGTGGTTGATACTTGATGATCCCAAAACAAAGGACAACCAGGACCCTTCATAATCACAGCTCCCACCTCTTCCAGCCCCCTCTTCTCGCTGCTGAAGCTTTCTCTGCCCAGAATGCCTGCTTTAAAGACACCATTGCAGACTTTCTCAGGATCCAATTAGTCAGAGCCTGCCTTCCTGGGACCCGCCTTGGATAATTTCAATGTATGCCCTTCTGCTTCTTTGTACTTGGGAATCAGAAAATAAGCAGTTAAAAGATGTTTGCCCTTGAAAACATGTTGGAGAATGAACTGCTGGTGTGAGATGTTATCTGCCTTGAACATTTTTTAATACCTGAGTTAAGTCTCCGAAGACAGGGAATTGATCCTTGAAGTACTGACCTGATGTTATCCCAGGCACAGCCACCTGAGCTGCCAAAAAGCAAACAAACAAAACCCCCTCAGAGCCCCCAAGAGCGTAGAGGGCACTGAAAGAGCGGAACGTTTCAAACCATTCCTGGAGGCACGTCTCCAGTAGCCCTTCACTGGTAGGAAGACATGGAAAGGACTAGTTTCCACCCCCTTCTTTTGAAACCTTAATTAGAAAACTCGACCGTTCCAAAGAATTCAGAAAGCGATTCACCAAAATCACCACAACACACCAAACTGGGATTGATGAGGGACCCAAAAGCCTGTATTTCGATTGCAAACATTTATTTTTGCTTTTCACTGCTTGTATTTTTACTTCTTTCTCTCCCTCTCTCTATCCCTTCTTCTCTCTTCTCTCCCTCCTCTTCCTCTTTCTCTCTCCCTCTTTTCTGGAACTAAATTACATCTTCGGCTTTTGAAATAGCTTCAAAGAAAAGCTTGCAGTGGTAAAAATAAAATCGGCCTCCCTGGAGGTGGGGTGCTACAGTTTATTTCGAGTTTTGAGGTGGGACACACCTCCCGCCCCACTGGGGAAGGTGTCCAACCGCCTGTGCGACTCCACCCCTCCCCTGTTCTCGCACCAATTCCCACCAGAAGCCCACATCATGCCCCACCTCCCCCCGTAAAGAGCTGCATTCTTTTTATTCAGAAATAAGTCCTGCTGCCAGCACACAGGGACGCTGGCCTCTGAGCCTGTTCATTGCCCTTAAGTGTTTGTGGTTTTCCCCTCTTCTCCCGGGATTGATGAACAGGTTGGTCGGCTCTTCCCAAGCTCCCTGCCCCAAGGGTCCCTCTTCATCGGGCCTTGTCGGTGCCCACTGGAATGTCCCATGTGGGTCAGGCGAGCAGAAGCTCCAGCGGGCACCTCCGGCCGTGCTGCTGGCAGCGAGGTTGGGGCAGAGGGCCGCAGACACTAGACTTTCTTGGCAGCCACTTCACGCCGAGGGGGGCCAGTAAGCACCAGCTTTCAAAGGAGACATCCAAACAAACACAACATGCCGAACGTAAACGCAAATGAAAGAAACCACACACACTCAGAAAGACACGGAGCGACAACTCAAGCCTGCCGTTGTCTGGGGCTGCCACCGGCCGGTGTCTGATGTCCCAGGAGCCGATGGGGCGGCGGAGCGGTTCTTGAGATTCCTGTGGTCTGAGCACACGCCCTCCGCGTCACCGAGATGTGCCTGGAAAAAAAGTGGTCCTGCTGCAGGCCTCTGATTTATTTCCTGATAAAATAACCGTCATTCTCTAAGGCTGGCCTGCCTGGCCCGGCCTCCAGAGAACTGGTCTTTATTCCTGTCCACCAAAACCTGCTGAAATGAGGTCATTGGTCTGTGGCCATGACTCTCTCGGCTCCCCACCCACCCAGCCAACGCCCCAGCGCCTGCCAGGCTACGCCAAATGTCGACGTGGAAAACGGTCACAG
Organism: Echinops telfairi; assembly: GCF_000313985.2. NCBI lineage: Eukaryota > Metazoa > Chordata > Mammalia > Afrosoricida > Tenrecidae > Echinops > Echinops telfairi. The sequence goes on from NW_022103896.1 coordinate 23,047,852, forward strand.
GCAAATTATAGAAGTTCTCCAAGTGGAAGGATGTGTTGCCTTTTAGAGCTAAGGCGGGTGGGGGCTTGACATTGAAAAATGAGATCTTGCTATGACATCTGGCTCCTGCCCAGCTCCCCACCCGTTCTCATTTTCTTCTGCTCCGAACTTCACATCTAACTGGGAGGCTATCCCCGATTATCACAAAGTCTCCAACAACATCCTGAATGGACTGGACCTCAATCCTGGTCTCTCTGGTCACATCCACCCCCTTCTTTACGTCGATGCTGCTTGCTTTCCCATGTTGACCATAATCTGGGTCTTGCAGAAGGGCGGCGAGGGAAATGTCCCAGTGGGCCATGCGAACATGGAGAACACCTTTCCTTCACTGTATCCAGTTCAGAAGGTGTGCGATGATTGGGTAAACCCCAACCCATTGCCTGGCGTCCATTCGGTCCCAGAGCAGCCCTAGACAGTTTCTGAGACGCTGAATGTTTATGGGAACACACAGCCTCGTCCTTCTGTGTCAGAGAAGCTGGCAGGTCAAAACTGCCAACCACTTGGCTAGCAGCCCAATGTCTACCTCTAACCCAGAGTACCACCAGCGTTCCTATGGGTTGGTGCTATTTAAAAAGTCCCTACAAAAACGGATGCACACCAAAACGAAAAACCCAAACCAAAGGCAAACACCCTGCTGTCAAGTTAATTCGGATCCATAACAACTTTGCAGGAGTGGCACTGACAGCTCCCGAGGCATGTGAAGCTGTCAGTCTTTATGGGACCAGACTGCCTCATTTGTCTCCCATGGAGTGGCTGGTGCATTCGAACTGCTGACCTTGTTGTTACTAGCCCGGTGTATGTGTGTACATGTTCACTTCGTGCCTCCTCCTTGCACTAGTAAGTTATTGTCTGCCTGTAATGGGAAACACACAAGTTAATCCCCTCTGACCTCTCAGGGAGATGGATATTCCTTCAGAGATCTGTTTCCGGAGGGTTTTCGTAGGATGGTGGTGGTGCTCGGTGCTTTTCTGTCGGTTCCGACTTAGGGCAATCCCAATGTGCAATTCAATGCCACACTGCCCAGTTTTGCGCCAGATTGCTTGAGCCCATTATTGCAGCCCCTGTGTCAATCCCTCTCCTCTGGGCTATCCTTTTAAGCTGCCCCTGACGTCACCAACTCTGATGTCCTTCTTCGGGGACTGGTCTCTCCTGAAAAACACGTGTGTGAGATGAACCTCACTATCCTTGCTTCTTAAGAGCATTCTGATTGTACTTCTTCCAATCCAAAGTACATGTGGGATGGCATACATAGGCTTAAAAATGTTTGGGTAAAGCCATATTGTTCTAGAAGGGAAGGCTGATCCCTAGAATTTGACATAGAAAAACGAAGTCCAAGGAGCACATGAGGTCCCAGGGAGTCAGAATGGACTGGCTCACATGTGGCTATGGAGAGTAGAGTCAGGGCAGAACCAAGGCATAAAATACTAGGGAACAAGGATCAAGGGAGCTTCCAGGAAGAAGACTAAAGGCAACCTTTGTAGTTGGTGAGCTCCCCTCAGCCATTGTGACCTAACATTAGCCTTCAGCCCCTTGATACACTCTGTTAGCTCCCTTTTGCGTGGCATTGGGGTGGAATGAGGGCTGGATCCGCAGTTAGAAACCTAGAGTCAAAATCCCAACTCTTTCTCTTACTAACAGTGTGGTCTTCAGTTGGTCACTTAACCTTAGCACTTAGTTTCACGTTATCTATGTCTATGAGTTGGTACAGGGTAGATAG
>NW_022103896.1:23054214-23055471 GCF_000313985.2 Echinops telfairi
CTATGGGTCAGTAAGGGATGTCATGTCTCATAGTGGGGCTGACCATATGGTCTTCTCTGTGGATTGACTGCTCTGAGTGGGAATAATATTGTACTCAAGGCTTGGTGGGCTAGGATGTGCTCCACTCTCTCTTCCTTCCCTTTCATTTGCTCCCGTGTGCTCTGATCAGACATGCCCCTCTCCTGGAGCTGCAGATTCAGTGTAGTCCTCTGAAATAAATTCTTCTTGTGGGAGGGGCAGGTGTCCATGTAGTTGGGATTGGAGCCGGCCCCTCTGGTCTCTCCATTGGTTCCCTACTCCATGCTGGCCTGTTGCATTCACATCTTGGAGCACTTGGTGGAAGTCTGGTTCCTCTTGAGAGTTTGCTTTTTACCCCCAGACTCTCCACATATCTTTCTCATCCTCACTCCATATTCTCTCTATTAACCAACTCATAGCTGCATGATCCAAGTTCAAACTACCTAACCATGAATTCAAGGAGAGATACACCTGTCCCTAATTTACATTGTGTTTAATTTTCACCTCTCTGATTGGCCTCATACCTGCTCTGCAGTTACATGGAATTACATAATCTCACCACCTCAAGTAGCATCTACCAAGGCAAAACAAAAAGCATTGCTACTAGAGTTCCAGCTGATATACCCACACAGGTGTGTTTCAAATGTGCTTAAACATGTCTCTGCAATTAGTAAATGGCTGCAGAGAAGTTTTCTCAATATACGCTTTTCTTCATGTCATTAGGGTGCCTTCAAAAAATGTGTACTTTTTACGCCGTGAGGAAAAAAAATGGTTTTCAGGAAAGGGCACATATAAAATTTTTAACAAATCTCCAGTGGACACCTTCCAAATCAATGAAATGTGGCAACAAGTTTACAGGAACGCTGTAAACAAGACACCAGCTTCTAGATGAGCCAAACACCAGCTTCTAGATGAACCAACACCAGCATCTAGATGAACCAAACATTTCAAGGAAAGACAGGAAGATCTCCAAGATGAATTTGAGGTTGAAAGGTCAACTCAGAAAGTTATGGTTATTTTATTTTTGTTACTTGTTTTGATTTCTGAGAATTGCAAAGGGGTAATCTTGCTAGAATTTCTCAAAGGACACCGGACAGTCCAGGGCTTATTATGATAGTTTAAGAAAATTGAAACTGCACTGGTGGGAACCAGGCATACAAGTTGCAACAAGGATTTCTTTCCCTTCACAGCAATGCACCTGCTTCTTTGAGGGGAGCAACAACTATCCTAGGAGAATCT
>NW_022103896.1:23056175-23057897 GCF_000313985.2 Echinops telfairi
CTTCTTCAGACCTCTCAGAGGAGACCTGGTGGCATAGAGGTTACATGTTGGGCTGCTAACCACAAGGTCAGCCGTTCAAAACCATCAGCCACTCGGAGGGAGAAAGATGAGGCTTACTATTCCTGTAAAGAATTATAGTTTCAGAAACCCACAGAGGCAGTTCTACTCTGTCCTATAGGGTCTCTATGAATTAGAATGGACTCAAAGGCGGTGAGTTTTGAGTTACTCAGGGCACACCAAGATCAATTGGCATAACATAGTTCATAATGTTCTACATCCCACTGTGCGGACCATGTTCTTAAAATCTATGAGTGGCCATCTAAGGTGTGACTATTGTTATCTCCCTGTCTGGGGGAAGGAAGAATGCTGAAAATTCAAGATATACAGAAGCAATTAGACCAATGGATTAACGGACATAAGAACATTAGTTTCCCTGCTCCTGAGACTTGATGAACTAGATCAGTGGTTCTTGACCTGTGGGTTGTGACCCCTCTGGGGGTCAAACGACCCTTTCACAGGGGTCACCCAATTCATAACAATAGCAAAAGACAGTTATAAAGTAGAAATGAAAATAATTTTATGGTTGGGGGGTCACCACAACATGAGGAACTGTATTAAAGGGTCTGAGTCGTAGGAAGGTTGAGAACCGCTAAACTAGATGGTGCTATGAAAAGGATCATAAGCAAAGACTAGGCTTACTGGTCTGATAAGACGGGGTGGAACCCAGGAGGCTGTGGTCCTACTTATCCTGTAGAACTGGAAATGAATTCAGCTTTCAGTCATACAAGGGCAGGTCTCTAAAGGGAACAAAATCACCAGGGCTGTACATACACCTGAGAATACTTAATCACTTGAGAATCATAGGAAAACCTATACCCAGGGACAACATCCAGAAGGGTTAGGAAAAAAGGAAGAAAAGAAATAGGAGCTACAGGGTAGACGTGGGATAACTGATGTTAGTTTCATTGTGGGGATTGAAGCCAAGGACATGAAACAAGATATGGATGAATTGTTAAAAGGGAAACTGATCTGCTATGCAAACCATCAACCAATTCATAATAAAAAATGCCCATGATTTTTATTGTAGAATGTCTTTACTTACCATTGTATAGAAGCCACATTTACAGACGCACTTTTGCTTGGGCTATGCTCCCTCTCTGGAATGATCCTTTTTATTAGTTAAATTCTCCTCATCATTCAGAATTCAGCTGTCATGCTATTTTACTTCTGAGCTTCTCCTGTGTCTACAAGGAGAATGAATTATTCTTCCTTCCGTAACCATTTGTTTATGTATCACCACTCACACCACTGGTTCTGAAGGGATCATCTGCCCTGGATTCCCGTGTTTCCAGTTCCTATCTGTACCAGTGTCCATCCTCTGGTCTAGCCAGATTTGTGAGGTAGAATTGGGATCGTGATAGTGGGGTGGGGGGAAGAAGCACTGAGGAACTCGAGGAAAGTTGTGTTTCATCGTTGCTATACTGCACCCTGACTGGTTCTTCTCACTCAACTTTATTGAAGTGTTATTCACGAGATACGTTCTAGGTCAGAGGATATAGGCATGTCTAGCTTGAGTAAGTACTACAGGGTGTTACAAAACATTGTTTCAACTGTGTGTACAAATTCATGCTCCCACCCATAATGTGGGAGAGTTTTAGCTGCTCCATATTCTCGCCTACTGTAGGTGTTGTCAGTGTTGTACAGTGTAGCCATTCTGAGGAG
>NW_022103896.1:23058511-23059864 GCF_000313985.2 Echinops telfairi
ATTAACATCTTATTTATTTATATTAAAAGATCATTTTATTGGGGGCTCTTATTGTTATAACTCATAACAATCCCTACATCAATTGTATCAAGCATATTTGTACATATGTTGCCATCATTATTTTCTAAACATTGACTTTCTATTGAGCCCTTGGTATCAGCTCCTCTTTTTCCCCCTCGCCCCCACCTTTGTGACCCCTTGATAAATTATAAGTTGATATTATTTTCATATCTTACACCGAACGCTGCCTCCAGGCTCCCTTCCCCCATGGTTTCTGTTGTTCATTCCCCAGGAGGGGTGTGTGTGTATGTGTGTGGTTACCTGTCAATCACTGAGATTGGTTCCCCTTTCCTCCCCTCCTCTTCCCACCTTCACCCTACCCTTCTGATAATGCTATTGCCATTCCCAATACTGACTTTCTCTGTGGGTAAGCATGTGCACAGGTACAGAGAAAAGCTCACGACACACGGAATCCAGGAACTTTTAAATATTCACTGCCATTGAGTCAATGCTGACTCATAGTAACCCCTGTGGGTTTCCGAGACTCTAACTGTTTATAGGAGTAGAAAACACAATCTTTTTCTTATAGAGTTGCTGGTGGATTTGAATTGCTGACCCATGAGGATTGCAGCCCAATGCATAACCACTACACCACCAGGGATCCCTAACACCTTCGTAAGGCTTCGTTTATGAGCTACTGTGCCTCAGAGAGGGGTCCCTAAGGAAGTACGGAAGTGAGCTCATGAGGCAGCCAGGGCCTGGGGACCAGTGCATGCACTCATCAGCTGGCGGGGCCACAAGTACAGTAAGTGCACCACAAACTCTTGGGGTCAGAGGACGCACCGACAAGTCTCAGCATGCTGCTGTTTGCTGTGCAGCTTCTGATGAGTCCCTTACTTAACTTTCCTGCAACTTCATTTTTAAATCTGTAAAATGGACATGACATCTCCTCTGCTTACTTCCCCGGGTGATGTGGAAACCAAATGAAATGATGCCTTGAGCCCGCCCAATACCATTTTATATCAATTAGATGTTTATGCACCTAAAGTTCTAATCAGATGCTGCGTTTGTTATTGTAACAGTCATTATTGTTTGAGTGTGGTGACAAGCAGGAGGGGGTTGTTTTTGTGCAGGGCTGCCACTGAGGAATCCTGTATTCCTCTGGAGCGCTTCAGATTGTTCTGGAAGTACTTGCCAAGAAGCAGTGGGGGGGGTGGAGGGGGCTGACTCCTGGCTACCTCGTGTGTGTCTGAGTAGAACTGTGTTCCACAGGGTTCTCAGTGGCTGATCTTTCAGAAGTTCATCACTAGAATGCTTTCTCCTGGAGGCACCTCTGGGCAGACTTGAACGTCT
>NW_022103896.1:23060714-23068252 GCF_000313985.2 Echinops telfairi
AAGAATGCAGACTTCAACTGAAAACTCTTATCTTTTTGGTGATTTGAAAATGCATCTTGTTTTTGTCGGGGGAAAGATCTATTTGAAAATGCATCTTGTTTTTGTTGGGGGAGAGATCTATGCTCATTGTCCAGGTTCAGAGAGAATCAGAATAATTGAGTTGGAAGAGACCACATAGATCATACTGTCCAACCCCCTCATTTTTATGTTTAGGGAAGCCGAGATATTTTTTAAAAATGGAATAACTTGCTCAAGTCCATATGACTAGTTGGTGCTGAGCTGTGATTAGAAGTCAGTTTGCTGACTCCTTCACCAGGACATTGACTTTACCCTCTCCTGGGACCAAGGTGACAAAGATTTTCACTTTACAATTACTACCTTTTTTGACTTGTGTATAAAAGAATATTTAGTGGTTTTCATAATGATGCCTTACACATTTGAAAAGACTTGAATCGAGTAAAACTTTTTTTTTTTAAACAGGGGATAGCACGAATGCAGTTCCCCACTACCACAAATTATGCAGTCGAGTTCCCCACATTTGGGGAAATCGCTTTTTTCTTTGAGACTAGTCCCTGTCTGAGTCTGTAGAGGGGAGGCTGTCTCTGCACACTGCCTGGAATCCTGATGGTGCTAGAGATTAGGCACCGCTACTCACAAGGTCAGTGGTTCAAACCCATTAACTACTCCAAGGAAGAAAGATGAGGCTGTCTGGACCCTTAAAGATGCACAGATTCACTTGATGTGGTTGAACTATGGAATGGTGTGATATACATGTTAACTGCCAGTTAATTAGTTAATGAAAAGGTTTCCAGTCTCTGAAACTCAAAGGAGAGTACTTCTGTACTATCGTGCATGGCTGCTAAGAGTTGGAATGGAGCTGATGGTAGTGGTTTCGCTTTCTTGGCCTTGGCCTGCCATGGACACTCCGTCAGTGCGCATTGCTGGGCTTCCATTCTGTGTCAATGAAGTCTGGTGGTGATGGCTGGGTTGAACCCCAAGTGGTTGAACCCCAAGTGATTTAAATGAAACTAACAAATGATGAGATCCAGGATAAAGCTCTGAAGGTGGTGCAGGATAGGGAAGAAGGACCAATGGAAACAGTAACCACAGGGTGGAAGTGGGAAGAGTAACATTGCCTTGTGCGGGTGGCCATCAATGTCACAAAACAAAACAAAATCTGTATGAATTGTTGAGTGGAAAAGCAACTTGATCCGTCCATTTTCACACCAAACACAACCAAAAGTTAAAAGAAAATTAACAAGCAACAGCCCCAAAACCTTGGTCAGAAGAACACTTAATCAGCATCAGGGGCAGGCGGAGGAGAATTGGGGAGCGATCAGTGGATGCCGGAGCGGGCAGGGCACCTTAGAGCTGATCGTGATGATGTATACACAACTCGTTTTAGAAGCGGTTTAACTACGGGAGTGTATGACAGGTGAATATTATATCAGCAAAGAAGAGAAGCCAAACGTGACCTATGGTTACCATGGTGAAGGAGGAAGAGTTTGTTTGGGGGCACTGAGCTCATGTTAATGGCGGCGGGGCAGTTTGAAGAGGGCTAATGGTAACTGCTGTACAGCACGAAGAGCATACTCAATGGCACTAAGTTGTACATGTAGAAGTTGTTGAATTGGGGAATGTTTTGTTGTGTATATTTTTGCCAAAATTGAAAAAAAATCCAATGAATATGACTATGGGGAAAAATTCAATGAGTATAGGGGAAAAGAAAAGGTTCTAAAATTGATCGTGGTAAAGATTGTACAACTCTTCTTGATCTAGTTGAACTATTGAATTATTGGCACTTATTGGATGAAGCGCCAATGAAATGTTTAAAACATACAGAATCACTTTGAAATAGCTATAAACGGAGATTCCTGGGTTGTACTTACAGCTCTATTGACTTAGACATTTGGAGGTCCTAACCTAGCAGTGCGCACTGTTAACTTAAGTCCCGTGTGACTGACTTTTATGAAGTTTGAAACCATCAGACTGAGTCAGATCAATGGATATCAGATGGTTGTGTGAAAACAATGTATTTCCATATTTTTAAATCTGAAAGTTAAGAAAGTAAACGTTATTTATGTTAATATATGGGTTGCACCCCATGGTTAGGTCATGTTGTCATTCATCCTGGATCACGCATGACAGTTATGGATTTCTGGGCGGGAGCACGAAGCCCTTGATGCTGATTGGACAACAATGCTGCTTTTTTTGGGCTTTAATTTGCCACACAATACCTTTCCATATCTAGTTTGCACTGGTGTGTTAATTTTGGAAAAATATTCATTTATTGAACAATAAGCTACAGCACAGTTAAAGAGCCCTGGAGAGGTAATGGTTAAGTGCTTAGCTGCCGACCCATAAGGTTGGCAATTTGAAGCCAGTCGTTCTGTGGGAGGAAATAATCTGGCGAGCTGCTCCCCGTAAGATTATAGCGGAGGAAACCCTGCAGGGTATTTCCACTCTATCACATTGGGTTATTATGCGCTGACATCAACTTAATTGCTTTCAACCACTTATCACATTTCTCTCTTCCTAGGAGTGCTTGGTGGGTTTGAACTGCTGACCTGGTGGTTAGCAGCCCAATGTGTAACTACCTATGCCACCAGGGCTCCTTAAAGATTAAACTTACTGCCATTAAGTAAGTCCTGACATATAGTGGCCCGATAGGACAGGGAAGAGCTGCAGCTGTGGGTTTTTGTGACTGTTACTCTTTTCTTTTTTTAAACAGTTTTATTGGCACGTTATCCACATATCATCCAACTCATTAGTTCAACCATAGCATGAAGAGTTGTACGATCTCTTTTAGAACATTTTCTTTCCCACTGTACTCATGTTATTCATGTAATTTCCCCCCCCATTTTGGCAAAAAGATACATAACAAAATGTTCATCAATTCAACAACTTCTACATGTATAATTCAGTGCCATTGATTATATACACTTTATGGGAGTAGAAAGCCTCATCATTGGGCCAGTTCTATTCTATCAATAGAAAAACAGACTCTACTTCACTTAAGGGTAATAACAACAGACAATAGAAATGTGAAATTTAATGATACAATACCAAGTGTGTATGATTTGGACTTCACGGATTTGCAATAATGATCCTATTTCCACTTTATCCCCAAAGAATTGTCAGACTTAAATATAACTTGCTCACTTACAATGCTGCTTTTTACCTTTAACAAAATCGCAAGTGTTCCAGATTGCCGTCAAGTGACTCGCCCTCAAAAGCTGTCTAACAGATAATGTTGAAAAATCAGCTAACCTGCTCCTAAAGTTTTATGGGTTTATAAAATATGTAGGGAACAAGTGCTTATCAAGAGACCTTTTGTGTGTGTGCAATGGAGAAAGCATTTTAAAGAGAGGAGTTTATAAACTAGATCATTCATTATGTTCTTTTGTTGCCAAAAATGATTATGTGTTTTGTCTACAAAACCTTTTATATCTGCACATTAAAAACCATGGTAACGGAATGTTTTAACTTGTGCGAAAGTCTAGAGTTTCAGTGGGTTTAGAAGCCCATTTGTGCAAAATATAAAAATACTGTATTTTTCAATTAGTTTGCAAGAAACAAAAACAAAAACAAAAAATGGGTGACATAGAGGAAGATGGGAGCTTGCTAACTTTATTTTAACTAAAACTCCTGCGTAGTTTACACTTAACCAGTAAGCAGGACAATTTAATCACAGTCAAAAATACTTGGGTGTCTGTGTCTGATATTTTTAGCCCTGAATATTGATACTATTAAATATCTGAAAGGAATTGAAAGGCGCATTACTGAATTGCTGTATTAAGAAGAGTTTCAAAAGTCATGCTGAATACTCAAGCCTTTTGTTATACCAACACATTACTACGAATTCAAGAATAGTTTTTCTAATCATAAGTGCGGAGCATTAAAATAATATTAATTTAATTTCTATTTTTGTTATATTTCATACAATTACGCAACTTCTTTGTAGAGTAATACAAGGGCCAGGTTTATAAATAAAATAGCTGCATGTTGACCTTGTATGCTCAGAATCAGTTGTGGTTACACTGAGTAATAAAGGAAGTTTTAGTCCGAGGCTTAGAGTAATGCAAAGCGTAAATGACTGAAGTGCGCCCTCATGTGTCGGGGGAGGAAGGCCACAGCCACAAGCCCTGGGGCAATATTCCACTATTTTAGGACAGGAAGAAAGGAAACACTCTGTGTCCAGTGGATGAGGAAGGAGACTGAGGGCAGTTATTCCAGCGGGAACCAGGCCAGGAGGCCAAGACCCTCTTTCTTAGAAATACCAGGACACGCAGAGAGCTGGAGAGAGGGAGAGTAACTTGGAGGCCTATCAGGAAACATCGGAAATTTACTTTGAAAATTAGAGAAAGCTTTCATTTACTGAGATTAAGAAGAGCGTTGGGCAAGTACTATATAAACATGCGCTCAGACTGGCAGCCTGCCAGCAACCTACAATAAGAACTCTCCCAACTCCCTGACCTAGAATAGCCCTTTGTATTTTACTGTCTCCCATTGAATTATTAAATTGGTTGGCTAGTTGCTCCATTTCGGAATATACTTGCAAGTGAGCAGTATAAATGATGCTGTGAAATGTATTTATTTTTTTCCCTACAGAATGTAACTTTGGTTCAAACTGTTGAGGCTTGGCCGATAGACATGAGTACAAGAATCCATTCTTCAGTGAACAAAGGCATTTGCTAAGGAAATTGAAACTATGAGGCTCAAACCAAGTAAGAATGGAGCCAGACTTCTTTGTGGATTATAAAATATTATGAGAAACATGGTGAAGAAAGGGAATTCCAGAACACTTGATTGCGTTCCTGTGGGAATCTGTACATAGACCAAGAGGCAGCAATCCCATTAGAACAAAGGGACACACCATGGTTACAATTAGAAAGGGTGTGTAGAGTTGCATCCTTTCCCGTACTTATTGAATCTGTATCTGAGCAAATCATCTGAGAAGCTGGACTAAATGAAGAAGAATGTAACATCAGGATTGGAGAAAAAGTCATTAACGATACGTAATATTTAGATGGTGTGATAAATTTATGTCAACTTGATGTAGCTGGGTGAAGGTAGCATTGGAGCCCAAACGTATCAATCAGCCTGCAGCCTGATGACACGTCCTTGGGGGTGTGGCCTCCTTTATAAGAAAGACCCTGAACAGAATTGAGCTGTCTCTTGCCCCTCTACCTCTGCTGGATCTGGATCCTGCATCTGGTTGGTCCGTCTCCTGTTTTGTGGCCTGCCTATGCGAGAAACCATCAATAGACTACCAACCTTGGACTCATTCGGCCAACCTCAGATTCTTTTAGCTCTACATCTACCTGTGGCCCTCCTGCTTCCTCTTCCTGCTTCCTGTTCATCAAACTCCTGCCGCTGCACAAGTCATGAGAAGTCTCCTGTTTATATTTGACCGACGGACTTGAACCAGACTAGATGTAACTACTTTGACAACTGTGTAAGTCATTTCTAAACATATATCTCTTTCTATCCACATATTCATATAAATGTCACTGTTTTTACTTCTCTTGAGAACCCACCATAACACACCTGCTGAAAGCAAAGAAGACTTGCAGCTCTTACTGATGTGGATCAAAGACTATGGCCTTCAGTGTGGGTTACACCTCAGCATAAAGAAAACAAACATCCTCAAAACGGGACCAATAAACACCAGGATAAATGGAGAAAATACCGAAGTTGTCAAGGATTTCATTTTACTCAGGTCCACAATTAATACCCCTGGGATCAGCAGTCAAGAAATCAAATGACCTATTACATTGGACAAATCTTCTGCAAAAGGCATCTTTAAAATGTTGAAGAGCAAAGGTCTCAACCTTGAGGACCAAGACTCGCCTAACCCAAGCCATGGTATTTTCAGGCACCGCACATGCATGTGAAAATTGGATAACCAATAAAGAAGAGCAAAGGTGCAATGACACATTTGAATAATGGTGTTGGTGAAGAATATTTAATATATCATGGACAGTCAGAAGAATGAAAACATATCCCTTAGATGAAGCACAGACAGAATGTTCCTTAAAAGCAGAGACGGTGAGGCTTCATCTCAATGGCTTTGGGCATGTGTGGCAGTTACATAACCTGTCAACTTGAGTGAAGGGGTGGAGTCTAGCCTGTAATCAGATCACAGCTTGATGACCTCATTTGGAGGTGTGACGGAGATAAATCGCTCACTGCAGGCCAGACCTACTCTCTCTGACATTCCTATTGACAAGCCACATGGAGGCACACTGAGGGAGCCAGAGCCCTGGAGCTGGAGGAGCCATATGCGGACCCATACCAGCGCTGAGATGCTTCCACTACCACTGATCTACAAGACTTTCCACCCACTGGCCTGTGATCTTCCTGCATTCAGCATCATTGCATGGCTGCATGAGTCTAAAGAGGACTTTATGGGCTAGTATCGGACATATGGGCTAACATTAGATTTATGGACTTGATCTGGATAGGGCTGGGGTGTTTCTTGATATACAATTGCTCTTTGATATAAAGTTCTCTCTTACACATATGAGTGTCCATGAATTTGTTTCTCTAGTCTAACACAGCATGTGATCGAGAGGGTCCAGTCCCTAGAGAAAAGCATCGTGCTTGATAAAGACATCAGCAGTAGATAGGAGATGCTCATCAAGATGAATGACTGAATTGACACAGTGGGTGCAACAACGGACTCGACACAGCAGTGATGGGGAGAATGGCGCAGGATTGAAGAGTGTGTTGTTCTGTTGGACATAAGACTGCCTAGAGTTGGAAGCGACTTATCAGAACCTAACAACAATAAGAAGCACTGGCGTAATTACCACCTATCAAACGACACACATGTGCAATAGAGCGCTGCAGAGATATTTAGAAATGGGTACAGTTTTCAAGCAATCGATTGTATTAATGAGCACAATTCAGCATTCTGGTATTCCCATTTTTCTTGAACTGTCCATAGTTTGTTATGATCCACACAGTTGAACACCTTTGCATAGTGAAGGGAACATAAGTAAACATCTTTCTGGTATTTTCTGCTTTTAGCCATCATCCATTTGCCATCAGCAAAGCCATCCCTTTCCACAGCCTCTTTTGAATTTGGCCTGAATCTCTAGCAGCTCCCTGTCAATGTACTGCTTCAACTGCTGTGGGGTGATCTTCAGCGAAATTTTACTTGCCGGTGAGATCTTTGAGATATAATTTGCACATTCTGTTAGGTCACTTTTCTATGGAATGCGTACAAATATGGTTCTCACCCAGTCAACCAAGTAGCTGGCTTCCAAAGTCCTAGGCGTACGTGACTGAGGACTACCAGAGCTTCATCAGCTGGTTGAGACATTTCTAGTGATACTCTTTCAATTCTTGGAGCCTTGGTTTTAGCTAATGCTTTCAGTACAGCATGGACTTCTTCCTCTAGTACCACTGACTCTTGCATGTATGCTACCTCTTGAAAGGGTTGAATGCTGACTAATTCTTTTTGGTACAGTGACTCTGTATTCTTTACATCTTTGATGCTGTAAAAATTTTGCCCATTATAAAAACAAAAC
>NW_022103896.1:23069138-23097760 GCF_000313985.2 Echinops telfairi
GGGGTAACCTCCTTGTATATGTGCAGCAGCTCTTATTTCATATATATATATATATATATATATATACCAAGTAGAAAGATTTCTAGGCCTTATGGTATTTTTAGTACTGATATTTTAAAGATGCACCTTACTATTTTCAATAGCCTAGGTATTAGTAGGCCTTATGGTATTTTTAGTATTGATATTTTAAAGATGTATATATATATATATCAAGTAGAAAGATTTCTAGGCCTTATGGTATTTTTAGTACTGCTATTTTAAAGATGCACCTTACTATTTTCAATAGCCTAGGTATTAGTGAGTTGAAATGGACTGCTATTGGCCAATTTGAATCAGAAACCATGCCTACTATACTGGGAATGCCACGTTCCAGAGGATAAAGCATTGCATTCTTTATCAATAAGGACATTTCAAAATCAGCCTTGAAGTACAAGGCTGTCTGTGATAGGATTATATCTATCTACCTTCCAGGAAATCCAATCAATACAGTTATTATTCAAATTTATGCAGCCAGCACAAAAGCTAGGGGCGAAGACATTGAAGAATTCTACCAACATCTTCCATTGGTAGACTCAGGGATGTATTTTGGCTCTCGTGGACTTGTTTTAATTTCCCTCAGCTTTATCCTGAACTTACATATGAGCAATTGATGGTCTGTTCCACAATCAATGCCTGGCCTGGTTTTAGCTGCTGATATTGAGCTTCTCTATCATGCCTTCTCACAGATGTAGTCAATTTGATTTTTGTGTATTCCATCTGGAGAAGACCATGCATTTAGTCACCTTTTCTGATGTTGCTAAAAGGTATTTGCCAAGAACAAGTTGATGGTCTTACAAAATTCTATCAAGCACTCTCCAGCTTGATCACCAAGACCATATTTTCCAACTATTGCTCCTTTCGCTTTGTTCTAACTTTTTAATTTCAATCACCAATAATTACCAATGCATCTTAATTCCACGTTTGGTTAATTTCCATCTCTTTGGCCCTTTTTTGGGATTTCCTCTTTATTCTTGATGTCTTGCAGATGGAGATTTATTTTGTATTAGACGGAACTATTGTTCTGAGAAGTCATATCCTTACTTTTCCCTCATAAAATTCTCAGCAAATATTATTTAAAATATTCCTTAGTTTCCAGTCCCTTGATTCTCTACTTTTACTGCTGGTGAAATGGAGGAAGCATATGTGGCACAGTGATTAAGTGCTTAGTAGCCAAATGAAGGTAGACAGTTGGAATCCATCAGCCAGTCCATGGGAGAAAGATGCAAAAATTAGCTTCCATAAATATTTAAAGTTTTGGAAACTTTATGACACAGTTGTACTCTGTTCTAGAGAGGTGGTATGATTCAGAATTATTTTAACAGCAGTGGATCAAATATTGGGTATTTCACTCTCAATTTCATATCTCTTTGTCATCTTTCTGTGGTAGAATTTTAGGTGGATTCCTTAGGTCTGTCTTTTAATTAATGAGGTCTCTCTTCAAGTGGGAGAACTTACTCTGCCACTGTACTTTTATTTCCTTAACCATGGCTTTTCCTTTTCAGGCTTAATTAATTGGCCTTTTTTCATTACCTCTTGTTCTTGTTTAATTTATTTATGCTTAATAGTTCCCTGTTATTTTTAATGAACAAAATGCCTTCTCTTATCCCCTTTGATGTACTTCACGTTAAAGTCTTTGATGTTTTTATATCATTAGTTTCATTTAGAGTGAATTTGTGAGCAACTTAAAATTTTTTTAAGCAACTCAAATTTTTCATTGATTTCTCCTAGGACTTTATAGTTTCTCAGGCATGTTGCGTGCTCACTGGGTGGGAGGATTTTAACTCTTTTTTTGCCCTGTCCTTCTTTCTCTCCTGGTTTTGAAGTTTCCTCCAGTAATCTGTCAGGGTCTCCAATCCTGAGCCAGGACCAACAAAGGCTTGTCGAGATTCTTGCCTGAGGATGATAGTGAGGATATTGCTGACTCATCACAGAGATTGGGGTGGTTTGACTTGGTGCATGGTTCTGCTGTCTTTTCTGGGATTACATCCTTAGATGTAGATTATCCCTGGATGTAGATTGGCTTGAGCTATTTTTATTTCTGTGGTCTTCTACAGTGAAGGGGCTAAGAGAAGCCATTCCACTTCCTGGCTTCAAACCCTGAACTTGACTTCTTTCCCATCTCTCTCCACCCTGAATGGGACAAACTTCCACCTGTTGCTGCCAGTTTTACACCCAGAGCCCAACAGTCCTGAGTTTCAGCCCCACCAACCATTTGGCACTTCTGTCTCATTTCTAGTCAGAAAAAGTGTATTTTTCTGGCTTTTGAACCATCTATGTTTTCTTAATTTTTTCCATTTTTTAAAGATCTTATCTGTCAGTAGACGTGTGGAGCAGAGTAGGTGACTAAAAGGTAGACTTACAACTACATTCCTGACTGAAAGTCTACTTTTTTTATGCACAGATCTTGCTCCTTAGGAAACTTACATCATTACTTTTTCCACTTGAAAAACATAACATTAGTGCTGTTCTATGTTATTATAAATTTGTTGTGAGCATAATGTTGAATGACTACATAATAGTCTATGAAATGGAAGTGGGGGAGTTCTTTAAGGAAATATTTTGTGGTGATAAAAGCCCTTGCCATGAAATATCTCAACTCCCAGCATGATGAATCATTTTATGAAAGGCGGAGGTGCTGGCATGCCACATGGCCCCCTTTTAGTGTTTCTGTTGGGGTGAAAACAGTAAAGTTAAGGGACTAAAGAGAAGTGACTTTTACTTGTGTTCTGAATCTCATGGGTAAGGAGGATTTATTTAAAGGAGGCTTCTCAATCCACTGAGAGATGTAAGTGGTTTCCATGGAATTTCATTTGGTTTCTGAATATAGCCTCAGGTTATGTGCTGTGAAGATAGTTTTGACATTTTAAATGATTGTAACATGAAACCAAAAACATTTTCCATTGGATGCAGGGAACAGCAAGCAAACCTACCTCATTCTTTCACAGGCTTAGGATTCTGTTTTTCATAAAGGCAGTCCTTCAATTGTGAACAAGTTCCACTCCGACATTTGTTTTTCAGTTGAATTTGTATGTAAGTTGAAAGAGTTAAGTATGGGTTGTATCTAATATCATATAGCCCAATGATTCTCTCTCTCTCTCTCTCTCTCTCTCTCTCTCTCTCTCTCTCTCTCGCTCTCTTTCTCTCACTGCCATCAAGTCAATTATGATTCAATGGACAGAGTAGAACTGCTTCATAGGTTTTATGAGGTTAAAAATCTTTATGGGGGGAGAAATCTTCATCTTTCTGCAGAGCGGTTGGTGAGTTCGAACTATTGACTGTGTGGTTAGCAATTCAACTGGTAACTCTCTATGCCACCAAGACTCCTTAACGTATCAGTATCTAAGATATAGCACACTGTTATGTGCATACAGACGTTTAAAAACACCTTATCCACACCAAGACATCTTTTTTAGATTTTGTGTACTCCAATGGGAGCAATTTATTAGTGAAGGAAATCAATGTTGACAGAGAGCAGAGAAGGTAGATTTCTTATTTTTTTAAACCAGTTTTATTGACATATAACTCACATAACATATAATTGAATAGTTTAAGCATATTAAAAAGAATTGTGGAATCATCACTACAATCACGCTTAGACTATTTTCTTCTTCTTTGTACTCTTTATTTTAGCTCCCCATTTCCCCTCTCCTCACCTCCCCAGGAAACTATGAATCCAGTTTCTGTCTCTATCGATAGTATTTACCTATCTTGCATTTCACATAGAGAAAAAATATAAAAACAAACTGCCAAAACAAAACAAAGAAAAACCCAATAGCAACAACAAAATAAAATACAGAAAAACTTCAGTTGAAAAGATAACAGAAAATAACAAAAACTAGAACAAATTTAAAATAAGTCAAAAGGGAGAAAAAAAATGATAAGGTGTTACATTTGAACCTAACTACATCTGCATTAATGCACATTTCAGTGCACGCTGTCTGATGGCCAGGGTGTTCACATCCCTGGTCAGTGATCACAGGGCATTCACCAGAGGCGTAATCCAAGTAGGGACCCTGCAAGCTTACAAGGACAGCGCTATGGGAAAAACTCAAGTGTACCAGTATGAGCGATTTTCTATTTTCAAAAGAGATGAAATGTCAATTGATGACAAACCTTGTTCTGAATGTCCGTCAACTTCCTGAGTGGACAAACATGTTGACTCATTATGCACTTGGAGTTCATTTCACCAGGTCATACTTTTAATCAAGCTTTAAATTTAGAGATTCTGAAAAGATAGTGTAATAGTGTATGACAAAAAAGAGGCCTGATTTCTGATAAATGGGAGACTGGTTTTGCTACAATGACAATGCACCTGCTCAAGCAGCCATCTCAGTGTGCCAGTTTTGGGCAAAAACCAGCATGCCTCTCTTGCCCCAGGCATCTTACTCATCTAACCTTACTCTGTGTGACTTGGTTTTTTTTCTGCGAATGCAGGGGAATATGAAAGGACAGTATTTAATCATGTAAAAGAGGGGAAGAAATGCGGTGCTGTCAGTCATCCAAACAGATGAGTTTGAAAAATGTTTCCATGAATGGGATCAAAGATTTGACAAATGTATTAAGTGTAATAGAGAGTACTCTGAAGATGATGTTTGTTTTGTAAAAGTATTTAAATACATAGCTTTGAAGAAGAAAATTCCTTTTCTTTTTTTTTTTTGTACTCCCTCATTTATAGAACAGCTTTTTAGACCAAAAATACGTGGATTAACTGACTCATATGGATCAAAAACTTAAGTGACTGACACTATGCAAACAATGAAGGTTGGAGATAAGGCAAAACTTGTAACAATGCTTACTCACAAAAGCAGAGTGATGTCTCCTAGACCAAGAGATGAACACCAAGATGTCTTTAACAGAGTAAGATGGTGACAGTAGTAAGACTTTGATGTGCATTGCGAAGTATTGTCCAGTGTTAGTCTAAACTATTCTTTGTTCTAGAGTATAATAGGATTTTCAAGGCCTGGTCCTAGAGGATGACCTTTCTCCTGTGATTCTAATTTAACAAGGAGTATTTATAGCTTTCCTGGCCATATCCTCTGGACACAACCACCAGACGCTGTGGTTTGTAATGGGAAGGGCAATGGAGGTTTTCATCCATCTCACAATAAGAGCTTTACTCTTAGTAATGAGGGGAGCTGATCAGTGTTATGAACCAACATTGTTAAAAGAAAAACAGAATTAAGGGATAACTAAAATGCTTCAGCAAGAGGTGATTTTATTACAAGGTGTATTTTTGCTTATTAGTTTTGACAAGACAAACACTTTTAGTATCTTAAATTCCAGTACTCCAAAGATTAGCTAAACTTAGACTAGCTCTTATTTGATTGATGAATTTCTTCTGTAACATTCCCAAGAAGTGGTCATTAAGTTTTTCCTTGAACATCTCCAATTATAGGGAAGCAGATTATTCCATTGTTGGGCAACCATAATTGCTAGAAAGTTCTTTAGATTGTGCAGAAGACGACCCTCTCTCTGTGTTCCAATGCTCTGTCTGGAGCTGCAGGATAAATCCAGACTCCCTTCCACGTGGCAGCCTTTGGACGAGCTAAAGACAACGTCTGCCCTATACCCTTTGGATCTTCTTTTTTCCAGAGAGTACTTCTCAATTCCTGATTCATTAACCTTGAGCTGAAGAGATGGGTGATCCAGGGTGAGCTTGGTACTAAGGTCAAGGATTATGTCTTAAATTACAGAGGGAGCTATGCAAGAGTCACCTAAGGGCCAAAATGTCATGCAAGCAACAAAATGAAGTGACAAAACCAAACCAAGACATAGGCCTTTAATTAGGAAGGAGTTGATGCCAGCTTGTTGCTGTGGCAGCCGAGTGAAATCTGAAAGGGGATCTAACAGGATTGGAGTCTACCATCCATTTAGGCTGATGGAAAATACTGTTAGTGAATTCTGGACAAAGAAACTGGTTTGGCTTGGGCAAGGGAAGAGGGGTGAGAATTCATGATATTGGGTAGAACTGGGTAGAAAGGAGCCTCCTTGGGGCTAGACAAGATATCAAGAGAGAAACTTGACCTTTGATTACCATTGCCTGGAGTACTTAATGGGAACAGATGCGACCTTTGATAGCATTACGTGACGTTGTGATTCCTCATCATACCATAGACAATCTTGGGTTTAAATTTATTTTGTTCACATCGAGGGTAAAACTTTCACCAGACACACTTTTGCCTTTCTGTCAATAACTGTGGCAAAGTCTTCCAACTTAGCCTTATAGAATACTGAAGCACAGCTCGATATCATTTTTATTGGCAGATCCATGTCTACCAGCTCTTTCCACTCTTATGTATAATATAAATAAATGTCCTAGAGAGTTGTTTGCGAAAATTTAAAACTATTACCTTTCAATTTTAAATAATATTTTTGCCTTATTTCTTTCAATTCAGTTCAACTTGAGCTTAAAATTGAACTTAGGCTACAATGGGAACTTCTCTCTGCATCCATTTACTTGGGTTGAGTTAGTCAGACCATGAGCTAAGTAATGTGCAGTTACAATCTCCCACGGTGAGCTTGACCTTGTTCCTGAGAAGTTCAGCAGCTCTGGTCTTAAGCTTCGGCTAGACCACTTCCAGCCAACAGACTGGCCTCAGGTAAATTCCCTAATTTCTCAGAGTCACAGTTTGCATCTCTATAAAATGGGGACAGTCATAGCCTATGTGTTGTGAGATGATTAATGTGATCGATAATACCATGGCACAATATTTACTTTATTTTCTGTTGTTGCTTTTGTTAGGTGATGCTGAGTAGGTTTGGACTCATATACACTTTAGATTTTATTAATTCTAGCCCAGGTGCAATGGCTTGCACATAACAATGGATTTTTGTTAAATATGAAGTAAATGAATGTCCTCAGAAGTGTTATCCATTTTGAAAGCTGGGCATTTATTGATCAAAGATATTTTTTGTAATACCACTGATATTATGTTTCTGTTGAGAGATCATCAATACAGGTGCACCGATCCATACTTCTTTTTGTCTGATTTTATTTTGGGGTGTTATTGAGTCAGTTCCAACTCATAGCAATCCTACGTCAAACAGAAAAACACTGTTCAATCCTCCACCATCCTTGAAATTGTTGTGAACCCTGTGTCGATCTAACTTAGTGAGGATTTTCTTAGACAATAAATGTATGTGTGAGAGAGAGGAATGTCAAGAAAATGACTCACAGTGTTGTAGAAGTGTGACGTCCAAGTCCATAGGTCTGATGTTAGACTGGAGGCTTCTTTGGACTTGCATCCTGCAAGGGCTGATGAGCACCTTGCATTCTGGCAGGGCAGGATGACACCAGCCAGGCTTGTGGCTGAATAGATGAATGAATTCAAAGTCTGCAGGTGTGCCTTGTGGTTCCAGAGGTAAATTAACCCAAGGATGGCAGGTCAGATGGCAGATGGCTGGTGACTCCCAGGGTTGACAGACGACATGGCAGGATGTTGGCTCAAATCCAAAGAACCGGAGTTCAATGAGCCAGATGGTGCATCCAGATCCAGAAAAAATAAACAAGATTTTCCACAACATCCACTTATATTTGAAGCAGGCCACATCCCCGAGGAAAAGTCCTTTTAAACAATTACGTCTGGGCTGCCATCTGGGTAAGGGAATGTCATCCCATTTTACTTTTCTTTACAACTGACTAACTGCTCATAATAGATCCTATTTTGGAGTTAATCATGTTATACCAGGTCCATATTACTAGGTCTTAACTTCCAAACCACTGACACTCTTGACCCAGCCAAACTGACACAAAATCTAACCATCCCTAGGGTCTTCCTTTCCATTTTTTTTTGCTGACCCTCTTCTTTACCAAGCATGATGTTCTTGCCCAGGGACTGTTCCCCCTGATACTATGTCTTCTCATCCTTGCTTTGAAGGAGCAATTTGGTTGTACTTCTTCCAAGAGAGTTGTGTCTTTGTTCTTCTGACAGTCCCTATTGCCAACACCCTAATTCAGAGACATTCATTCTTCTTTCGTCTTCCTTCTTCATTGTCCAGCTCTCCCATGTCCACGAGGCTATTAAAAAGAAGTGTCCCGGATCAGGTACACTTCAGTTTTCAAAGTGATGTGTTTTTAACGCTGTATGAGGCCTTTCTTCAGCAGATTTTCATTTGATTTCTTGACTGCTGCATTCATAGTCATTGATGGCAGATGCAAGTGAAATAAAATTCTTGATATCTTCAAACTTTTCTCTGATTATCATGCTTACTTGTCCATTTGGAAGAATAGTTATTTTCTGTGTGTTGAGGGGTAATCCTTACTTCTTGTCTAATTCACATGTTAATAATAGCATCACTCACCAAGAGGATTGTTAAGTGAGGAGGACTATGCTAAATGTGATCTTCTTTTATTTATACCAGAAACCTCTAAGGTTGATATTTTTTCCCCTGTTGTAAAGAAGGGGAAACTAAGCATCAATGAAATTAAAGACATTGCCTCAAGGACACACAGCTAAAAAGTTAGCTGAGTTTGTATTGGAATTCAAGTCTGTCTAATTTTAGACCACTCCTTAAGACTCAATTGGGAGGAATTGTGGAAAGATCTGGGGGCTTCTGTTTAGGTTGACCTTCCCCAAGGGATAGTTACTTGGAGAGCAGAGGTGTGCTTGAGTCGTGGGACAACGAGTGGTGGGTTCTAGAGTAAGCAAACTGCAAGGGCTGGTGGAGATGTCCTTGACTGCGTGGGGCAGACTTGGGTTAGCGTCTGCGAGGAAGGGCCTCAGGCATCTTGGAAGAGCAGGCCATCTGGACATCTCTTCGCTGGCAGTGAATTTGGTTTGTGGTTTAGTACGTAAGGAGAACCAAGGTCAGCCGTAAGGAGAACCAAGGTCAGCCGGGGCGTCTCCTAAAGAATTCCAGCACCGAGCCCGAGAACTCTATGATGTAGGCATTTGTTCATGCATTGAACGGTGCTTCAGCAACAACAGCCACCCCACAAGGAGTTATACATATGGATGATTAAGATGTCCATCCTAGTTGAAGACCTTCACTCTGATGTGGTGGGCCTAGATGGCACTCCACGCAGTGCTTTCTCCCTGTGGTTGGCACCCTATTTAGAGTGTTAAGGAAGATGAAGGAGTCAGGTATGTTGTCTGCTGTCTAGTTTAAAATAGAAACATCATTAGTTATGATAGTTCTATCTCCTTGAAGGCTTAGGTTTTTAAGACAGGCTCTTCCTTACAAGTTGTTTATTTTCCATGAGATCTTTAGCCTCCTCAGTAGGAAAACCAAAGTCTAAACCCAAACAAAACGAAACAAAACCAAAAAGCAATCCCTTAATGCGGTGTGCAAATTTAAATCTTTCAATGAGAGCAGCGTGTTCTTTACCAAAGTTGGCAATGAGTCCATGGAATTGGTGAAAAGAGAACACAAAACAGCTGAACCTATTGAAATGCATTCTCCACGGGGGATTCTGCACTGGTCCAAGCTGCAGTTTCGAAACGCAGCATCTTCTGCTTGCAAAGAGAAGAGTCAGATTCCATGCTCGATTCCAAGTCTTTCCTCCAGGCAACTCAACATGGGCCAGCATCCTTAAACAGCATTTGTTTTTCAGTGTCCTGCCCTGCCAGCACTTCTTATTTAGGCATCAGTGGGGTCCATTTGGGGTGCAGGGGGCCAAGAAGTGGAAAGTACATAGGTAGAAGAGGTGGCTTTCACATGGAAGAACGTGGAGTGCAGTTTTACCTGTTTCCTTTCCTTTATGCCTGTTTTAATAGCGCCATCATAGGTAATTACCTATTAATATTTTTAAATATATGGACATTATACATGGAAAACATTTAAAATATCTCTTTGACTGTGTTTCTTAGTAACAAAAACCTCTTTTTAAATGTCTTTCATGCTCAACACACAATGGATGGAGCAGACAATGTAAACTTTTTAATAAGATGTCCCAGGACATCATCAAGGCAGGGTAGCTTGCCACTGGTGTATATTTAACTAGCATATTCATGAGGGGAAAAGCTTCAGTATTATTGTGGTTAACGCAGTTCTTTAAAACTTCACAGCAGAAAACAACATGTTCTACATTACCGCTGACCTCCTCAAAGGAGACCGGCGCTTTCAGAGGACTCAGTGAGACCAATTTCATTCTGTACCAGCGCAGCTCACATGACCTCCTGGAAGTCTGAAAGCCTTTAAATACATGCAAATATTCTCACAGCAAGGGTTTCTGTGTGCCCCCCTGCTCAAGACTGTCCTGGTCACAACATAATGTGATTGTTGACCTGCGGTCTCTATTAATTACCAAAACAGTGTACTGGTTTTGTGACTGATACGGTGAAATGTAGATTTTGTCACCTACCATTTCAGATGTTTCTTTTTGCTTTCTGAAAGGGCTGGGAAGAGGCTTCAATATGCTTGTGTCTCTCCTGACATCGTCATCGTCTCTTCCCCATTCATTTGCCTGAGTCAAAGAGTCACCATCACCACAAGTTGCTCATAATCACAAGAAAGACAAAACTTTTTTTTTAACTGGAAAGTTTAGAGAACAGATAGATCGGTTTTCTTTTCAACAGCCATGCACATTTTGTTTCATGTCATTCATTGTGGTCACCACAATATAACATCACTTATTCCGCTTCCTCCCTGTGTCCCTTGTTACCATTCCTCCGTCTTCCCTAACCTAACCTCATCCTTGAGTAAATGCTGCCCCATTGATCTCCAATGGTTGATGATTCTAAGGTGTTCAGACCTCTCTAGTATTAGCCTTTCCCTGGTAGACCTGTTTACGGTTTGACTGAAAATTGAGCCATGGAGGTGAGTTCATTTCCAGACTGAAGGGTGACCAAGGGCCATAGTCTTAGGCACTCTACCAGGCTCCATCTGACCAGTAATCCTGGTTTTTAAATGGTGTTGAGCTTTCCCCCACATTTTCCCCTCCTCTCCCAAGGACGTTCTAATGGGATCTCTTTCAGAGTAGCTGGCAGTGATAGCTGGGCATCCGTTGGACTAAATTTTTTATGCTCCTTCTATTTGCTTCTCTCATTTTCCCTCTGGACAGGAAGAGACCAATAGTTACAGCTTAGATGGCTGCTCACAAGCTTTCAGACCCTAGATCCTACTCACCAGAACAGGATGTGCAGCACTGCCTTTGAGCACTGTGTTGTACCCAGTGCCCGTGGTGTCTCCCGAGACAAGCGCCATAGGGTTTTCCTCAGTGGATGGCTAGCCTTTTCTTCTGGGTGGACTTGAACTACCATCCTTTTGGTTAGCAGTCAAGGGGTTAACCAATTGTACCACCCAGAAGTTCCATAGATGATCCAATGGACACCATCTGCTTAAACCATAAGCAGATGTTTCTAGTGGCCTTCTGTTTTGAGACCTTTGTTTCCAGATGTGGTATAGGGCTCTTCAAGGCAAGCTAGAGTTTCTGTCGCCAGAGGGAGTCTCACCCAATGGCAGACAGGCCTTGGCGCAGAAAAGCTCCTTGGTTAGGGTACCTGGGAGGCATGATTATGACTGCCTCCCACAGTTCCCCAATGGGATCAAACTTGGAACCAACTGGCTACACTCCTACAGCATACCTTTTATGCTTCTTGCCTCTTGCCTACCTCAGTTCCCAATTCCGACGGATGTTTTCAGAATTCATCTCCCCACTGCACAATGCATCTCAGCACTGGCTTCTGGGAGAATTTGGAAACCATCAGGAAAGGTCTCTGAATTTATTTGGGGGTTCCAGTGCAATGTACCTGAGTTACATCAAACCAGCCCACTCTGGTACCTGAAAAGGGCTGGCGACTCTTTGCTATAAGGCAAAGCATTGTTGTTTATTTGAAGTTGATATTTAATTGAAGGCTTTCACTTTCCATTTGATTGCTGGTGGCTGATTTGCTGTATTTCATCTGTGCTGCATGGTGGGGCCACCTTCCCTAAGTAGATTGTTGGAGGTCATTGTGTGGGCAGGAATTTGTAGGCATTGTTATGTGTCTTGGGATCTTCAGTTGAGGAAAGCTATGTAAGTATTATCTTTTATTATTGTTAATAATTACCCATATCTATGAGGATGATAAAGCTCCTAGAAGTGAGTCCCAGCTGCAATCCTCCTGGGCCTTTGCATTCAAACTCCAGGTGAACTGCAGTGAACTTGTCTTATCAGATATCATTTCCAGACAGAGAACACGAGCCCCAAGCCCCATTGCTCCGAGATGGTGGCCCAGTCTACCTTCCTGCAATTCCATCCTCAATTGTGCTGCTGAGAAGTTTCTTGCCCCCTCTCCCGTTATTGTCTGAAAATGCAGAGTAGATTAATCAGCCACAGTTCTTGGTGGGAGGTCCCACTTGTCCTGCCCTAGATTTTAAAGCTGGCTGTCAGGCCAGGTCAGATTTTAGATGAAGGTCTTTTTTTGGGAAGGGTTGTCAATTTTCTTTCTTGTCTTTCCTCTTTCCCTTTACCCTTTTCATTCTCTCTAAATCACAGCGCTGGCAGCTGGACTGCTTCAAAAGCTGTACTTCCTCCCACTGGGCCACAGATAATGAATTCTCTTTGGACTGAGGGGAACAGTGATGGTTGAGGACATAGAAGCCCAAGCAAAATGTGTTGCTGAAGCTCTTGAAGAATGTTAGCTTTCCCCTTCTGTGTCTGCGTATTAGAAATATTATGGTATTAGAAACACCTTTGATTCCCTCTTAAAAATTCCTATGTGCTAATGGGCATACAGGATAAGCTACTTAATACATAATTCCTGGGTCAAGGTGCAGGTACTTTGGCAGGGGTCAGACCCAACCCAAGGATGCCTATGGCATCCAACTAAAAAGGAGGGGAAACAAAACCAAACAAAAATCGAGGTGGTGGGGGAACAGGCCACTAATCCACCCACAGGGAGAGTATTGTTTATGTCTCCACAGGAAAGGGAGAGAGGGACCAGACCTCATCCTGGAGCACAAAGCCTTGAGGGCAACATACTGGCATGGAGCAGTGAACTAACAGAGGGGATCATGGGGCCGGACCCAAGTTGAACTATGTTGAGCCCCTTCCCAGAAGAATGTAATATAGAGGACAGCACTGAGGATATAGCCTGGGAAGAGTGGTGGGTCTGTCCAGACCACACGGGAGCAAACTAAGAGGGAGAGAGAGAGAGAGAGCGAGAGCGAGAGCACCTCATCATGGATGACATCCCTGCTCAGAGCAGCCAATGCACAGAGAGGACCATAGGTCTGGCCCCACCATCAGACATGACATCCCCTCACTGACCCACAGTGCTGCAGGGGACAGTATTGGAGACACAGCACAGAAAGTGTGTCTGGGCTGGTCCCCCGCCCCACCAAGTGGGGCAAAACACAAAGGGAACACAACAAGGCAGCAAGAGGAGCAAAGTAACAAAGTCTCAGAGGAATCCCGAAAATAGACTTCTGACTTGGGGGGCAGGGCTTGGTGCCTCATCAGACCCAATTGGAAAACATTCATAAGGGTCAGCAGACAGACTTAGAACTATTTATAGGCTCATACCCCCATTTTTTTCTTTTTTCTTTCCCCCCTCTATGTCTATCTATATAAGATCAGCAGGATAAACAATCCCAAGGAGAAAGCATCAGGACCAGTGGTTTGGGATGGAGAGACATGGGAGAGGATGGGTCGGAGAGTGGGCTAGTGGGGAGCCAACAAACTTAGGGACAAGTGAAAATTCAGGGGCCTAGAATCGATGGTGAGGAGGGTATAGAATGCCTGGTGGGGTTTGAGCAAGTGCAATTTATCTGAGAGGAATTACTGAGAGCTGAATTGAGGGTGAGCATGATAGTAGGACAAGAGGAAGGTGAAAGAAAATAGAGGAAAGAACTAAGAGGCAAAAGCTATTTATAGAGGCGTAGGTATAAGCATGTATATATGAAAATATATTAATTTATAGTGACAGGGATCTAGGTTAATGTACATATATTTAGACGTTAAGTATTAAGATAGCAGACAGACTTTGGGCCTCTATTCAAGTCCTCCCTCACCACAAGAACACTTTGTTCTAATAACCTGGCATTCTGTGATGTTCACCTTCCCAACATGATTGCTGAAGACAAAATGGGTGCATAAGCAAATGTGGTGAAGAAAGCTGATGGTGCCCAGCTATCAAAAGATATCGCATCTGGGTCTTAAAGGCTTGAATTTAAACAAGCAGCCATATATCAGGGAAGCAATAAAGCCCATAAGGAAGAAGCACAGCAGCCGGTGTGGTAACATGGTGTTGACAGGATCAGGTATCAGGTATCAAAAGATCCCCAACAAACAATTATATTGATGTGAACAAGAGAGGGTCATATTGGAGACTCAAAGCCCATCTGTAGACAATTGGGCATTCCCTCACAGAGGGGTCACAAGGAAGGGACAAGTCAGCCAGGGTGCAGTATAGCACCGACAAAACACACAACATTCCTCTAGTTCTTGAATGCTGCCATTCCCCCTTACCCCATCACAACCCAGTTCTATCTTACAAATCTTGCTAGAGCAGAGTATGTACATTGGTACACATAAGAGCTCTTGATACATGGAATCCAGAACAGTAGTGGGAGTATTAATACCATGAGGGTAGGGGGAGGGCAGGGGGAAAAAGGGGAAGTGATCATAAGATGGAATATATAACACACCCCTACCCAGGGGGACAAATAGTAGCAATGTGGGTGAAGGGAGACAACAGATGGTGTAACATATGAAATAATAATATACACTTGATCAAGGATTCAGGAGGGTGGGAAGGTGGGGGAAGGAGGGGCAAACAGAAGAGCTGACACCAAGGGCTCAAGTAGAAAGAAAATGTTTTGGAAATGATGATGGTAACCTATGCACAAATGTTCTTGAAACAATTGGATTACGGATTGTTGTAAGATCTATAAGAGCCCCCACTAAAGTAATTAATAATAATAATGGGAAAAAGTTCCTATGCATTGAGTTAAAGCAATTTATATCTTGGTAATGATATGTTTGAGGCAATTGGCATGCCAAGGAGGAGGTCAGGTCCGCCTCAGTGACAGTGGCTCCCACAGTGGACTGAATCAGAGAGATGGTGGCGAGATTGGAGCCGGACCAGGCAGCCTTTTGTCCTGCTGTATAGAGGGACCCATGAGTCAGTGGACTGGACGGCACCTGACCACAAAAGTAACAGAGCTGTTGGGATTTCTTGATGGTGCAAAGAGGTGACACTCTGTCACTAATTGCAGAGGTGGAGGTTTGGGGCCAGCCTGAAGGCCCTCAGAAGAAGGCTTGACAATCAACTTCTGGAGAATAGCCACTGAGAGCCCAGGGGTGCCTGGTTGCCCTGTGACACAACGCGGGGTCACCATGAGTTGGACTCGCGTCAATGGCAATTATTAAAAAAAAATACGTGTCATGTATTTGTTGATTAATTTACCTCATCAATCATAGGACTCCCTTACCAGTCTGTAAGCCCCCTGAGGTGGGATGGGACTATTTAGTATCCCCTTGTCCACCCCATGCTGAGCGCTGTGCCTGGCACTCAGTGAGTGCTCTGTCGGCCTCTGTGGAATGAATGCGTGGGTGGAAAGCTAAAAGGAATCCTACTATCACGGGACCCCCTGTTTTCATTCTGCAGATGCAAAAAGTAAGGCTCAGAGAGGCACGTGACTGATTCAAAGTGGCCAAATGCAGATTCGGTGGGGGGAAAACCACCCACCCACCAGCAAAGGGATTGTAGGCTGTGGCATGTCATGCAGCAGAGAGCATCGTTCTGCGGCTGCCGGTGAGCTGGCTAAGGTGTCGCTCTCCTGCTGTGAGACTAGAGTGTGGGACCCTAGGCCCCTGCCTGATGCCTTATCACCCCCTCGGGCCTTGCAACACTTTACACCCAGTCCCCCAGGCTACCTGGGCCAGCTTCCTGGGAGTGCCACAGGCTCATTCCCGGGGCAGAGGGGAGGCACCTGCAGCTTGGTTGTTCAGCCCTAGTTCCCACTGCGACTTGCTCCTACCCAGCTGCAAACTCCACCATATGTCTTCCAAACAATCGCTCCTTCAATGGCTCCCGACTGCCCAGGGTAGGTACATTTTATTGACTGCCTCTCTACCTGAAGTGGGGTCGATGTGTTCTAGACAAATATTGGTTTCTATGGAATATGGTGGGAGAGGTGCTCCGCCGTTGGGGGTTGGGTGGGGGAGGAGGCCTCCAGGCACAGAGGTATATTCAAAGGTCTGGGGGCTGGGTGTGCCAAACGCAGGAGTGACCTCAGTCAGGCTACTTTATTGGAGTGAGGCAGGGTCTTGTGACTTCAGGCTAAGAACCAGGTGCCAAGGCTTAGAATACCAATTAGAGAAGGAAAATGCTGTCCTTCAGTCTGGCAGCCTCTAGACAGACTCACCAGAACGTCCTTGCCGTACCCTTAAGCCAGTTACAAGCTGAGGAAGTTCTTTCAGTTTGGGGACTCCATCGTTGTTCTTGGGTGGATTTATTTCCTCTTCCACAATTTTCCACCCATGACATATTAATAAGAGCTTAAAAATGTTTCAAGATGTGTGGCTTGCAAAGGTGAGATCCCACTTACCAGGTGGAGTAAAGGTGGGGGGTGTCCGAGTCTTTGCCTCTCCTTTGGGGAATTGACACAAGTGGCCATTCTTTGTTGAGTATCACAAGCTTATTTTTGGCAGAACATTTCTGAGACTTCTTGTTTTGACAAACACAGCATTGAAAACAAAGCTTTGATGTGCTTCCAAAGCTTCCTTTTTTCATGATTTGAATGTCTCCTTAACTCTGTCAGGCAATTTATTTGTTTAGTTTTTTGCCTTGAGAATTGGACCCTGCCCCCCACCTCCAAACCCCAACCTTCTGACTGTCTTTGATTTTTCTGAGAGTGAGCACACAAGTTAGTTTATCAGAGTTCCATATTACTTATCAATCAGCACAATAGTTTGGGAATAAGCTCAAACTTATTTAGTTGAGGAAATGAAGCACCCAATAGACTACATGATGCATCCAAGGTCACACGGCTAACTTATGTTTCTACCCTCAGTGGATCCAAGAGTTGAACTTTCTCTTCTACTACCTGAGGCCTTTGAGAGCATCCCAGTGGGAAGGACCTCTAGAGCAGACTGACCGAGCAGCCTGTGCACCTTTGTGTAAGCTCTGTAGAAGTACTTCACATCCCTGCTAACTTTTTCATCTTACAAAGGAGCTCTTGGGATATGCTGTATGTATTTTTGTACCTTATATCGGTTTGCACTGTGAGCGAGGCAGAAACAAGCACCAAAGAGGAGGTGAGAGAGATCATAGGAAAGTCAGGTTTCTCAGGATGATGAACCGGCTTTCCCCCAGGCCAGGTCAGCTTTCACTTGCATGATGGGAAATGCAAGGCTGGAAGGGGAGTTGGGTAGGAGGCCAGCCCCTACTGTGAGCTTCTTTCCTGGCAGGGAAAGAAAGTGCCTGAAGAATAGCCTCTCAATGTGAGCATCAGTGGTTCTATTGGAAGGTTATGATGAGTTCTGGTTTGGTTTTCAAATGAATAATCACCATATTTAGAAGGTCAGGTGGGTGGGTGGAGGAAAGAAGCGCAGAGAAAGAGCTTCTGGGAGAGGGGAGTAGCACAGAGCTGATAGAGTGGGTGCTAGCTCCCCAGGAGTCCCCAAAGGGGCTGAAAGTCCAAAGCACATGATCAGAAAAATTTCGAGGACAATGTATTTTTGGAGAACCGGGTTATGAGAAACCACTGACTGAATGGTGGGACTCCACTTGCCAGGGGTCACTTACATATAGGGTTATGGTCCATTGGAAGGCGTTCTGATGGTTTCTTCCCCTGTCTAGAAAAGGGAAATGACTCACATCTGTAGGAAGCACTTTCTGGAAGCTCTATTTACCTGATCAGCTGGCACAGTGCCTTGCAAGAAGTAGGGTCTTAAAGGTATTTATTGAATGCAAAAGGATGTGCTCGAATGTTATAGCTTCCTAGTTAATAGGAGGGCAAGTTCCCCAAGGCACTTCCTAAGCCTCCTACTAAAAATCCAGTAAGTTAGCCTCATGTTGTTATTGTTCAGTTTGAAGATCTGGCAGCTTCAACTTCATTGCAACAGTACATCTGATGTTCCTGAGCTACTGAGAACAGTGGTGAGAACCACCAGGGCCTCTTCTGAGGGAGGAGGCTTCAGAACATTTGTGGAAACATTTTATTCTCTTTCAATTAGATTTTTCCTCGGACTTTTCAGAGCCCCAGAGTATGGCAGGGAAGCTGTTCTAGAGTCAGACCCTGTGAGCTGAACTTGGCCCAACTGCTGGATGAACCAGTTTACTGGAGACAGGGCAGCCAGAAGCCCAGGGGAGAAACTTGCCTGTGATGTGGTTTTGAGCACATTCTGGTTTTTCATGGCATATCCGCTTCTGAATTCCAATAACACCTTCTTCGTGCTTTTCAAACATCCCCTCACTTGGGAAAGAGCAAAGGAATTCCTGGATTCTGGTCAGGTTGCTGCTTCCTTTCTGATCTTGTGTCCTCAGGAAGAGGTGCTACACTCTCTGACCTCCAGGGCTCTCATCAATAACCCGGGGCTCTGAACCATCGTTTTATCTTGTGGCACTGTTTTAAGGCACAAACATTACCTGGGGAAAGACTTGTCAAATCACAAAGTAACTTGTAAATATTTGTTCTTGTGTTGGCATCTCACTTTATACTTATTTACAGATACCCTGCTATGTGGTTCATTCCTTTGAGATCAAGGGGCTCTAGATGACATTGTGTGTGTCTGGGTGCCCCCTCAGTACCTAGTAGAACGATTGACACAAGAGAAGCCCTAATTGAGATCAGGATCTGGACACTATTCACATGTTTAAGAATCCATAAGCCAGGGAAGCTTTCCTTCTCCAACAATGGGAAACTGTCAGGAGGGTCCTTAGCAGATTGGGGAATTTGGGGTAGTTTAAGGGGGTCAGAGGGAAAAACAGAAGGGATATGGTATTAACTGCTTAAAGAAGATGTCATCCTTTCCTACAGGGGAAAAAAACCCAAACCAGAGAAGGGATGACCGGGAAGCACGGGGTGGGATTGGTAGTTCTTAGAAACTTGAGTACCTTCCTTAGGGGTGACCAAGTTTGTATCCAAATGGATCATGAGTAGAAACCTCAGACTTAAAACAGCAGCAATGCTGAAGACGAATCAACTGAAGGTTGGAAAGCACCAAAATGCTTGATCCCCATGGACTTTGAATGAGGTCCATCTGCTAAGGGCAGATGCTCATCTTCTGTGCAGTTAGAGGTGAGAGGGAAAGTTGGGGAGAGGAAGAACCCCCATTTATGTAGGGGAGCCCCACCATCTACATTTTCAGACCCAACTTACCACCGGAAGATCTGATGAGCTTAGAAAACTGTGCAAAAACACAGTGCGCTATGCCATCCAAACAAACAACAGCCAGCGAGCCATCAAAGAAACAACCACCTGCATACACCCTCCGTCTGTCAAGCCAACCAAAGCGACAGTCAATTCATGCCGCCCGCCCGGCAACGCCCCAAACCCCGGAACAAGCAAGGGCCAACCTTGGTAAAAACCGCCCCGGCCCCCGCCAACCGAACAACCCGGTTCCCCTTCCTCCGAAGCCCATTTCCTTTCCGGAACCGCCGCCTGATCCTTTGTGGCTGAGGTCGACACCACTGGCTGGGTGTTCCCTGTCTGTGGCTTCGGGTGGAGCTGCGAAGACAAAGATGAACCGCACTCCTGGCTGCCTCCCAAGAGATTCTTCCTGCGGTGGCAGAAGAACACCTGTGGGAAAACCTCCGAAGGCCCAGCAAGCCCCAGAAGGGGCAAGTCTTGCTGAGCATCTCCCTGCCCAAGCTTTCAAGCCCACTGCATGCTCTGTGCGTGCTATTGGGACCACCAACCGGGTCCCAAAGGCCAAAGCTTCCCTGGACACCGAAAAAACAAAAATCCTTCTTTTCAGCACAGGGGAGATGTCTGCATCTTTTGTGTGTGTCTGTGTAAGACAGCATCGTGTGCCTTCTTTGGTAGAGCCACAGCCATCGGGAGCACCTCTGCTTTCATTATGTGTGCTCTGATGAGCTGCGTGAGGGTAGTGACGATGGCTTACTTATGATTGCATCCATGGAAACCAGAGATGGAGCTACTGCTCAGGTGTTGCATCTGCTTCTTGCCCAATAACGACTTGGAGGATAGACAACGGAATAATTTCAGGTCTACATGTGTGCCAGGAAGGTGAAAAGCAGAGACCAGGAAACATGGAGGTGTTCCGTAAAGACCCAGATGAACGCACCGGGTGGCTTCGTGAGCACAGGGCTAATGACTTGAGCTTAAGGTTCTGCTTGTTTGGGGCCCTTTAATCTGGAGGAGGACCACATCCCAAGAGGTAGGACATGTAGGCTGAGGGTCCACGGGTGTTTTGTTCTGTGTTCAGGACGGTGGTCTGAGTGGCTTATGACTTGGGGAGTCCAGGAGCTGTCCAGGAGTCAACATGCAACCTGAAAACTGTGTTAGGTAACTTTTCCCATAGTTGCTTTCCTGGCTAAGTAATTCTTCAGCTGTGTATTTCCCCCTAATAAATCTGCCGCCCGCCACCCCCAGCCCCGTATAAATCTGCTCATTATGTTGTGTATGCAGAGTTCTTTTTAAATTTCGGACTGGCTCAATTACTCCTTGGAACAGTGTATGATTTCTATTGTGCATTGTTATTGCTTTGAGAGGCAGCCTGGAACTCATTGGTGCACATACCCTCTCTTCACCAGTGCCACCCTGCCAACACACTGCTAAGCCAGGGCTTCAGAGTCTTTGTAATCAACAGCAGGGTGACTGGGTTGGCATCGCCCAGAGGAGAAGGTCATGGTGTCACTGCCCAACCCCCAGCCAACCCATTGACTTCTTCCCTTACAAGACCATACAATAATGTGCGTTAACAATTTTAATCATAGGATAATATGTGACAAATGTCGCTTTAAGCCACATACATATACTATTTCTTAGATTATGTGTATACAAAATAGTTTTGTAAACTCTTACTACATTGGATTACAACACGGTAGTTACAGCATGATTTACTGCTGAGCAAAAGCCTGTTTTGATTTGTCTTTTTCTTCTTTAATGACTGCCTCCTTCTCCAAAATTATTGATATAGGTTCATAAATCCTACCTACCACCATATTGCATGCAAACACCAGACACGTTGACAAAATCAGCAACTATGAACACACCTGCAGCAATGAAAACTGTAGTGTGTGCTGGGGGTGGAGACTTGAGACCCTGTGATTCACAGAACCATTGTAATCACGGCACAGTGACAGGTCTGACCAGAGGGCATTAAACACACCAAGCCAGCTGTCATCCAGTCAGTTCTGGCTCACAGCAACTCTGGAGGGCAGATTAGAACTACCCCAGTGGGTTTCTGAGGCTTTCAATCTCGAGGGGAAGAGATGACAGTCACCAGAGTCCAACGGCTGGCCTTGTGATTAGCAGCCAAATGCGTCACTTGCTATGCTCTGAGGGCTCTTTGAAATGTTCAAAAAGCAGATTCGCATAGTATGTTAGCCTTGTAGGTGTATTAAAATATGTAAGCTGGGCTTACAAAAATGCTCTGATTGCTATAAAATCATCAGGGATATTTTTATACAAAATAATACAGCATTGCTGAAGCAGCACCAATATTTTACAGACAGTCATTCTGCTGTCCCCTTTTCTGACAGTGTCCCTCAGTGCAGTGGGCAACGCGGCTTCCCCTAGTCACGTCATTGCTTATGGACCAAGTAAGGTCTACACACGGAGGCCGGCT
Source organism: Echinops telfairi (assembly GCF_000313985.2). NCBI lineage: Eukaryota > Metazoa > Chordata > Mammalia > Afrosoricida > Tenrecidae > Echinops > Echinops telfairi. The sequence continues at coordinate 23,090,863 of NW_022103896.1, forward strand.
TCATCCTCTCAATGGACTTTGCTCTTTTTTAGACAAGAACTTAGGGGCTCCATTGGGGCACAGGATAAAGAAGATTCTGCAAATTCTGATTCCCTCCATCGGTGATGTGGATGTGTTGAACGAATCATGTTGATACTGATGGTCAAAGTTGAAGATCAAAACCATGGGAATGGAACCGGACTTTCTAAGGGCACTTGAAGCAGTCTTATTGTCATTGAGTCAATTCCGACTCACAGTAGACTCCAAGTAGCAGCGTCCCCTCGGGTTTCCGAGCTGTAGGTCTTTATGAGTGCAGACTCCCGCATCTTCCTCCTGCTGAGAAGTTAGTAGGTTTGGACGGTAGACCCTTGGCGCACAGCTGAGCATTTCACCACTCGACCACCAGGGCTTCTTACCTGGCACATGATGAGTATTCATAAATAGCTTCTATTTGTTCATTGCTTTTCCATAAGTGAGGTGTTATTGCCTATATAAATTAATGTCCAAGGCAAAGCATGTGAGAGTGATATGTGCTGATCTAAGAAAAATAAAAATTAAACTAAGGCCTTGACATTGGAAAGCTGAAAACCACATCTTGCTGCTCACAAGGCCAGTGGTTCTCTCTCTGGGAAAACTTGAGGCTGTCTCAAGTCTGCAGCCCTAGAGACTTAGAAAGCCTTGCGAACCCTCTATCTGTGGCTTTGAGTTGGAATCCACTCCATAGAAATGTTTTGGTTTTTGCGTTTTTGAGGGGGGCTGCATAGGAGGGGAGGTGGAGTAAAAACCACATCTTGACAGGGGAAAGAACAGTTTTATTAACTGAATCTTCATTCAGGAGTTTAGCTTCCCAGTAGTGCAGTGTAAGTGTTGGGCTGCGATCCACATCGTCGGCAGTTCAAACCACCAGAAGCTCCTCGGGAGAAAGATGACTTTCTACTCCTAGCAGTTGCAGTCTGAGAAACCCATAGCAGTTGCCGGGCATCAGCATGGACTCTAGGGCAGTGAGTTTGGTGTGAGTTTCACAAATTGGTGGTGCCTCACGCTACAGCTAAGTTTGTTTACTTCATAGGTCCGTGGGCTAAGGGCACAGTGCCACTCTCTATTGTTTGCTTTTTGGCCATTTTTCATATTTGGTAATAAGTACTGTTTTAAATATACCCACTCCTCACTAATTGACAAGGCTTAGGTTCCAAAGATCAAGTCATTATGAGAACATTGGTGATATGTGAAAATGGAGGATGAGCACATCAGACCACAAAATGGAAGATACGACTGCATTACATAATTGCCCAATAACATCAAGACATAACAGCCAAAGCATGGTGACACGTAACCATCACAGTCCATTAACACTCACATTGCCCCTTGGCGCTTATTACTGTGAGTCATGTGTCGTTAATGCACCAAATATTCGATGGCATATATTTTTTACTATTGTTATTAATATGAGATGTCAGATAATGAGAGAGTTGATATGTGGGAAGTAGGTGTAAATTGAATATTGTTAGCAAAAATATTAAAAACCAAATGAGTACTGAAACTAAGTTCTACTTTGAGCAGGGAATATATCTGTGTTTCTTGTTTGGTGTTAGCATCCAGATTGTCCAATTGCTGGCTTAGCAGTATTTGGCTATTCACTAACAACAACTCGTTGTAGCGATTGAAATGGTACAGGGCCATCGTGGCAGTGGTGCTGAAGCTGGAAGTTCCATGAGATCCATGCAGGGTACTTGGCAGGGTGTATCCAACAGGCCCAGGCCATATGTAGACAAATAACCATGCATTAAATCTCAATTTCAAATTTCTGAGTAATCTCTCTTGGACATCTTTTTTCTTTTATTTCCAAAGACACAAAGCAAGAGCCAGTGCCGCAGAACATAAATCATCTTAAATTGCTCGGGGTAACAGAATGTGTGTTGAGGTCCAACACCTTGGCAAGATGAGGTCAGGATAGCAGGCGTCTTCATCTCGTCCCAACTTCCTCTGTCTCTTTTGCCAGCTCCTTCTCTCGGATATCTACTCTGCGTTTGTAATCTCTAAGACCTACATCCGCACACATTCAATAATCGGCAGCTAATCATTTTTAGGATGCTAGACAGAGAAAGCAGTAGGTAAGTCTGATCGCCTCTTTTAGAACAATACCTGCTGTCCACAGGCAGAGATATTTTAAGGACCCTTAAAAGTGGAAATCAATAGAGGAGGATTCTGGAGGAGAATTTTCCAAAGGAAAAAAGTTCTGATGGTGCCAGAGGCTTTGGCATTTCTCCGTGGCCACAGAGATAATCAGTGTTCATAGAAGGAATGAACTAGCAAGTAATTCCCAGCCCCAAGCATGCTACCTCTTGCCGAATGCTCTTTCTTTCCAGTTAACTATTACAGTTCCTTCCCCCCCCACCCTGAGACATGCATTTGCCTTTCCCCATTCTTCCTCTTCAGAGGAGTGAGTTCTCCCTGTGCCACCTACTGTACTTTTAGATTTGAGGGCCCAGGTTCTTGTCTGGGAGGTGACTTGGGTTAGCCAACTCATCCAAGATATGTTGGAAAGATCTCATTTCAGGTTGAACTGCCTATGTTTGCCCACAAATGCTCATTTGCATCTTAGCCAGTCTTCATTTCTTGGAAAGCAGTTTTCACACATGCTGAGCCCTTGGTGGGAAAATATAAACTCCTGGCTTTGAAGGTTGCCATGTATGCAAATGCTAAAAATGTGATAGGAGAAAATTTATCTCCCTCTGGGGCCAAGTTTGGCTTTACAATTTCTCATTTCAGTTGGCATCCCTGGGCTTCACTATCTGAAAAAGATCAGTGGAGTGTTGCGTGGTGATTGTCTGGATAATTTAACCCATGCAGACAATGTGGGTCCTCTCCGTTTGGGAATGTCCACTTTAATGCAGCAGGAGCGCAGGGCTGCGGGGTTTCTTGACCCTTCCCAGTGGGATACTCTTCTACTGCTGGCTCAATTCCTAGCAGGGTTCTTTGGAGACTGCAAAGCAAGGGAAGTGGTTTGAGGAGGGGTGTCCTTTTCTCCCCCAATTTAACCAAGCTATAGGAAGTGTGGAGACATACAAATACCTATTCTTAAAGGAAGAATGCAGTCTAGAATCCTGGTGGGCCAAAGATTACGCACTTGGCTGCTAATTGAGAGGTTCAAACCTACAAGGCACTCTGGGAGAAAAGACCAGGCAATCGGCTTCTATAAAGATTCAAACTCCAAACGGAACACACTGCCATTGAGTCAATGCTGACTCATGGTGACCCCCTGTGGGATTCTGAGACTGTAACTATGGGTCAGAAAGCCCAGTCTTTCTCCCACAGAGTTGCCGGTGGTTTTGCACTGCTGATCACGCAGACCATAGTCCAACATGCAACCCCTTCACCATCAGAGGTCCCATAACAAGGCCAGCCTCGGAAACCCTAAGGTTGCTGCGAGTCTGAATGGCACACCACAGCAATGCAACAGCCAAGGTGTTTCTCCATGACAAAAAGACACAGGTTTCTAGCAGGTCTGTCAGGAAGTTCTAACAAGGGACAACCTCACGGGCACAGTAGCCACAAAAAGGATAGTAAAATAATGAAGGGTCGCAAAAGTTTTTAGACATCACACCCATGAGCTAATGAAACTGCTGAGCCAACTCAGAGACAAGGACAGAATATTTTCCCTCTGTTTTAATGTGTTTTTTTTTCTGACATTGACTGTGCCCTCATGTCTATGGAGTTAGGGCATTCTAAGTTGCATTTGAATTAACTCAAGTTGGGCACTAAGTGCCAATCTAGGCATTGGAGCCGAGAGAAAGAATGTCACCTCATTGTTTTGCTGGGTATTGTGTGAGCAGAGCAGATGTGTCTTCGTGGCGCTAGCAACATAAGTTAAGAGCGATTTCTCTAGAACAGGTGCTCAATGCAGCAGTTAACAGTGCATTTTAGCAACAATTGTTGTCATCCAAGAGCATGTAGTTAACTAAAGGACAAAGGAAACAGACATGAAACTATTATTAATGAGACAGGACTGCATATGATTATGTACTCATATTTACGATATAGTTAGACATCTCTGTGAACATCACTATGAACAGTAGGAAAGACTTGAACTAGACCTGAGGCCAGGGAGGGTTTGCAGAAGCAGAGACAAGGAAAATGAATTAAGAATAGGAGGTTGACATTTCATGGGGAGGGACCGTGAGACTGGAAGTTGCCAGGGAAGTGGGCTAGATTTCAAGGGGCTTCTGATGTCATCCAGTCAAGTGTGTGATCTCAATCTTATGGCCAGTGAAACATGTGGGACCATTTGGGAAGAGGATGGTGACTGAGTGAAGTCAATGTTGTAGGGAAATTATTTGGGGTCGTCTGCCAGAGAGTGGGCTGCTGAGGAGAGACTGGAAACAGATGAAGGTGTCCCTGCAGAAGGCTACTGAAGTAATCCAGGCAGATGGCAAAGGCCGAAACCAAATGGTGCAAGAGAGACCCAAGGCAAAACCTTGGTGAGCGTGCCCTCCCTTTGATGGACGAAGGAATAGGGATCAGTGACGTGGAATATGTAAAGGAGCTCAGAAGTGTTGACATACAGAGGGATCCTGAGGACCAGGGATCCATATTTTGAGGAGACCATGAGTTCATTTTGGGTAGCATTTGTATTCCTTAAGATGACTTAGTTCCTAACATGCTCTGCAATCTCCACTTGGATATTTTCCTTTTGTCTTTGATAATAGATGAGTTTAGCCATTTACTCACTAAGGAGAAATCTCTGAGTTATTTTCATGACCTGGTTTTCCCGAGGGAACCAACTACATATGCAGTTACTTTGGGGACCAGAAATATGAAAATTGTGTACCGTTTATGTTGTTGTTGTTATATGCCCGTTAAGTCAGTACAACTCATAAGAACCCAATGGACAACAGTACGGAATGATGCCCGGCCCTGTTCTAATGTCAGCATGGTTTCTATGTTTGAACTTGTTGCATCCCCTGTGTCAGCCTATCTCATTGAGAATTTCCCTCCTCTTTTCGGCTGATCCTCAATTTTACCAAGCATGACGTCCTTATGGACAAATATGTGTCACATATAATATGGATAACCCAGTTCACTTCCATCGAGTCAACTGATTCATAGCACTGCTCTATGGGGTTTCTGAGGCTGTACAGTGGTATAGGGACAGACAGTCTCCTCTTTCTCCTGCATAAGGACTTCAAAAGTTCATGGAAAATCCCACGGCCCTTTTCTTTCTTTTCAAACAATTTTATTGGCATATAATTCACATAGCACACAATTCAATCTTTCATTACATCAAGAAGAATCATGCAATCATCACCACAATCAATTTTAGACCATTTTCTTTAATCTTGTACTCATTGTTATTGGCTCCCCATTTCCCCCAACCTCTCCTGCCATATCCTCCAGATACCATTAATCCAGTTACTGAGTCACAGATATACCTATCCTGTGTTCCACATAGAGAAGAGCGTTGAACACAAACAAGTATGAAAAAAAGAAAACCTCAATAGAAAAGCAGAAAATATTAAAAAGTAGAGCAAATTAAAATGGGTCACAAGGGAGATCCAATCAGAGGCTGCTAAATTTTCACCCAAGTGCATCTGCAGCAATGTACTTTCCACTGTCTGCTGCATGATCGGAAGACTACAGTGTTCACACCCTTGATACGTGATTCAACATGATTCTCCAGGGGCTTACTTGGCTTGTATTTCCATCCCCCTTAAAAAAACCCAACCTAGCTTTAAAATGGGCCTAAAGGAATATCAAATGATCGGATACTACATTTTGACCTGTCCATGTCTGCCAGAATCAAGTTTACGAGGCTCTCTGTCTGAAAACAGGGCTATTCACAGCCCTCAACTGTCCTCAGAGGGGATTCACGGAAAACAAAATTTTCTACAAATGTTTGAAGTCACTTTGTATATACCTTACCTTTTACCTCATGAATGTTGGTGGAAGTTTTCCCTTACTTGTTTTCTAATGATGACAAGATATTCCTTGGCCAACAGAAGCTTTGGTTGGGGGATACCTTTGCAGAAAGGACTGCTCTGTGTTCTGGTCAATCTGTAAATCAAAGCAGTTTGCTATGTTCTTTGTAGTAGTCTCTTTTATAGGTCACTTGATATTGCCCTTCTAGAACTTGCCTTTCTATCCATGGTAGGATATTCTCAGAGGATGACAAAAGTTTGTGATTGCTGAGAATAATTTTCTTTCTTGGTCTGTCACTGTAATATATATATATTGTGTATATTATATATAATGTATACACATAATTATTGAAGGTGGGCTTAATTTATCACTTGTGGGGGGAGAGTGTGGGGCCACCAAAGTTCCAACTTACCTGCTAACACTGCTTTGAACAGAGGTGCTTTCCTGACAACACAAATCAAAGGTGAGTTCTGAGAAGAGATTCACTGGTAGATTTCTGAGAAGAGTTAACCATTGCCTGAGTCACAGAATTGACATTATAAGTTCAAGTTAGATAATGTCCATTCATTGAAAGAAGCTGTTGTTTTCGTTAGGTGTGGTCACAGCAGTTCCAACCCTGTGTACAACACAATAAAACACTGCCCAGTCCTGGGGCATGCTTACAAATGGTGTTATGTCTGAGCCCATTGTGGAAACCATGTGCCTATCCATCTTGTCCTTTTTCTCATGGTCCCTCCACTTTACCAAGCATGATGTCCTCCTTTAGGATCTGGTTTCTCTTGGTAAGATGCCTAAAGCACATGAGACAAAGTCTTACCATCTTCCCTTCCAAGGAGCATTCTCACTGTACTTCTTCCAAGACAGATTTGTTTCTTCTTCTGGCAGCCCATGGTACTTTCAATATTTGCCACCAGCACCATCATCCAGATGTAGGGCTTCTTCTTCAGTTTTCTTTTTTTTTTTTTTGAGAGTGAGGTAGTGAGAGAGTGAGTGAGTGAGTGAG
>NW_022103896.1:23098172-23103546 GCF_000313985.2 Echinops telfairi
TTAAAGAAGCTCTGTGCAGCAGATTTGCCCAATTGGTTTGATTTCTTGACTGCTGCAATCACAAGTGCTAGAAATAAGTCATAGGTCACTTATTCAGGTAACTCACTTGAAAAATGCTTATTCCAGAACACATATTCTGTATTTTATTTTATAGACTAAACATTATATACCCACAAGGTAGGGTAGGGTAGCATAGAAGATTCTTGTTCAAAAATCATACCCTATGTGAAGCAGGGGGTATGGATTGGAGACCCAAAGCCCATCTATAGACATTTGGACATTCCCTTACAGAAAGATCACAAAGAAGAGATGAGCCAGTCAGGGTGAAGTATATCACCGATAAAATACACAACACTCCTCTAGTTCTTTAATGCTTCCTTCCCCCCACTATCATGACCTTGATTCTACCTTACAAATTGGATTAGATCAGAACATGCACACTGCTACAGACAAGAGCCCGAAACACAGGAAATCCAGGATAGATAAACCCCCAGGGCTCACAATGAGAATAGAGATACCAGGAGGGTAGTGGGAAGCTTGGGGGGTGGGGAGAAAGGGAGGATCGATCATAAGGATCAACCTATAACCTCCTCCCAGGGAGACGAACAAGAGAAAAGTGGGTGAAAGGCAACAGAGAACGATGTAAGATGTGAAAATGATCATCTAACTTATCAAGGGCTCATGAGGGAGGGCGGGTGGGGGAGGAAGGGAGGAAATGAGGAGCCGATATCAAGGGCTCAAGTGGGAAGAGAATAGTACTTTGAAAACGATGATGGCAGCATATGTGCAAATGTGCTTGACACGATGGATGAATGTATGGATTGTGATGGGAGATGTAAGAGCCCCAATAAAAGTATTTGATAATAAAAAAAAGACTGAAAAATAAAACCATTAAATAAATAAACGATTCTATCATCCTTAAAAAGAAAAGATGCTTGTTCAGGGCTCAATTATTGTACACAAGACTCCAGCAGCGTGATTTCAAAGCCTTTCTGATCGACTAAATATTCAGTTTCTGTGCTCACAGCTGTCTATTCTTATGCTTTATGAAGGCCTCCCATTCTTCTATTACTGAAAGATATAAAACTGCATCTCAAAACCCATGTAAAAATACTATAAAAAGCATACATGATTAATAGAACATTTTCTACATTCACTGTCTTAACCAATTCTATTAAAAGAAAATTTAAAGAATATCTCCCCTCTTTTTTCTCCTTCCAAGTTGTAAGGGGTGCTTCCAAATATGGAAGCCTTCTGTCAGAATTCCCTCCGTGTGATGGGTGGCTGGATGATTGTGATATAAAAAGACAGAGGTTTCTTCTTTTCCCTCCCAAACTGTTGTTTTAATCATTGCACAGCTAGAAATACGTGGAAGGGCTTGGTATACATATGGAAATGGAGGTAACATGCTTTCCTGAGACCAGCTACGTTCCCCAAATGTTTGGGATTCTACCCTTTCAATGGCTGACCCACGTATGAGCACCACAGTCTCCCTGCTGTCTATCTCCATCTCTGTGTATCTGTCTCAACATTTTCCCTCTGCTGTCCTCTGGGCTGACCCACCTACCAGCTTCATTTCATGACCTTGAAATGACAATATGAAGGGGACAGTGAACACCAACCTTCGAAAAACATTATAGCCCATTGTTGAGAAACAATCACAACACCAGGGCTTGTAAGCAACCCAAGATAAAAGAATCTTATTTTCTTGGCCAGTGCCATAGAGGTTCTGCAAAGACGAACGATACGACTGTTATCTTGACACCGTATTCTCCCATGTCGAAACTGTTTATGAGAAACAAACATATGAAAAGCAGATTGCCAGACACTAAGTAAATCACTATAAAGGGGAGTGAGTCAAGTATTGCCAGTTTTACCCACATTGTCATTGTTATGATGTAACGCATTCCTTCAGACTGATATTGTATCCAAATTTGGGCACAGACACCACCTCTTGATCAGTTAGCTGAGATTTCCTGCCGTATAATATGTGACACATACACACTCAGACAGACATCGATTGGATGCGTCCCCAATCTGAATGGAGCACAAAAGACCATCCGGGAAGGATGGAATAGTACAGAAATGTACAGAGATAATACAAACTGTAAATTTCAGCCTTTGCCCAGGCAATAAACCCAATAATCCTCTAAACTCTGCTAGCAACGATTAATAAACAGTGGGTGTGCTAAACATATGGAAAAATCATCCCATCTGGACCATTTAAAACTAGGACATAGATTTTATCTTTGTTTATTTCATCCTTAGCTAAAAGGCTTATTATGAATTGCAATAATCCAAGAAGCCAACCATGGAAGACAGACAAACTCTTTAGATAAAACCAAAAAAGCAAGTTCTGTAACCGAGGACCAGATGTATTTGGGGGTTTAGCCCTTGTACATATTTAGCTGATCTTTTCAAGTGGTGAAGATTTGCATGTTTGTTTTGCAATACTAATGAATATGTTTTTGATTTACATTTTAGAAAATGGAAACTTTTATCTTCTTGGGGCTTTGTAACTTAATGACTTCCAGAGAAGCCTTGGTGTCCTCTTTTAACCCTTCACACGGGGTGGGTGGGGGGGTGTGCCTATCTCCCTCAGAGACTCACTACTCTATCTTGCTGAAGAAAATCCCCTCGGATAATGTGATTCTTTTGTTGCTGGAATGGCAAGGGTTGAAGAGCTTTTGACTTTCAATCTAGTGAAAACATATGTAAATGGCAAATTATTTTTAAACTGCTTTAATGTGAATCTTGGGGGTAGAAAGAATGAGTGCACAGATGATATTTATATTAGATGAATAAGGGCAACTCTTTGTGGAAAAACATCGCTCTGAGAGGTAGGATCTTGAGTATTGGTTTAATTTCCTCGGAGATAAAGATTGCTTTAGAAGGATGGGGGGAATGTCCCACTGAATTTTCACTTCTGGAAAGATACCCTTACGGGTCAGTTCTTTCTTCCTCTAGATTGCTTTGAAGAAGTGACGTGGGAAAATAAGTAAACACATTCTCTCCCCAGACTTCCTCTGCTTATAATTCGGATTGGACAAGGACCTTATCAGAAATGGAAAACTTTTTCCTTGAGGGATAACAGAGTATTTTAGGATAAGCGATAACTAGAGCTTTGAAATCCTATTATTTGACAAATTGGTACAAGGGGACGGCTTTTCTTCCAGTAGTTTTAAAAATGGACTATGATAGAATAATAAGTATGCCTTTAAAGGCTTGTGCTGGGTTCATGAAATCTTTTCAATGTTTAAACTGCGGGGACAAACACGTGCAGGTGTGATGTCACTGTGAGCCGGAAATAGGGGATGTTTGACATTAGTTGTGTGCAGCGAGTTGCTGTGTTGAGGTTCAATGAAATGCTCTCATGAGAGGGAGTGGTTGTGTGATAAGAAATCCAGCAGTGTTTTCTTATATAATATCAGAAAGAAATTTAGTTACAAGTCCCTAAGCCCCATTCCTCACCTGGGAAGTCATTTTACCCTTAGAAAATATTTTCCCCACACCCAGACTCTCTGTCAATAAGTAGTTACAACTTTCCAGAGACGTTTTATAGGGTTGTATTAAAATTGGACACATATTTGTCGTGAGTTCTTGGTTAGCAGGCATCTTTCAGCACTATTTCCTGAAATAAATTTTTTAAAAGTTTGAAATGCAGTATAAAAACTGCGAATTTTCTCTAAAGATGTCTTCAACATTTTCAGTTCAATCCTATTTTAGACCCCAGAGAAAAAGCCCAGGACTATATGAAAATGAGTATTTATTCTTGTTATGTAGACTCCAAGTCTGGAAAGATAACTGTTTTAAGGTCTATGAGTTGAACTTAACTTGATGGCAATAAATTTGCCTTTTTTGGTCTATATAGAAAGTGGAACCCTGGTGGTTAACGTTGGACTGCTAACCAAATGGTTGGCAGTTTGAATCCAGCCACTGCTCTGGAGGAAGGTGAGGCTTTCTCCTCCTTGAAAGAGTTACAGTCTCAGAACCCCCCAGGGGCGGTTCCATCCCTCCCTGCAGGGTCGCTATGAGTCAGAACAGACTACTCCATGGTAGTGAGTCTTGTTTTCGAGTTGGAGGATAGAGAAATCCGTCAACTAATTGCTCTCACACTATATACTAGGCAGTTTGGTCTTATGTTTTTCTTCACAAAAGGCCCTAAGTGGATCCTATTACAGAGGAGAAAATTGATACTCGAAGAACTAACCAGTCAGAGAGCCAGAAAGATGGAGCCAAGATTCAAACCAAGGTCTTCCCACGATCATCTTCTCTGCCCAGTGTTATGCTGTCTTATTGCTCTATTATCACCGAATCATTTATCTCAAACCTTTTTTTTTCTTTTTGGGCAAGTGCTCCTTAAACTCAATGTGCCCACAGTATCATGTCCCTCAAATAATGTAAAGCTGGCTGCACATAGACAGTTTGGGTCTGTTGGCTGGACGAATGCCCCAGGAAGACTGGTCAGAGAGAGCATGGAAGGGAAGAATAGAATGAGGTAGTCTGGCTGGAGTGGAGCAAGGCAGCCTGGGTCATTGGTTTGTAACGTTTCCACAGCTGCCTTTGGAAACTGGGGATACTTCAGTCAAGGAATTAGAGATCTACAAGGGGGTGTCCCCCCAAAAAAAGGATTTTTTTTTCAAAGTTATGTATTAAAATTTGTTTATGAAACAACCTTATCACCTTCAAAGTGCTCTCCATGACATCTGTCCAAATCTGAGATTCCATTCCTGGAAACATTTTACAGACTCATCTGTTTGGATGGCTGTGAGCACTTCCCTCGCTGTTCTCTTCCCCTCTTCTACGCCATCAAACTGCGGTCCTTTCATTGCCCTCTTCATTCTCAGAAACCAAAAGAAGTCGCATGGAGTGAGGTCAGGTGAGTCAGATGCATAGGGTAAGAGAGGCATGCTGGGGTCTTTTTTGCCCAAAATTGGTACGTGAAGAGGTGCATTGTTGTGGTGGCAAAACCAGTCTCCCATCTGTCACAAATCAGGCCTTCTTTTGTCACTAAAATTTGCTGAACTGAGTTCCACAATAATCCAGATAATTTCCCCATCTCTTCAGTGGTCCGTCGCTGGTGTTTGAGCACACATGGATGAATTTTGTTAACATTTTCATTCATTTGGGAAGTTGACGGACATTTCGTATGCTGTACACTTGAGTTTTGCCCATGGTGCTGTCCTTGTAAGCTGAGCTCAACATCACAGCAGTTTCGGCAGCATTTTCTCTGGGCAGGAAACAACATTTCACAGCTGCATGCTGTTTTCTGAGACCAGCTATCACAGAAAACGAGGTTCAAGTAAAAGTGCTTTGATGAAAAAGAGAGACCCTTTTCAGGAGATGCCTCTGGTGCCTGAACTCAGAGCAAGTG
>NW_022103896.1:23103646-23107881 GCF_000313985.2 Echinops telfairi
CACAGAAAACGAGGTTCAAGTAAAAGTGCTTTGATGAAAAAGAGAGACCCTTTTCAGGAGATGCCTCTGGTGCCTGAACTCAGAGCAAGTGGCGCAATACTCGCCTATTGGGAAAAATGTCTACTACGAAAGCTCCGCCCAGTAGAGTTTTTTCTTTTTGTACCCTCTTGTATATTAATGCTTTCTAAAAAGTTCTGTGTTTACATTGACTAAATTAATGATACTATCAATAGAATTACTTCCTGCCCCATGAGGGTAAATTATAATGCTCTGTAGTATAAAATAATGATGTCTCTACAATGAACCATACACAGATATAAACCATAGCTGTATGAATTGATTTTGGGTTCACACTTAATCATAGTCTTAATCTAAGAACAATTATTTCTTATGACATGGCCTTACTTGATACTCACCTTCATGAAGAGATCACTGAAGAAATGGGTGCTATAGTAAAGTGTGGTGAAGAAATCAGATGGTGCCCAGCTATCAGAAAGAATAGTGTCTGGGGTCTTAAAGGTTTGTCTTCAAACAAGCAGTCTTCTAAGCGAGGCATCAACAAAGTCCACATGGGAGAAGCACACCAGCCTGCGTGATCTCTGGATTGTAAATAATAAAATCCAAATCCAGAGGAGGAAATGGGAACTGTATTACAGTTTTAACTCTGAACACCTGATTTGCAGAAGGCTATGGATGACCCAAAATCCATTTGCATGATTCCCACATGGATTAAGTCTCTGTGAGTCCCTTCTGTCCATAGTGAGCTGTGAATCGCCTTGCTGTCAGACAGAATATTGTAAAGGGGATGGTGGCAGAGGCAGTTTGATTAAAATGTAACACATTATCATTTCATCTCCCTTTTGACTCATTTTAGAGTTGTTTCAATTTTTCATATTCTCTGCTTTCTATTTGAGGTTTTTCTCTGCTTTATTTTGTTTGTCATTGTTGTTGGCTTTTTATTTTGTATGACTTTCTGTTTATGAAATCCAGGACAGATAAATCTATAGAAAGAGTAATTTGATTAGTAATCACTTAGGGGCATGGCGGGGGAGGTTAGAGGGACATAGGTACCACAATGAGCATGAGAAAAAGGAATGTGTTCTAAAATTTATTGTGATGGTAATTGCATAACGCTTTTTAATATGATTGAAATAGTGAATCATATGATATATGATTTCATAGCCAATAAAACGATTAAAATATTTTCAGAGCTTCCCAGACCTGTTAGTGGTGCTCAGCTTGATAGGATCTTTGTTGAGTTCTTGGTTTTTGAAGTGTGATCCACAGACCAGGAGCATCCAACAGTCTCGGGAAACTTGTACAAGCGTAGAATTGCAGGTCCAGCCTCAGAATTCCTGAAGGAGCATCTACCATTCACACGGTCCCCAGGTGATGCCTAAACACATGAATGTTTAGGGAACTTTTATCTAGGTAAGGAGCAGCCAAAACGGGAATAAGAGTAGGGTATTTTTAACTGTGGTTTTGGGGGAGGGCGAGGGTAAAGATGGAGAATATTGTGGTGGGGCAAAAAGACTGGCACAGGGAAGGTCTCAGCTTTATCAGGACAAGGAGAGACAACGAGGCTGTTGATGGGACTGTGAACTTCAGACACTTCTGATCTCCAGTTGAGAGGCCGTAGAAAAGGCGGTGAGTATGGATGGTCTGCTTTTTCTCACCAGCACCTGTATTTACAGAGTAGAACCGTCCCTAAAGGTTTCTGAGGATGTACATCTTTCTGGGAGCAGAAAACCCCACTTTCTCCTGAGGAGCAGCTGGTAGGTTTGAACTGCTGGCCTTGTGGTGTGTAACCCACTATTCCACCGGGGCGCCTTAAGCAAGGTGAAAGGCCTCTGAGTGGCGCCTTAAGCAAGGTGAAATGCCTCTGTTTCAAGGTGCAATGGATTTCTGGGGCAACCACAGCAGGGTCTTTGCTAACAAGGTAAGTCAGTGGACACCATCTGATGGAGGACTTGCTTTGCTGCAGGCCTGTGCTCATGATGAGGAACAATTGCCACGAGGAGGTGTTCCCTACCCCTATGTTCTGTTTGTGGTATAAGTGCCAGGGTGGGCGAGGTCCAAGTGCAAGGAAAACATAGAAGGAAGTGAAGGCTTCCTGGAGGAAATGAGTTCTAATCGGACATTTGAGTAGGGAAGCAAGTGGAATGGTGCTCTGGCCCAGGGAACAGTGTTTGCAGAGGTGGGGGAGGGGATGGCAGAGGACAGGATATGTACCAGCATGGGAAAATGTCCTGCAAGGTGCCAGAGTTACACTCTGAATGTCTTTCAGATCACTAAGCTCAAACCCCACTTTGCTTCTACCTTGACCCTTTTGGGTGACCAAGGTAATTTGAAGCTTCTCCACAGTCACTGCTCAGGGACCCTCTTTTGGAAACCATGTGCCAAGGGATACAAGGCAGAGTCAAACGTGGATCCATCGAACACCCAGCCAACCCTGGTCCTTTGTGCATACAGTCCTACTGTCCTCCGTGGACTGTGAATGTAGATTAGCTATCAGTCCTTATGATATTTGGCTGGAGAACAGGGGAGGCAAAATATTTGGCTTAAGGAATTCACAGTCTTAAGATTATATCAGGGATTTAATTTTGTGCAAGCCTTCCTGTAAATGTCTCCTTCTCATCCACCAGGACTTCCCCATGCCTTGAGTTTTCAGCACACCTGCACGTTGGGGACCCTCAGGGAAAGCTGGAGAGGAAGGTCACATTTCATGGGGATGTAAATGGAGAATGGTGGTTCCTAGGGACAGAGGGAGCAGAGTCTTGCTGGAAGGTTTGAGAACATAGACCTGTATTTAAAAGCCCCTTAATCTACAGCAGTGAATTATCTTTGAACTAGCTGTTGGGATCTTGATGTTTATTTGACTACTCCCCGATACACCTAGAGGATTAAGTGGGCAGTCAGAGTTAGACATGCTCAGAAATCAAAGAAGGATGTTGTTGGGAGAGAAGTGGGGGGTGCAGCCTCCCTGTATATATGAGGGGTCTATAATACATTTTCATGCCTTCTCCACATACGATGGGATGGATGCTTTTCCCCATCACGTAGCCTGGAATCACCCTTACTAGTTCAAGCCATGAATACTGTTCTAACAACAGAAAAGTAACTAGGTCACTAATTTCAATAGCCAGCCTATTCCCTTATGCTATCTGGGGATAGAAGACCGATTTACAGACTAGTTTCTATAGACCATAATTGTGTACTAGCTTCCCATACTATGTAGTTGGGCACACTTTTCATAGCTTTCTGAACTATTTCTTTGTCAGCGTCAGGCCCTAAAATGTTACTACTTTTAGGCACTAAAAGAATGTTTTTAAAAGAAAGGATTTTTTTTTTTCATAATTCTTAACAAAAAACTGAACTTGTTTTCTGAGGAGATGAAGTGGCAGCCAGAAGATGGGAAACGCACAGCTTTTGAAATTAGAAAATTCTGAGTTTCGTTTGCAGTAATGCAACAAAAATACCCGAGATCGAGTCTTAAAATAAAACTTGGCTCTAAGAGACATGTGTAATAAATTAGCAGATTAAGGTTGTTTACACCTTTGGCATTTTTAATCTCATATTTCTGCTTTAAATAGCTTTCCTGGCAATTGTATCCTAGCTCCTATCATGGTGTAGTCCTAAAAGCTGCCTCTTGGACATAGTTTTGGTATCTCTCTAGACCATTTCTTTCTCAGCACCAATCCCTTAAATGATTATTAATTAACAATAATAACTAATTAATATCCTACGCTCCACTTTGTAACAGGCGTCCTTAAAATGTTCCTGTTCTCGCTGTCTCTGGTCCCTGGCTTCTTATTCTCTCCCCAAACCTTCCAATCGTGCTTTCACCCCCATGCATTCACCGTGACTGTTTTCTTTAAAGTTGACAATGACCACACATCGCTAAATCTTTTGGTCAATTCTCAGTACTCATGCTTGATTGACCAGGGGCATGACACATGGTAATCCCTTCCTTTTCTTTGAAATTGTTTCTTCACTTGGCTTCTAGGACTTCACATACTCCTCTTTTATTTATTATTTACTTATTAAAACAATTTTTATTAATCATTTTAATGGGAGATCTTACAACTCTTATAACAATCCATACAGCAACTGTATCAAACACATTTGTACATATGTTGCCATAATTTTCAAAACATTTTCTTTGTACTTGAGCCCTTGGTATCAGCTCCTATTTTTTCCCTCCCTCCCCCTCCCTTTCGCCCTCGTGGACCCCT
>NW_022103896.1:23108522-23109825 GCF_000313985.2 Echinops telfairi
AGTACTTGAGTAGAGACCCAATGCCCATCTGCTACCTTAATATTTAACATTTGAATATATGTACACAGACCTATATCCTATTAATATATTTACATATGTGCATGCCTACATTTGTACCTTTATAAATGTCTTTGGCCTCCTAGTTCTTTCCTCTGTTTCTTTTTACTTTCCTCCTGTCCCACTATCATGTTCGACCTTCATTCAACTCTCAGTTCTTTCTCTTGGCTACACTGCACTTAGTCAAACACCACCAGGCATTCTACACCCTCCTCACCATCGACTTTTAGATCTCTTACTGTTCCTTTTCCCTCCGGTTGTTGACTTCCCCTCCCTTTCTCCAATCTCCACCTCTTCCATGTCCCCCTAAAGCTGCCGGTCCTGTTATTTTCTCCTCAGGTCTGGTATCCTGTGTATCTTATGTGGATAGACATGAGAACAAGAAAAAGGAAGAAAAAGGTAAAAAAAAAAAAGAAAGAAAGAAAGCCTATAAATAGTTCCAGGTCTGTCTGTTGACCCTTCTGATTGCTTTCCAATTTGATCTGGTGAAGTGCCGCGCCCAGCCCACCAATTCTGAAGTCTATTTTCTGGATTCCTAGGGTACTTTATTGCTTAGCTCCCCTTGCTGCTCTGTTGTACTCCCTTTGTGTTTTGTTCAGGTGTGGGGGGCTCAGAGTAGGCACACCTGCACTGTGTCTCCAGTGCTGTCCCCCCACAGCACTGTGGGTCAGTAAGGGGGCATCATATCTTGTGGTGGGGCCAGCCCTACCTTCCTCTCTGTGCATTGGCTGCTCCGAGCAGGAATGTCATCCTGGAGGCTTTGTGACTTTAGCTTATTGGAATATACTAGCTACTTTATTTTGTCTTTATTGACTGTTAGCTCAGACTAAAATGCTAATCCCATGAAGGCAGGGATTCTCAGCTGGTTTGCTCTGAGCTGTTTCCCCTAGAACAATGTTACCTAGTTCATAGGTTCCCAGAGTTAGTTGGCTTACCACCCCTTTTCAGAGAAAAGATTACTCAATGTGCCTGTCGAAGTTACATCATCTGTTGTCAATTTGAGACTTAAGAGTGAAGGGGTGAGGTAAACCTGTCAATCAGGTTGCAGCTTGGTGACCTCATCTGGGGGTGTTAAGGAGATAACTATCCTGCTGGAGGCGGCACACACACTCACTCCCTGAGAGACATTCCTGTGGACAAGTCACATGGAGCCATGTTGGTGCCCAGGAGCTGAAAGAGCTACATGGAGACCCACGCCAGCGCTGAGATGCTTCCACTGCCACTGGATCCATAAGACTTTCCACCC
>NW_022103896.1:23110865-23129759 GCF_000313985.2 Echinops telfairi
GGGACTAACACAGCACCCAACCCCCAAGCCTCAGCAACGAAAAACTGTTGGAATATAGCCCAAAATCCAGTGTAAAGTGTACGTATTAGGTTTGCTTCTCCCCTGGACTGCTCCAGCAGTGCCCCCACCCCCACTCCCAGGAGCAGTGTCACCCCCTTGGGGAAATACTCACCTCCCGGGACTCAGTAATGAATGGATGAAGTGTACCCTCGTGTGGCTAGGAGGAAGCCTACGATGGCTGTGTGAAAAATGTGATTATCTTGTAGGTGACGTCCTCCAAGGACATAATTTCCAAGCCCGTTTTCTCACCTAAAGTCCTCCTTCCTCACCCTTTCCCAGAGGAGTTCAAAATGAAATTCGATGGAATGAAGGACTGACTTCCTGCCTTGAAGGAACAGGCTGGGGCTCAGGGGCAGGAAGTCTGGGTGTGAAAGTGACCGGAGGGCAGGGAAGGGAGAGGCGAGACAGAGCAGGTCCAGAGGGAGGGACTTCCCTTCCCTGGAGCCTAGCTAACGAATACAAAGGGGTCTGCTCCTGCTGGGAATAGCCCCAGCATTCCTTTCCACTCTGGGACACAGTCCCACATCTTCTCCTGGGCACCCAATGCCCGCCATGCTCTCATGAGTCCTCCCTTGTGATTGCGAACTGAAGCCTCTTCATGGCGGGGGCGGGGAAGGGAAGGAAGCTTAATTCATTTTTACAGAGCACTCTCAGATTCGTGCATGAAAGGTGCTAAACATGCAAACTGTTAGCTTTTATTTTTAAATTGTGCAAGCTATATATTTTCCCCATTAAATGTTCACTTGCCAGTTATCCTCTTTCTGCCTGGAAAAAAAAAAGGAATCATATTATCCAACTACTAAGATGAATTTGAAATGTAAAAAAATAAATCTTTTATGTTCTTAGGGACAAATGCTTCCAATCATTTAAAGGACAGTATTAACCATAATGCCTTCCATATCTTCATTTCCAACCCACGTTACCATGTGGCTTGAACCCACTTGCTCTGGTCCTTCCGCAGAAGGACAGACGTGTAGCGGGTAAGAGCAGCCTCTCGCTTCCCCCACTGGCTTCACTCAGTTACTTGACTTTTTCCAAAATCAAATGTTTATCTTTTAACTTTTCTTCACTGTTTAAATAGAATTTAATTAAAGAAGCAACATTCTTCCTCGGGAAAAAATGTTCACCTATTTCTCTTATAAAGACCTTCATTTTATTTAATTAAATCCTGCCGGTTGCTCTTTGACAACTTTTTAATTTTTGTAGCTCCACCCACAGGAGAGCCCTTACCTGGGAAAGAATCACCCTTTCAAGCTGGGATGAACCTGTTGCATCTATGTGCCTGTGCTTTGTAATTAGTCAGAGATCTGACTTCCAACCTGGCCTCTATCTCTGTCATTTATGTGGAAGATCACGGGCAAACCATTTAGTCTTTCTGAACCTCAGTTTCTTTTTCTGTGTGATACTGGTAATAATTCTAATAAATAAACCCACTGCCATCTGGTCAATTCTGGCTCACAGCAAGTCTAGATACTAGGACTTTGGAGATTGTAACCTTTTTATGGGAGTCAACAACCTCACCTTTCTCCCTTGGATTGAGCGGATAACTTCACAGTTAAGGTCACCAGAGCTTTTGCTTTAGAAGGTTGCTTTAAGGGTTAAATTAGATAATGCTGTCAATTCTCTTCAGCCCCAAAGCCCAGAAATCAGTCACCTGTAGTTTTTTTTAATGGTTTTATTGGCAAATAATTCCCACACCATACAATTTAGTGGTTTAAGTATATTAAAATGAGTTGTGCAAACATCACCCCAATCGATTTTAGAACATTTTCTTCATTCTTGTGCCATTATCATTAGCATCCCATTATCCCCTAATTTTCTCAGCCATACCCCTAAGGCAATCTTAATCTAGTTACTATCTTGATCGATTACAGCCTAGATTTCATAAAAAGAAAATCATGCCCCCAAACCCAACAACAACAACAAAATACAACACAGGAAAACCTCAATCCAAAAGAAAGCAGAAGATGATATAAGCTAGAACAAATTAAAAATGAGTCAAAGGAGAGAAAAAAGATAGTATCTTTAAAAAATTAACCTAACTATATCTGCAGTGATCCACTTCCCAATGCACTCCGAGGGCACGACGCTCAGGGAGTTCATGGCGGCTGAACTCATGTGGGGACTCTAGAAATGGATGTGGGGCTTTCACTGTCATCCACATCATAGTTGCCTGGACATTGTTGAGCAAGCTGGGTGTCTTGCCCATTTCAGTGAGGGAGAGCATGAAGGGGAACTGTGGGATGTCTCTGTCGAAGGACATTAGAAAGAACTAATATCAGGATCGAGTTTTGCTAGGTGATTATCCACGCCCCTCTGTCAGTTCGTCATACTGTGGTGGTTGCATGTTGCTCTAAGGCTGGACGCTGTGCCACCAGTATTTCAGATGCCAGTAGGCTAATCTGTGTGGACAGATTTCAGCAGAGCCTCCCGAGTAAGAGAGAGTAGGAAGAAGGGCCTGGGTCCTTCTATAAAAATTCACCAATAAGGATTCCATGGATCAGAACAACACTGTCCTGCTCACTTGCTGTGGAAAAACCATCAGAAAGAGAAAACCCTTACTGCCATAGGGTTAATTCTGATTCATACGGACCTTTTAGGACAGCAGTTCTCAAGCTGTGGGTTGCGACCTCTTTGGGGGGGGTCAAACAACCCTTTCACAAGGGTTGCCCGATTCATAACAGTATCAAAATTACACTTATGAAGTAGCAATGAAAATAATTATGGTTGGGGGGTCACCACCACATGAGGAACTGTATTAAAAGGTCACGGCATTAGGAAGGTTGAGAACCACTGCTTTAGGACAAGGCAGAAGTGCCCTTGTGGGTTACCAAGACTGTACTTTTGTACAGAAGTAGAAAATCTCATCTTTCTCTCCCAGAGCAGCTGGTGGTTTCAAACTGCTGACCTTGAGGTTAGCAGCCCAACATGTAGCCCCCATGGCATGAATAGGCAGGATCCATGGCTGGAAGCAGGCACTACGCTCGGTGAAGCAGAGCACTCAGTGAGGGCGAGAGAGACCCTTGGTGACATAGATTGGCACAAGAGTCGCAACGATGGCCTGGAACATGCTGGCAATGGTAAGAAAGGTGCAGGACCTGGTGGCGTTTTGTTTCTGTTGTAGATAAAGTCTTCGTGAGTCAGAACGACTCAAGGACAGCTAACAACCACAACTAGGGTCAGGCGGTTGCTCTAGATTCCAGGCCACCCCGAAGCAGGGCACTTCTATGGGTGGGTGTTTCGTTCACTTATAAGGAGTAGAGATTAGTGGGAAGATAAAACTGGGATGGGGAAAGAAGCAGCAATCCTTCATTTTGGAAAGAGAATATGTATGCTTGGCCTTTTGTGACTGGCTCAGTGTCCTTGTTGTGTGAACTTGGATGAAGTATGAGCAACTGTCTTTGCCTCCTTTTGTCACAGTCTCAGAGCTGTCTTGCCTGCATTTGGTGTTTGTGAGGTTGTTTATGTCTCAGAGGAGAGTGTCCTGTGCTGTTGGCAATACCAGGCCCACTTCCAAATATAAGGGCTGATTTTTTGGCCTTTCTTTCTTTTATTGTGTGTTGGGGTGGGGAGTGGGAACAAGATTGGTCTTCTTTGACACCTGCCTCTGTGAAGCACCTAGCCCTGCAAAACTTGTGTCAATTTTCATGGTGCAAGCTCTGAATTTCACACTCAGCCTTCTCATTTTCAGAATAAAGAATCCCAGTTTCTGCACTTGAGCCTTTTGTACTGGTGAGGAATCAAGGTAGCTAGTATTTTTCTAAAAAAGTTAGGTCAGCAGCATACTACCCCTCTTAAAGGATCCCATTGAAGCCTTACCCCAAGCCAGTGGGAGCAGGATTATTAGTATTGACACTCCACACATAAACACATGGATGCGTAGAATGGCTAGGAGACTTCCCCCAGGTCATACAGGCACGACAAGGGAGGAGGGAAGGCGAGACAAGACGATAGAGACACCCTCTCAGAATCCAGGCTCCTCTCCATTCAGAGATGTTGTTTTCTGTTTCCTGCTCAAGGCAAATGCTTTAACCCAGAGCTTTTCTAGCATCAATTACATTTCTTATTCCCCATCTGAATTACAATGAACTCTATCTTCCTTACACTTCTTCTTTTACAACAAGCCTTTATAGCATTCTTTAGCTGATAACAGGAAAGCATGTAGCTTTAATTCAAGGCAGCCAATTGTGCCTCCAGCATTAATTGAAAGACAAATCTGGTATCGTTTTAAATAGAAAATTTTCTAATCTTCTTTTTGGACTCGAGGAGAATGGGGATCCTAGACTGAATTCAAAACACATTATGAGCCCTGTGTGACTTAAAAAAATAAAATAAAGAGGTTTACAGTGTTCAATCATGAGGGTTCTTAGAGCAAACAGAATGGCAACACAAACAATATGTACATACCAGCCTGCAATTGGAACTAGTGTAGCCTTAGGATGATGCTCTATCAGCATTTGTTTGTGGGGATTCCAGTCCCAGGCATTCCAGGCACAGGGAGTATATTTGCCTCTGAGAGTTTTTGTGGAAGTCAATGCCAGTCAGGAGAATCAGAACACCAAGCTCGCTGCCAGCAAGTCGATTCTGAGTCCTGTGTCTCAAGTGCAGTTACATGGTCTCACTCTTAACAACGCTGAGAAGGGAGACCTGCCCGTGATTGACGGCACTGCCGCCTTGTCCTGGGTTCCTGCATGGTAGCGTTCTCATTGTGCAGCCCTGCTTTCTTCCTGGCCTTTTATCCGTCCATTTTAAAGCTACACCTATCTTTGAAAAACAAGCAAACTAATTTTGTTTGGATGAAAGTTTATAGAGCAAATCGGTTTTGCTTTCCACGTTTCACACTCATTTTGTTTTGTGACTCTGATGGTGTTCCCTGCAGTGGAAGAGGGCTCTTCACACGCTTTCCTGTGTCTGCCATTTCCCGTTGCTCTTTTTTTTTGTCCCTTCCCACCTCCCAAGCTTTCTTCTCAGACAAATGCTGCTCTATCGATCTCAAAAGCGTGCTGGTGCTAAGGGGTGTGTACCCCCCTGTTCCACTGACAGGCCTATCTATTGTTTGGCCCAGGGGGATGAGTTCAGTTCCGGGTCTGAAGGTGAAGGGCCATCTAGTCTTAGGGGTTTCATGCATTTCTATCAGACCTGTAAGCCTGAGCTTTTTATGATGTTGAGTTCTGCTCCACATTAGTCTCCTGCTCTCCCCAGGACCTTCTGTTGTGATCCCTTTCAGAGGGAGTAGCTTTGGTAGCTGGGAACCATCTAGTTTTTCTGGTCTCAGGGCCATGGAGGCGGGGATTTGAGGGGTCTGTTAGTCCTTCCCACTAACTGTTTTTCAGTCATCTTTGATTTTCTTCACTGTTAACTCCAGATGGGGAGAGACCGATCATTGTATCTTAGATGGCTGCTCATAAACTTTTACAACACTACTTTCTACTTACCCAAGTAGGATGTTGAACACCATCTTTGTGGACCTTGTTATGTGCTGAAATGATATTTTCCAGTTGTGGCTCAAATTCATCACTTGCCCTCCTTCAGACCTCCGAGAGCTTTCCAGTCCACATATAAAACCCATATTCTTGATTATGACCTAGAAGCCCCCTTGAATTGGCACCTTTCTGGTTCTCTTCCCTCCTCTCCCCAACTCTTCTCCTTGCTCACTGTACTGCACTGATATTGGCCTTTCCCTCCACAAACATGTCACGTTTGTTCCCATCTCAGGATGTTTGCATTTTTTGTTTCATTTGCCTGGAATCCTCCGCTTTTAGTTTTTAATCCCCCCCTACCCCCAGTGTCTGACTCCTTCTTGTAACTCCATTTTCAGCACGTATATGCTCTCCTGAGTCAAACCTGGCTTTAGAACAGTCCCCACGTCCCAGCCAGTCATCTCCAACATTCGGCCACGGCTTTCTCCATACCACATGTTGCCATTTGAGATTATAGTGTTCATTATCTATCTCTCCTCAGCTATCATGGAGTAGTTATATAACTGTCAATTTAAGAATTAAGTGTGTAGGGGTGGAGTCTAGCCCGTCAATCAGGTCATAGCCAATGAGGCTTCTGTGTGGGCATGGCCTTTCCCTAAGGATTCTGGGAATTCCAGTTTTCCTTCATGGAGGGGACTTTCTGCTCAAACCCTGGGAGACATAGCAGCTGACAAGACTCATGGACCCACCCTGATGCAGCCCTGGGTGCTGGAGAAGCCAGAGACCCCTGCCAGTGCTGAGATGTTTCCAATGCCACTAGATCCAAAGACTTTCTACCCACTGGCCTGTGTTCATCTACATTCGGCATCATTGCATGTGTTTCATGAGTCTGAAGAGGACTTTATAGGTTGGTATCGGACATACGGGCTAATATTGGACTTATGGATTTGATCTGGACCGGCCTAGGATGTTTTCTCAATGTTCAATTGCTCTTGTGTATAAATCTCTTTCTTATGCACATATGTGTGTCCATGGATTTGTTTCTCTAGTCTACCCAGACTAACACATATGGTATTTTTGATCACTTCATATGCACGTGAAGACTGAAGAAAAATGATGCCTTTGAACAAAGGGGTTGGCAAAGAATATTGAAGGTACCACGGACAGCCAAAAGAACCAACAGATCTGTCATGGAAGAAGTATGGCCAGCAGGCTCCCTTAGAGGCCAGCATGGCAAGACTCTGTCGCATGAATTTGGACATGTTCTCAGGAGAGACCGGTGCCTGGAGAAGGACACCATGCTTGGCAGCAGGAAAGAGGAAGGCCCTGGACGAGACAGAGTGACACAGTGGCTGCCACAATGGGCTCAAGCATAAGGGTCCCGGTGACAAGGCCCAGGACCATGGGGTGCTTCCTTCTGTTGGATGGAGGCTCATGATGAGTCAGAACTGACTCGATGGCACCGGACAACAACAACAACACCAATCCTGACTTTAGAAGAAAATTCTACCGGAGTAAAAATCTGGGGCGTTTTGCTTACCATTAGCTCCCTAAGACCAAGCTTGTGTTAAAGACCCACATAGTTTAACACAGGAGGGAAGTGAACAAACACAATTATAATCATGACAACGGGCTTCTCCTTAACCCGGTGTAACTTTCTGGGAGCTCATTAACATTGTCAGTATGCTACCTCACTCTTTACTCCAAAGGGGTAACAAGAAACATACAACACAGGAATTGCTTAGTGACCTAAAATAAGGGAATCACTTACCAAGAACATGAGGGAGCCAAGGCCCTTCATGCGATGCTTAGCATCTTCAGGCCTGTTCCAGGTCTCTCCAAGATGGGATGGTTTATGCAGCAATCCGTTATTGTAAATACATGGTGACTTCTTAGGCCATTTGGAATAGTTAGAATATCCAAATTGCATTAACTCAGTCCTTTAG
The DNA here is from genome assembly GCF_000313985.2 of Echinops telfairi. Taxonomy (NCBI): domain Eukaryota; kingdom Metazoa; phylum Chordata; class Mammalia; order Afrosoricida; family Tenrecidae; genus Echinops; species Echinops telfairi. The sequence goes on from NW_022103896.1 coordinate 23,118,292, forward strand.
TAACTTTAGTAACTCAGCAACTTTAGTCACTTTGACATGATATGTAATTAAATAACTAAGAAGCTTCTCTCCAAAATGGTTGTCATCTCTGGGGTAGCAGGAATAATTTATTTATCATACCAATTGGAGCACCTTCTCCCCAAGGCCAGTGCCTTTATTTCCTTTTAAAGATTAGGACATTTAGAATTGGCCAAAGTCACACAGTTAGTTAAGGACATATTTGGGATTAAATACAGGCATTTCCAATGGCCAAGTATGTTCTATTCCTTGTACCTCAAAACTTTCTTCTATAAATCATTCACCACAATCCAAATTGTTTTTTTCTTCAGTGCCTTTAAATCACATATTTTCTTTTAGTTGCCTTGTTTATGGTTTACTTTATCTATATAAGGATTTCTCAGCATTAGAACTACTGTCATTTTAGACTAGATAATGTTTTGTTTGGGGGAGCAGCACTGTGTCTTACAGGATATTTAGCACTGTCCCTGAACTCTACCCACTAGATGTCAGTAACATCACATATTCTTACCCCCCATTGCCTCCCCAGTTCTGTAAATCAAAATGGCAGTGTTGTCGTTAGGTGCCATCAAGTCAGTTCATATCCACGGTGACCTTATGCACAACACAACGAAACATTGCCCGGTTCTGTGTCATTCTCACAATTGTTCCTATGCCTGAGCCCATTGTTGCAGCCACAGTGTCAATCCATCTTGGTGAGGCCCTTCCTCTTTTTTGTGGCCCCACTGTTCTACCAAACATGATATCCATCTCCAGAGACTGGTCACTCCTGACAACATGTCCAAAGTATGTAACACTAAGTCTTATCATCGTGGCCTCTAGGGAGCACTCTGGCCATGACAGATCAGTTTGTCCTTTTAATGGTTGAGGGTGCTTTCAATAGTCTTCTCCAGTGCCACAATTCAAATGCACCGATGTGTCTGTGATCTTCTTTTTCAATGCTCAATGTCTGCAGACATTTCCAAATGTCCCCTTAGGGCAGCAGTTCTCAACCTGTGGGTTGCAATCCCTTTGGGGGTCAGACGACCTTTTCACAGGGGTCACCCGATTCATAACAGTAGCAAAATGACAGTTTTGAAGTAGCAATGAAAATAATTTTATGGTTGGGGGGTCACCACAACATGAGGAGCTGTACGAAAGGGTTGTGGCATTAGGAAGATTGAGAACCACTGCCCTAGAGGGTCAGTTAAATGATAAACATTTTAAAGTTCACTATCATTAAGCCTAACTCAAAAAAAACCCCTGTGGACTTCTAGGTCATAGAGATCACCATTCTGTGGTCTAGCATTACTGGGATACTTTAGTAAATATTTAAAAATACTTTTTTTCCGAATTCAACATCTCACAACATTTACTAACTGAAATAAGCTACTTAATGGACAATTCTTAGACTCTTCATCTGTAGAGTAGAACTAATGACAGTTTCGAGTTCAATGCTTTGAGACTTAAATGAAAATATGTGAATGTAATACATGAAAAGTGCTTAGCTGAGTAAATGGATTCTGGCAGGCATTCAAGTAATAGGGTTTTAAAAAAAAATTTTAAATTCAGGTTCTAACTAAGGACCGAGCACCTAGTAGGTGCTTAAACACTTAATACATGAATGAAATGTCTAGTTGTCCTATAGACACAGCTACTTCGAAAGTTATATGAGACAAAGAACCTAGGAAATATATATTGTATCATCCAATAGTGATGTCCATTTAGTCAGGAGAACTCAATACCACGGTGCTTGTTTGCTTTAGATCATAAATACCTGTGTTGCTGGGTTGGCTTCTATGATCCAATAACGCACTCTAAGTGTGGTAGCAAATGCCTGTCTTACTGGGGATCATAGGAAGGGAACAAACAAAGTAAAAATCAATTAGATGATTCCATCTATAAGACTGCCAGAGCTACTCGTTGGGAACTCGACCACAGATGTGCTCTTTGAAGTCAAGGGAATGTGATGTTGGCCCTTTATCGAGAGTGAGCTGTTCTTGAAATGAGACCAGAATGGCCAGGGGAGAAGTGGAAACTGTAGGCAATATTCTCATTGCTTTATTTTCTTCTTAAACAAACATTTAAATTGTGGTTAGCATAGGCTGAGTGAGTTGACTCCAACTGCGCTGATTGTGTAGACATAACTTAAATTCCTTGGCAGGGACATCAGACCTATTAAACATGTGACTTGAGTCTTTTATGAATGAGAAATGGACTTTAATATTCTCAAATGGAAGGAAGCACATCAATTAGGGTATATGGAACAAGATGAGGGTTGGACTTAAGGGAATGGGGACTCAGGATGCCTGGGTGATAGATCAGAAGGCAATGGCAGTGACGCTTTTGAAACCAGACAGACCTGGTTTGAATTCAGGCTCTTGCTATTATTTCTAGGATCTTGGCCAATTTATTTAATATGAGTTTCTGTTTTGTTTTTCAAATTGGTGAAGTGGTAATAATAAAAATATACAATTCAGGGTGTTGTTGAAAAGTTAGGACAATATAGGTAAACCACTAAGCCTATTACTCAATAGCTATTCTTATCGGCTATTTCATAAATACCAGAAAGATACCTTCATTATTTTGGGTGGATTTATGCAGTGGATACATCAGGGGTTTATAGAAGATTGATCAATGGCTTTAAACTTTCCCAAGGATCTTAGCATTTTTCTGGATGATAGAATAATTGGACTATGCAAATTACCAGATTATGTATTTTTTAAAAAATTTATACTTGTTGGAATTGACTTAATGGCAATGGGTGAGTGTGAATGATAAATACATATATCATATATGTATCTATATATCTATATATAGAGAGCAGTGGTTAAGCACTTGACTGCTAACCAAAAGATCAGTGGTTTAAACCCACCAGTTACTCCATGGTAGTTGGCTTTCCTGACGATTTACAGCTGGGGAAACCCTAAGGCAGTGGTTCACAACCTTCTTAATGCTGCAATCCTTTAATACAGTTCCTCATGTTGTAGTGACCCCCAACCATGAAATTATTTTTGTTGCTACTTCATAACTAATTTTGCTAAGGTTATGAATCATAATGTAAATATCTGATATGCAGAATTTATTTTTATTGTTACAAATTGAACATAATTAAAACAGTGATTCATCACAAAAACAATATGTAATTATATACTGTATTGTGAAATATTTATTTATAATTACAAATAAATGAAATTTTGTCTTGAAGAATGGTGTAGCATGGGTAATAGTCTTAGTAGAACAACAGAACTACATTGCTACATTGTGGGACAGTAGGCATAAAAAGCCAATGTCAGTGTGAAGGTTGAGATAGCTTCTTTCTCACCAGATCAGCGTATCTGCATGTGGGCAGACCCCCCTGGAGACCATAGAGGAGTGGTGTCTCAGTTGCTAAGACCATTGGAAATATGTGTTTTCCGATGGTTTTAGGCAACCCCCAAAGGGGTCATGACTCATGGGTTGCTAACCGCTCCCTAAGGGGAAGTTTGACCCTGTCCAAAAGGTCAGTGTGAGCTAGAATAAACTCAATGACAGTGAATTGGTTTTGGTTTGCTATATATATACATTGGCAAATATATATTTTTTATTTTACTTTCTGTCATTTGATTTCTCAGTGTTTTGGGTTTTTTTTGGTGGGGGCTGCAGTGTCATTTTATTTATTATATATCTATTTTTTATCAGTTTTATTGACCCTTCTTCCACATATTATCCAATTCGATAGTTCCATCATATTAGTAACCCTCCAGAAAAAGTAACCGGAGTAACGGTTTCCTGAGGGTATGGGAAGAGAGGGGAGAAAGGGAGCTGAGGGCAATGAGGACTGTATGACCCCAATCGAGGGGAGTGAATAACAGAATTGTAGGTGAATGGATATATTAGATAGTGTAAGATACAGCAAAAAAAACCAAATAAACATATATTATAACAATAATAAGGGTTCTTGGGGTGTAGGGACTGGGAACGCTTACCCCAACAGTGGAAGGAGATTAGACCCAAGGCTGCAATAACAAGAGAGGTTTTATTTGTACTTACGCCAGGGCTAAAGTCCTCAGGTACTCAGCCATGAGCACCGCCTTGGACAAGAGCCCCGAACAAAGAGAACGCTGTTGCTTATATACACAGGGTTTACGTAGCCAGGGCATCCCCAGCTCACCCCTCCCTCTTTCTGCTGATTGGCTTGTTTGTGGAGGGTTGGCAGTTTGGTCCTTTGTGTTGTTCCCGTGCTGGCCACGTTGTCTTCTCATTGGCGGTTTGGCCCGCCGTGTCGTTCCCAGGTTAGCTAGCCTCAGTCCCGGGATTTTCCAGCTCTGTACTGTACACAGAACAAGATGAAACCAAGGCCCACCCGAGGTTGCGGGTGGCAATTGCCTGCCATGGCGGCAATTCGGCTTTACAGAGGTGGGGAGAGGGGGGGGTGATCAAGAAGAGGAGATATCGAGGAGGGCAAGAAGGAGCATGCTTTGAAACTGATTGTTGTAATAAGTGTACAACACTGCTTTATGTGACTGAACTATGGAATGTTACGATATCTGTAAGAGCTCTCAATTAAATGATTTAAAAAAAAAAGAAGAGTTTTACAATCATTACCACAATCAATTTTAGAACATTTTCTTCTTCTTTGCACTCATTGTTATTAGTGCAATTATTATTTTTTAAAATTTTGACAAAAGTATACAAAACAAAGCATTCTCCCAATTCCACAACTGCTACACATATAATTCAGGGCCATTGATTATACTCTTTGTGTTGTGCAATCATTATTGATATGCCTTACCAAATTATTCTACCACCATTAATATAAAGCAAACACTCTTTGTTCTTCACCCATGGGAAACCATTGGTCAACTTTGTTTTCTTTTTTTTCAGTCATTTTCTTAACATAAAATTCACATATCACACAGTTCCACAGTTAAGTCCCTTTTAAAAAGAGTTGTACATACATCATCACAATCAGTTCTAGTCCTCCTTCCCACCTCCTGAATTTATTAATGCTCCCAATTCCCCCACCCATCGTTGATAAACCATTGCAAAAGTTATTGTTTCTGTGCATCCACTCCTTCTGTGCTTCATAAACTGAGAAACCTAACAGATACTATATATATATATATATCCAAAATGAAAGAGAAAGAAGAAAAAAAAAGAATAATAAAGAAAAGACTACCAATAATATTTTAAAAGCCAGAGAAGAAATTTCTGTCATGGAGCAAGCAAGAAATATTTAAGCCTAGACAAATTCAGGTTGGGTCAAGAGGGAAGTCAACTGAGTAAGTATCCTATTATACCATGGTTTGATTCACCATAATCATGTTTACAGTAATCTCTGCCTGACGGTAAAGATGTTTGTGCCCCTTGCCTGTTCCCAGAGAGGATCTGCCAGAGGCTTAATCCGACTGGATACTTTGCAGATGGATTTTGGGTTCCCATTGTCCTCCACAGTCTTCTTATACATTGGGTGTTCACAGATAAATGCATTATTGGTGTGTATATACTAATCCATCCATCCATTCATCTATCCAGCTAACTTTTATTGAGCGTTTTCCGTGAATTACACAATGTGTAAAAGCTTTACCTGAAGCAGCTGAAGCCAAATGCTGCTATGATGCTGAAGAATTCAATGACACGTGTAGACTAAGACAGGAATGAAGAAAGGCCCGGCAATCTGCTTCTGAAAGCCAGCCAGTGAAAACACACTGATCACAAGGACCAGATCCTCAACCATTGAGCGCCGGTGCAGGACCAGGAAGTTCTCGTTTCTTGTGCCTGAGTTTGCCACAAGTGAGGGTCAACACATGAGCGAGGGGTCAACTCCACTACAGCTGACAAAAATAACACAACGAAGCTTGCGGCGGCTTGCCAAGCTCAGTACTGTCTCTCCATCTTCCATTGAACACCTCTTGTGACTCCTGGGCCATCACTTCCTCCTAAGCTTCCTTGTACATGTAATACGATCACTATGCTAAGGACCAGGGATACCAGGATGACAATAAGAATGTACGGCTGGAAAAGAATGCCAAGAGTCCCATTGAGGTAGTTAGTTTATTGTGCCAACCTGGCGGATAAACACATGTGGGGTTAATTGAAGGGTGGAGAGATAAATGGCTCGGTGAGCCTTGCCTTTCTATTTCTCTGGTCTCTTGCTTTGTGATGGCCGGACCAAGGTGCAGCTGCCTTAGCCAGTTCCCTGCTTCAGCTGGCAAGGCTCACTTCCTGCAAGACATCCCCAAGGAGAAGCCGCATAAACCTACCCTGATGGAGCCCTGGGTGCTGGAGCAGCCGCACGGAGACCTCTGCCAGTGTTGAGATGCTTACACGTTCACTGACTCGGCTTTCCTTCTGCAGTTGGCATCATAGTGTGTGTTTTGTGAGATGGAGGAGGACTTTGTGGATTGGTTTGGGGCATATGGGTTACTGTTGGACTTGTGGGCTTGGGCAGCACTGGGTTGGGATGTTTTCTTGATGTGCACTTAACCTTTATATAAAACTCTTTCTTATACATGAGTTTCTGTGGATTTGTTTTTCTAAACAACCCAGACTAACACACCCAGGTGCTACATAAAGAACAAATCCATCTGCCTTAGAGGAAGTACAGCTAGATTGTTCCTCAGAAGCAAGAAGGTGAGACTTTGTCTCGTTACTTTGGAGATGTTTTCAAGAGAGATTGCTCCTGGAAGAGGGCCTCGTGCTCGGCAGAGCAGAGAGGCCGACAAAAAGAGGAAGACTGTCATCTAGAAGGATGGATAACGGAGGCTGCAGCAATGGCTCAAACATAGCATGGTGAAGATGGCACAGGAGTGAGGAGTGTTTTATCCTGTTATGTCTATGATGCCTGTTAATAGGAATCTAACTGTCAGCACCCAATAACAACAGCAATGAGATGTAGTCTGTGTCACTGAGGGTTTCCTACTGCTTTCTTGTAGCTAATAATAGTTAAAAAAGTAACGATCTCATCAATGATCTCTGTGTTCAAATGAACATGAGGATTCTGTGTCCAAGGGACCTTAGCCTTTTTTCTATATGATAAAGTAATTGCAACTATGCAAATTATCAGATTATGCATTTTAAAAATCCAATAACTCATGAACTGAGACCACTTAAGCTCCTGTTTTTCAAGGTGGTTATGAAATTGCTTTTATAATCCCATTTCTAAAAAACTCTGCCTTCTATTTTGCATTCATGCCTCAATTTAAAATTTTTCATTTTTTTTTCCATATCTGACTCAGGCTCACAACGTTAAAGAAATCTGATCATATGGATATATCTATGTATATCTATATATATCTTTATTGCCACATAATTTGCTTATCATACAATTCAATAGTTCAGTCATATCAAAGAGAATTGCATAAGCATTACCATATGGATCTTAGACCATTCCCCCCTCTGCATGGCTAAATCACCTTTAAAATGAGTTATGCAATCACAGTCAGTTCTAGTGCTCCCTCCCCACTCCAGCCTTCATTTTTTTATTCCTGAAATCCCTTCTCTCCCTGGGATTGCTACTCTCATTATTGGTCCTGAGGCGTTTTATCTGTCCTGGATTCCCTGTGTTTCCAACTCTCATCTGAACCCGTGTACATGTTCTGGTCTAGCCGGGTTTGTAAGGTAGAATTGGAGTTATGATAGTTGGGGGGAGGAAGCATTAAAGAACTAGAGGAGAGTTGTATGTTTCATTGGTGCTATACTGCACCCTGACGGGCTTATCTCTTCCTTGTGACCCTTCTGTAAGGGGATGTCCAATTTTCTACAGATGGGCTTTGGGTTTCCACTCCGCACTCCCCCTCATTCACATTGATATAATTTTTTGTTCTGGGCCTTTGAGCTTGTTATCTGATCCCATTGACACCTCATGATCACACAGGCTGGTGTGCTTCTTCCATGTGGATTTGGTGCTTTTCAGCTAGATGGCTGCTTGTTTATTTTTAAGATTTTTAAGACCCCAGATGCTATATATTTTGATAATCGGGCACTATCAGCTTTCTTCATCACATTTACTTATGCACCCATTTTGTTTTCAGTGATCATATCAGGAAACTGAGCATCACAAAATGCTAGGTTATTAGAACAAAGTGTTCTTGCATTGAGGGAATGCTTGAGTAGAGGCCCAATGTCTACCTGCTAACTTAATACTTAGCATATAAATATATGTACGTACATCTATTTCCCCATTGTCATATATAAATATATTTACATATGTACATGCCAATATATATACATATACATATATATATATATATTTATACCTCTACAAATACCCTTTGCCTCCTAGTTCTTTCCTCTATTTCCTTTTACTTTCCCTTTTCCCCACTATCATGTTCGGCCTTCACTTGGGTTTCAGTCATTCCTCTTGGTTTCATTGTTCTTGTTCAAGCCCTACCATCAATTTTGGATCACTTGTTGTTCCCTTGTCCCTGGGCTTGTTGGCACTCCCCTTCCTTTCCCCTGCCTCCCCCTCTCCCATGTTCCCCCTGGAACTGTCGGTCCAGCTGTTTTCTCCTTCGGCTTGTTTATCCTACCTATCTTATCTAGATAGACATGCAGAGACATATAAATACATAAACAGGACAGAGCAAAACCAAACAATAATAGAAAACAAAAAACCAAAATAACAACAACTAAAAGAAAAGTCTATAAATAGTTCAAGGTCTTTTTCTTTACCTTTAGGAGTTTTTTCCAGTCCAGTCTGATGGGGTGCTATGACCCTTGCCCCAAAGTCCATTTTTGGTATTCCCCGGGGACTTCATTACTTTTTCTCTTCTTGCTGCTTTGTTGCACACCACTGTGGTGGGGTTATATGGGGCACAATTCCCATACTGTACCTCTAGTGTTGTCCCTCAAAGAGCTTTGGGTCAGTGAGGGACATCACGTCTCCTGGTGGGGCCAGCCCTATGGTCCTCTCTATGCATAGGCTGCTCTGAGCAGGAATATCGTCCTCAGGGCTTGGTGGGCCAGGATGACCAGACACTGTTTCAATTGCTAGTTGGGCACCGTCTACTTTCTTCACCATACTTTGCTGTAGCACCCTTATCTTCATTGATCCTTTCATGAAGGTGAGTATCAGCAGAGTCATGTTATCAGAACAAACTGTTCTTGAATTGAGGCTAGAGTTAAGTAGGAGCCCTGGATATGGATCTCTTTATTTCCTTATTTATTTTGAGTTGACTCTGCCATCAAAAGTCATGTCTGTGGTATGAATGAACACAGCTGCACATACTATGAATCTGGAACAGTTCCTCCTCCTAGTATAGACAGATAAGTCAGGGATTCTTGCACTTAATCCTCACAGCAACCCTATGTAGTGAGCTGTGATAACATTCCCATCTTATAGGTTTTCCTCATGCCCAGAAAATTTGGGTAACATGCCCAAAGTTGCAAGCTAGTATTTTGGGGCATTGAGATATGGCTCCTGGAAGGATGGTTCAGAGTCTGCTCGTGTGACCAGTCTGCTACCTCAGCAAAGGCCAAGAGCTGTTCAAACACAGCTGCATCTTTTCGCTTCTCAATGTATTATATGTGATCAGCTGAGTCAAACTATTTGCTTTTGGGGGAATGGAACTGATGTTTGACAGTATTCATTACAATGTGTTTTCTTGCAACAAAATGATGAATCTTGCTACAACAATCCAGTAGAGCAAATACTGGTGAGAACTTTGAGTGCAATTTAAATGCCAACAAGCTGAAAAAAATTACCTTCTCAGGAAGGCCCTTCTTTGGCTATGCCCTAATACTCTCAACCTTGCTCCATTTGTGACATTTCAGATAATCTCCCTCATTTTCGTTTTCTGCTGAGTGCTCGTGCTGCTGATCTACCGTGCATGTGACTTTTTGCTTCGTGCTTACTGACTGGGACAGCAGTAGGGGTAACTTTTTGAGGACAGAGAATTGTGTCCATTTTGATCCCTGGCATTCTTTGCTGAAGGAGCTCTGGTGGCACAGTGATCAAGTGCTTAGCCCCTAGCCCAAAGGTTAGTAGTTCAAACTCACCAGCGGCTCTTCAGGAGAAAGATGTAGTAGTCTGCCTTGGCAAAGCCTTGGAAACCCAATGGTTCCCAGTTCGACCCTGTCCTGTAAAGTGACCATGAGTCAGAATTGATCTTGGCCCACCACCTGTCTGTCAGTTTGTTGCACTGTGATGGCACGTGTGGTGTTGTGATGTTGAAACCTCAGTAACTGGGATTCCAAATACCAGCAGGGGAGACTGGGGTAGGCTGGTTTTAAGGACGTGTCTAGACAAAGACAGACTAGGAAGAAAGGCCTGTGATGGATTATTCCCAAACTTGGTCTGTGAAAACCTTCTGTATCACAGCAGACTTTTCCCTGATGTGGTGCAGGAAGGGGCGCCTCCTCGTTTGGAAGGCACCAACAACCAGCAGTGGCGGCAGCAATGGACTGGGGCATACCAAAGGCCATCAAGGTGACGCCAGTCCGGCCAATGCTCCCTTCTGCCGTGTGGGGGGCTGCTCTCATGTGAAGTTGACTCAAAGACAAGTAACAAGAGCAACATGTCTTTAGACCCTAGAACAGTGCCCAGCACAAAGCAGTTCTCAATAGATGACATGTTTAAAGAACAAGCAGAGGAATTGTGGCAATGCCACAGGGGACTCATCCACAGCATGTTCAAGTTCAGTGTCACCCTTCCCCCCCAAAGAAACACAAGGGGCTTCAAAAAGTTCTTATGGGAAAAATGGAATGCAAGCAAGATTCCCCCTCCCTCCCACCACCCCCCATGAACTTTTTGAAGCCCCTTCATATGACCAGAGCATGGCAAGCGGCAGTAAGAGAGAATGGTCCAGGCATCCTAGAGAGGAGAGCCAGTTTCCAATTCTGCTTCTGGCCCATGCTCTCTGAGTGACCCCTGTAGGTCACTTAGCACCCCAGTCCCAGCTCCAGGGCTGTAAGGTAAAGATGATGAATAACTGATCATCCTGGGAATGAAGTGATTTAAAACCTGGCCAAATGTATGTGCTTAATTAATGTAAGCTGGATCTGAAGCCAAACTATGTTATGAGAGTATTAAAAGCTTCTCTCTTGTAGAAAACATTGATTTTAGCTGAGGGATAAAAGCTAAAGGCAGTGTGACATTTTTATTCTCCTGAGGGGGCCCTAAAACATTTTAGTAATTTCCCTTCTGGCAAATGCCAGAATAAAAACCGGCTGCTTGGCACGCCTGCCTACCCCTTTTGCTCAGGCCCACATCAGCCTGGAGTGCCCCAGGGAAACCAGGGCAGTTTCACTGGTATCTGGGGACTGCAGGTGCCTGGTGAGGCCTCCCACTACCTACAGAGCCTTGGAGGACATGAATCAAATGTCAGGGGATGTGAGTGATGCCCTAGATTGAGTAGTTTGTGAGTGGGCTGTGTGAAACCCCTCCTTAGCAAGTGCAGCTTAATGCTGTATGTAACAGCAGGTTTTTATGCCTCCTGTACATTCAAGGCTGGTATTAAAAATGGAAACCCAAATGAAATCAATCAGAT
>NW_022103896.1:23130806-23132406 GCF_000313985.2 Echinops telfairi
GGATTCTGATCCTCCATAGGATGTGTCAATGAGCATCTCTGGATTCTGATCCTCCATAGGATGTGTCAATGAGCATCTCTGGCTTGGGAGTATGGACTCAGAGAAAGTAGGAGAAGGGGATAGATGAAAAGAGAAATGTGCCAGGAATCAGGAAGGTTGTGCCCCATTTACTCTTAGCCATGGCTCTTGATGGCTATGAGTTTCAACTCTGCCCTCTGTAGCGTGTCTATGGGGTAACTTTGAGTCGGAATGGACTCAATCACAGTGAGTTCAGTGGTTTAGCCTACAAACCAAGCAAGATTTTTGTAAAATTAAAATAAGACACTGTCTACGAGAGACATCTTGATTGGCTGCATGAGTGATGCCTTTGGCTTGGTTGCATTGCACATGTGAACAATGTGGCGTTGGCAGATGTTGTGGTATCTAGATTTTTTTCCTGCCACAACTGAAAAGAAATATAAATAGATAACAATTTTTATATTGTGTGGCTCCAAATCACTTCTTGATTCTTCCTACAACTTACAAGAAGAGTTTATCCAAGAAAACCTCATGCAGGGTGAGGGACGTGATCAGTCCTGCAACGCTGAAGGCCTTGATCAAACTACTGGAGCTGCGAAGACCCCAGAAGAAAAGAAACAGGGTCAAGAATGGTGTGAGTACCACCTACAGCTCCCCAGAGGATTATGCCTTCTACAAGCATTTGCTGACATCATTTGGGATATTTTTGTTTTGCTTTTTTTTGAGTTATAATGTTTTGAAATTATAAATTACATATTCTCATGGATGCAAAACTGTACAAAGTCAAGTGGTGCTACAAAATCAATGAAATACTTATTAAACAAAATTGTGGTTATTGTTTCTCAAAAAAGGGGGTACTCTCCCCAAACCAGATTTTTTTCCAAAGCTATTTATTTCATTTATTTTTTTAAAAAGAACCTTATCACTGTCAAAGTACTCTCCATTGCATTTAATACATTTGTAAAATCTGCGATTCCATTCTTAGAAACATTTTTGAAACTCATCTGTTTGACAGCACCTCCTTTGTTTTTTTATTCATCTCTTCTATGTCGCCAAATCACTGTCGTTTCATGCCCCTCTTTATTTGAGGAAACAAAAAAAAGTTTCACAGAGCAAGGTCAGGTGAGTAAGGAAGGTGCATGGGGCAAGAGAGGCATGCTGTTTCTTTGCTAGAGAGAGGCACGCTGGTACACTGAGATGGCTGCATAAACAGGTGCATTGTCATGGTGGAGCAGCCAGTCTCCCATCTGTCACAAATCAGGCCTTTTTTGTGTCACACCCTTATGCAATCTTTTCAGCATATGTAAATAGAAACCTTGATTAACAGTCTGACCCAGTGGCACAAAAAACTCCAAATGCACTACAAGTCGGCATGACATTTTCATCCTATGAGTTGACATTTTTGTCCATTCAGGAAGTTGACAAATATCCAGAATGAGGTTTCTCATCAATTGACGTTTCACCTTTTTTCAAATGAGAATGCCAATCACACACTTGAGTTTTTCTCACAGTGCCCTCCTTGTAAGCTGTGTTCAACATCACAACAGTTTCTGAGGAATTTTTTAGGAAACAAAATTTCACA
>NW_022103896.1:23132708-23134897 GCF_000313985.2 Echinops telfairi
TGGTGGTGGGGGTGGGGGGGGTATACCCTTGTATATATCATTTCCATTTCTCTAACCTTTCCTTGAGGAATTCTATTCTCTTTGATTTATACCATATCAAAACACCAGTTTGGGCATCATTGGGCTGTAGGGTGGATAAGATAAGATTTTCCAATGAAACTCTCCTAGGGCAGCCCTTGCTACCCTTGAATAATGAGAAGGTGCATTGTTGGGACTGGAAAACAAATTCCATGGTGAAACTTTCCTGTTGGTTTCTCACAAGTGCACCTTTCAATTTTCTTAAAATGCCTTCCTTAAGCACTTGTAATAATCCTTTGAGAAAATCTGCCAAGATTACCCATTTGGGATCCCAAAAATCAGTCATCATCGTCTCCTGAGCTGACTTCTCTGTCTGGGACTGAATGGGCCCAGCAGATTCATTTGATGGCTCCTGAATCAGAATAAGACAAGTTCTGAGAGAACATGCCTACAGTACTGAAAAGATACATTGCCTACTGACTGCAAAGGCATGGTAAAATATTGTTTGTTTGGAATGAACATGTGCACCTATGTACTGAAACCTTCGTAGCAATATATTTTTTTACTTACTATTGACTATCAAGAATATGAAAAAGGAGTAGAGAACAAGTCATATGGACTAAGAGTACACAATAGGGTGGACTAGGCACTTGAATGGCAAATATGGGTTCCCTTAGCCTTGTTCTCCATTATGAACCAGAGGGGGTTCAGTCAAGGTCTCTGAGGGAGAATGCTAGCTTCCATGATGATCCTGGGCACATGAATGAGGCCATGGCACGAGTCAAAGAGACCAGTCAAATGCAGAGTGTTCTTATCCTTCCTAGATCTAACCCTTCTGCTCAGATAATGCTGCACTCTGCTTCTATGCGATGTGTATCTTGACCATAGCTCGATAAAATGAAAAATCTATTTGCTTTAAGACATAGAAAACTGAGAAAAGAATTTTTTGTAAATATAAATGAAGATATCATTAAAATTTGTATTAGTATCAAATAAAATGATTTTTTTAACAGCAAAGGGTTGATAAATTCCAGGTGGTGATTTTTCTAGGTGAAAGTGAAGGCAGACACACCGAGGAGATACAATACTTGCATACAAGTTGTGACCAATGCTCTGGTTCTGTAACTGGGCATTGAGATCAAGAGAATCCATTGCCTGAAAAATAAACCAATAATAAAATAAAATGAAATCAAAGCATGTATGAAACAAAGATAATGATATGTGGTGAACTGAGGATGAAGATCACTCTGATTCTACATCCTTGATTATTATACAAATAAAGAAATGAGCACCCAGAAGAATAGCCATTGGATTGAATGAAACAGTCAGTAAATAAGTATAATCTATGTATATCTTTTTAAGCACTTTAGGTTTTTGTTCTAGAGATCTATTTGCTGACCAGGATCTGCTCTCAGGTATTTTATTCTCATCTGTTGAGACACTGGGCCAAGTAAGGATGATATGAATAAATGATATAATAATTGCCCCTATTCAGAGATGTGTGATTTGGCATGGAAATGTTGATCAACCTTGGCTGACTTTGTTGAGTCCTAGAACTAACTATAGCCACTGATGGCTGTGAACCTCACTGATTGAAAACTTATGTTAGTTACAATTGCATTTAAAAATATTCATTTCTTAGCTCAATAGGCACTTGTTTATATCCTACTAAGATTACTGTGTCAAAATTATATATAAGTCAAGATCAAGTAATCAAAAACAGCATCATTGCCACATGAGCATGTGTTTTTGAACAATGAAACTGTGCCTCTTTTCTGGGTATACATACAGACAACAAGTATGCAGGTAGTGCCTGCAAGGAAAAATGAGCACAAGAACCTGCCCAAGGATGATGGGCCATCATGCTCGGAGTCTCTCCTCATGTCTGAATTTACACCCAAACCTGTTGGTACTAAGTTGGCAAGAGTTGCAGGATATCTTACATGAATTTTCCCTCTTATGCACATAAAAATTGAACACTGAATAAGGAAGATTGAAGAGATACCAATGTATTTGAACTCTGGTATTGGTAACAATACTGAAGGTACCATAGACTTCCAAAAGGATAAGCAGGCCTGTCTTAGAAGAAGTACAGCCAGAATGCTCCTTAGCAGCAAGCATTTTGACCTTTCATCTCATGTACTTTGGAGGTGTTATCAGAAGGGACCAGT
>NW_022103896.1:23136314-23142660 GCF_000313985.2 Echinops telfairi
GGTTTTCAGGGGCTGGGTTTTCAGAAGTAAAACACCAGGCCTTTCTTCCAGAGGTGAGGCTGGTGGGCTTAAACCTCCAAGCTTCCAGTTAGCAGCCAATGTGTTAACCATTGCACCCCGAGGGACTCTGGCTGGGCATCATTAGACCCTTCAACTAAAGCTTGTGCAGCGAAGTTGGAAGAATGGACGTGAATGAAATCAATCTGGCCCCTCTCGTCTCTGAGCAGAGAGGAGAATCAGGGCTGTTAAGAAACAATTTGCCTCGAATTGTACATGCACACTTTAAAAAATGTCTGCCTCCTTTGAGGTGATATAAAAAATATTTAATCTATTTTAATTTATAAATTAATCCAGGTAGAATATTGATGAAGCCCAGATAGCTTTTTAAAATTCGTTTGAGCTTCTCCAGAAAGTGAACCAACTTTGCACACATTCTGAAAGATCGTTTCAAGCAAAACTGTGAAGAACTTGGCTGCATTTTGTAATTTTAATATTTTGGCACATTACACAAGCAAATAACGGTCTCATTTTTTGTATACACAGAGTCTCTCTGTGTAAAAGCCTACTTGTCTGCATATAGACACGCATATGTGTATATCTATAAATGTATGTGTAAGAACTGAAACTTTATTCTGGCAAGTAGCAGTATGCAGAATACACTGTACTCTGAGAGCAGCATTGCAGTGCCAGCGAATGTTTATTCTTGATCAAATCTACACAAAACCTGCCCGTTTTCTCTTTGGGTTAAAAATAATAGAGATGTGTTTTCGGATGACCAAAGCATGAATTCCTGAGCAATGAAGGAACCCTAAGAATAAATAGATAGATGATGGAAATAGTCATCACATTAGTTCCGTAGTTTACAGTTTAGAATACCTGGCAGGTTCTGGTTTATTCACTTTGGGGAAAGTTGGGGAGGAAGTTGGCAGTTACCTGATGGTACAGCTGCTGCGCCTTTGCTACTAAGTGAAGAAGAACCTTCCATTTGATATATTGCTCATTTCTTTGTGGATTTTACTGACGCTGTTATTCAGGTCATCCTTACAGGATCGTTTCCATTTTAACAGCAAATAACTTGGAAGATATTCTTCACCATTTTTTAAAAATTTTTCACCATTTAATACCTCTTTTATTCTCTTTCTTGTAACTGTTATCTTATTTAAAAGTCATATTGAGTCAACTTCAACTTTTTAAAAAATGAAAATCTCTTTGTTAGACCAGACAGTTCCCAGATGAAACATGCATGATAAGAATCCTCAATCATGCCAAGAATATTGGCTAGCATCACTTTATCTTGGGTGATAAATGGTAAGTTTTATTTTGACTTTATGACATAGCCCTTCAATGATGAATATATTGCAATCCGCATGTTTTTTTGTTAAGTTTGAAGAGAGGTTTTCTTCACATGAAGGAAACATTATTGTTTTGTGAAGGATAAACGGCCATTAGCACAGAGGCACCTTATTGCCATATTGGTGTAGGGTTCACCTGTGGGGAGGATTGCTTTAGAAGTTTAGGTTTGTGAGGTGCTTCTGACTCAGCAAGATGTATAGATTAGCTGCCCTCAGGGTCTTGGCTTGGTCTGTATCAATATTCTTGACCAAACAGAGTCATCTGGGCAGGGGCTGTAGTCAGATTGGAAAGCGAAAAACATAGAGGAGATGGGAATGCTGTGAACATACCTGAAACGACTAGCTCCCGTGCACATTTCATCCTTGGCTTTTGAACTAGTGAGCAGGAGCCTCCTTCCCTTGGCATGTGAGTTCCTCCTCCTCCTCCATACTCTGCGTGCTGCACTTTGCACTCAGAATTGATGGTGGGAAAATGAAAAAAAGCAAAGCCAAGTAGAAAACCGTAAGCTCTTTCTTCACAAACTTCTGGCACACTTCAGAAATCCTCTGGCTGATGGGAAGCTAGCAGAAAGAAACAGCTTTCCTTGCAGAGCGAAGCCAGTAGATAATGGCTCAGCTTCATTATGGTGAACAAATTGGATTATCTTCAGTCTTGGGGTGCAGAGAGAACACGGTAGTTCCACTATTACTCTTGTAGTATAATGTCCAAGTCTAGAATTGTGGCGAAGACAGAAGCTGATGTGAGCAGGAACCAGGCTCACCACAACTTGAAGCTTGCTGATGACAGCTTCATTTAGGTTTCAAAGGCAGAGATGGGTTCCAGCCGCAGCGATCTGGCTTTGCTCCTGAGTCCCATGGAAGGCAAATGCTCTGTGCTCAGGACTAGGAAGAAGATTTGGCGGCGTTGAAGAGGAGAAAGGAAGGATCGAAGAGGACCACCACATGGATCAGTGAGAGGGCAGGAAAAAGACAGATCAGGAAATAAGTTCGTGCAATTCATTCACTCATTCAGTAGGCGATGTCTGACGTGGATGAGTATTGGGAATTCACAGATAAATGACATGGTTCTTCTAGCACCACTGGTGTTAGTAGTGGTAGTAAGGAATTTGAGGAGAGATCAGCAAATTTCAAAGATGACAGTATAAACGGGCCATACTAGTGAGTTTTATGGTGGTATGGTAGTTACTTAATCTGTCAACTTGAGCCAAAGGGTGGAGTCTAGTCTGTCAATCAGGTCATAGCCAATAATGATTCTTCATGGGCATGGCCTTCTCTAGAGGGTTCAGGGAACTCCTATTCCTCCCGGGGGGCTGAGACACACACTCTCTCTGCTTTACATTCCTGGTGACAAGCCAGATGGAGCTACATTAATGGATTCAGAGCCCTGGAGCTGGAGGAACCCCAAGGAGACCTATGTCAGCACTAAGATGCTTCCACTGGATCCACAAGACTTTCCACCCACTTGCCTGTGATCTTCCTGCATTTGTGTCATTGCATGTGCTGTGTGAGTCTGAAGAGGAATTTACAGGCCTGTATCAGACATATTGGTTTATATTGGGCTTATGGACTTGATCTGGACTGGGCCTGGATGATTTCTTAATATACAATTACTCTTCGGTATAAAGCTCTTTCTTATACACATATCAGTGTCTATGAATTTGTTTCCCTAGTCAACCCAGACTAACACAGCCTCTGTGGATTTCTGAGTCTCTAAATCTTTAGAGGACTAGAAAGACTCATCTTTTTCCCAAGGAGTAGCTGTTGGATTTGAACAACTGAACTTGAGGTTAGTAGTCCAACTCAAAACCCACTAACCCACCAGGACTCTTTATACATACTATATAATAGTGTCCTTGATTATGAGGTCCCTAAATTTAATAACTGCCGTCCTTGCAGGAAGGTCATGTAGAGCCATAGGCACACATGAGAAAGAGTGCCATGTGAAGATGGGGCAGAGATCCAAGTTTGGATTCCACAAGTCAAGGAACACCAATGATTGCTGGCCATCAGTAGAAGCCAGGAAAAAGGAAATTTTTGTCCTTAGAGTCTTTGGTAACAGTGAGATCCTGTTAACACCTTGATTTTGACCTCATAACTCCCCAAACTGTGAGAGGATACATTGCTGTTGTTTGAAGTTGGTGGTATTTTTTTTGCAGCAGTTCTAGGAGACGAATACAGCCACAAACCCCAAGTTAATTTCTTGGAATTTTTCTTGCCTAGATCTTTGGGTTTAGGAGGTTTTAAAGTAAGGAACAACAATAGTTAATTCATCAAGTAGAAATAAAAATGCTGTTGGGTGCCCTCAAGTTGGATTCTAACATACAATACAATTCAATGGTTTAAACAGAGCTGTGCAATCATCACCACAATCAATTTTAGAACAATTCTTCATTCTTGTACTCATAATTATTAACTCCCCTCTACCCCCATCCACCCTTGCCATACCCTGTAGTTGTGTTGTGAGGTGTCTTCGAGTGAGTTTTGACCCACAGCAACCCTATGCACCACAGACTAACCATTTTCCTGCACCATGCTCACAATTGTTCCTATGCTTGAGCCCATCATTGCAGCCAGTGGGCCAATCCATCTCATTGCCAACCTTCATCCTTTTTGGTTCCCCTTTACTTTACCCAGCATGATGTCCTTCCCCAGAGGCTGGTTTCTCCCGACAACACGTCCAAAGTATGAGAGATGCAGTCTATCCATTCTTGTCTCTAAGAAGCACTTTGGCTCTACTTGTTCCAAGAGAGATTTGTCTTTTTCGCAGCCTGTGGTACCTTCAATACCCATAATGCTAAGAAGCTATTCACCCAATTAGTGTCTCTATAAAGTTACCTAGCTGGAGTTTCATCGAAAGGAAAACATACAACACCCCCAAACAACAATAACAAAACACAGAAAGACATCAATCCAAAAGAATGCAGAAAATAATAAAAGCTCGAACAAATTTAAACTGAGTCAAAAGGTAAAATACTTGATAAAATATTAAATCTGAACCTAACTACAGCTATATTAATCCATTTTCCAATGCACCCTGTCTGAGAGCAAGGCTGTTCACATCCCAGGTCAATGGTTAGAGGGCATTCTCCAGGAGCTTAATCCATGCAGGGCTTCTGCAAATGGATTTCGGACTTTCAGTGTCATTCATATCTTTCTGCAAACGGGATGCTCAGAAGTTAAGCTTGAATACAGTTCCCTCCTCTGGTTTTGGATTTTATTATTTACAATCCTTGGATCCCACAGACTACTGTGCTTTCTTTGTGTGGATTTAGTTGACTTGTTTAAAGACAACAAACCTTTGAACAGAACACTAGACAGGAAGTGAAGAGAGTCTTCTAGTACTGATTCTTTCCTGCCAAAGATTTTGTCTTCTGTGTTGCTCTTGCTCTACCTACTTTGCTTCCACAATATTAACCTTTTTAGTCAATGGTCTTCAAAACTGTTTTCCCCTTCCATGAAAAATTTTTGACCTAGCACCCCAATATATGAACCTTTACTTATTTAAACATGGCTTCTCTGAGTCACATCATTGATTTTGATTTAGAATGAGCCTATATGTCAGAACTACCCCCATTGAACTTTCTAGGCCATAATATTTATGAGAACAGATGGTTAGGCTTTTTTTTTTTCTTTTGGGGCACAATTTGTGGATTCTAACAACTGACCTGGAATAAGATATATTCTAATATTTTTTCACTGCATCATCCTCTGAGGATGCGTCCCCATTTGGGGGACTACCATTTTCAAGGGTTGTTACTGCTTCTGTTATACTGTTAGACTTCCTTCTATTTTGTTTTAGAAAAGGCAAGGATATATTTGCTTTCAAAGTAATGTTGCAAAACTTACAAAATGGAGAAAGACATCTCTTGGCTTGACTTTATCAAAGCTCAGCCACACTTAGCTTGCCTGAAGTAGTTTACAGCACAGGACTATACTGTTCTGTTCTTTTTCTGCATCTCAGATTTTTCCCAAATGAGAAGAAAGAAGTGGACTGAGCTATCAGACAACAGTCTTGCTGGGTCTGTGATGGGATGCGTGGCATCCATGACAGTGAATTTCTCAAGGAGGTTCCTAGTTCTCTCTGGGACTAGGCTACACCATTAATGGGTCCACAGCCTCTCTCCCCTCATCTCTATCCATTTCATCTATTTCCGCCCTACCTTTCAAAACCCCCTCTTTCTTGTGAGTCTCTGTGATGCTGTCTCATAAAGTGAAGAAGGCATTCTGTACTTCTAGATAGTCCTCTCTATGTTTAGTCTTCCTTGCCTGGGGCTGATTCTTTTAGGCTTTCATTAAATGTTTCGATGTCTTCAGTCCCTAAATTTTACCCTTAACTCTAGTATGATCCTTAAGCCCAGGCTGTTTTATTTTTTTAAATAAAATGTCTCTACCTCTTCAATGATGTTCTAAAACTTTCATACAAAGGGAGAAATCATACCATTTCAAGGGAAAGGATTTTGGAGACCTTTGGAACCAACTTTCCCTTTCTTTTTTAACCAATAATGAAACAAAGACCTGGAGGTGGCATGGTAAGTAGATAAACGTGTAAGCCTAGAATCCTGACGACTGTAGTCTATTCTAATGGAGTTTTCAGCCTTAAGGATTCTAGTAAACACACAAGACAGATGTCTCACCAAAAACCAAGACCAAGACAAAAACAAAACAAAACAAAAACAAACCCAAAAGACACACACACAAAACACCCTCCAAACTCACTGCCATTGAGTTCATTCCTACACTATATGGCGACCCCAGTGGTGTAGTGATTCTGCCTTGGGCTGCAATCTGCATGGCTGGCAGTTCTAAACCACCAGCAACTCCACAGGAGACAGACTGGGCTTTCTACTCCTGTAAACAGTTACAGTTTTGGAAACCCACTGGGGGTCACTATGAGTCAGCATTGACTCAATAACACTGAGTATGGGATTTGATTTATATGTCAGGGTGGAACTGACTCTGTGGGTTTTGGAGACTAACTCTTTTTTTTTTAAAAT
>NW_022103896.1:23143582-23144603 GCF_000313985.2 Echinops telfairi
TCCCACAATGACTAACTCTTTAGGGGCATAGAAAGCCTTATCTTTTTCCTTCAGAGCAGCTGGTGGTATTGGACTGCTAATTTTTTAGTTGCAGCCCAACCTGTAGCCATTATGACACTGGGGTCCCTTTGGTGGCCACCGAGAATTGCCAAGACCTACATTTTGTTTTAGAGATTCCTTATAATGATCTGCAGGAGAAGTCAGCTTGAAATCCTCTTGTGTAGGGAATATCAGAGGCAAGAAGAGGCTGCTCATGAATGATAGACTTACTTAGGATAAATAATAGTTGTCCTATAAATATGTCGGGGGGAGGGGCGTCTATCTTCTTCAAGTTGTTTCCTTTATTATTAGTTTCCTGTTGAGCTGCTCTTTCAACTTTTCCATCAAGGAAACATTGCAGCAATTAAAGGTAGGGTTGCACTTCTATAAAGCTGTGTGATAGATATATTTACAACAATGACCCCCTCCCCTGCCAAAAAAAAAAGTAGCTGTTGAGGGTGCTACTTTCAACCAAAATTTTTGTGAGACTGGTTTCTTGGTTTGGAGGTTTAAGGTCTTTGCTACCCGGAGCTGTTGTTACGTGCTGTCAGGTAGTTCTGATGCATAGTGACCCCATGTACAACAGAAGGAAGCACTGCAAACTCTTCATAATTGTTATGTTCGAGCCTGTTGTGACCACAACTGTGTCAATACATCCCCTCAAGCATCTTCTTTTTCAATGCCAGTCTCCTTTATCCAGCCTGATGTCCTCCTCCAGGGACTGATAGCTGCCTATAACATGTCCAAAGCACATGGAATGAAGTGCTACCCCCCTCACTTCCAAGGAGCATTCTGGCTGTACTTCTAAGACAGATTTGTTTGTGCTTCTGGCAGCCCAATGCTTTCCATATTCTTCACCAGCACCGTAATTCAAATGCATCAATTCTCCTCAGTCTTTCTTAATCTATGCCCAACTTTCACATGCACCCGAGGCTCTTAAAAATACCATGGGTTGAGTCATGTGAACCTTAGTCCTCAAAGT
>NW_022103896.1:23145668-23152306 GCF_000313985.2 Echinops telfairi
CGTCAGAAAGGTGAGCATCACAAGAATGCCAGGTTGTTAGAACAAAGTGTTCCTGTGTTGAGGGAGGCTTTGAGTAGAGCCCCAATGTTTATCTGCTACCTTAATACTTAACCTATAAATTTATGCACATAGACCTATATCCCTATCGCTATTAATATATTTACATATGTACAAGACTATGTTTATACCTCTATAAATGTCTTTTGCCTCCTGGTTCTTTCCTCTGTTTCCCTTTACTTTCCTTCTGTCCCACTAACATGTTCGGCCTTCATTCATCTCTCTGTACTTCCTCTCGGCTACATTGCACTTGATTGACATTTTAAAGAGGTCTCATGCAGCAGATCTGACTATTGCAATGTGTTGTTTGGTACCCTGAATGCTGCTTCCATTCAAATTGATTGTGGATCCAAGAAAGATGAATTCCCTGACAGCGACAATTGTTCCCCTGTTTATCATGACGTTATCTATTGTTCCATTTGTGAGGGCTTTGGTTTTCTGTACATTGAATTGCAATTCAGACTGAAGGCTGCGGTCCTTGAGCTTCGCCAGTCAATGCTTCAAGGCCTCCTGACAGTTAGCAAGCAGGGCTGTGCCATCTGCATGCTGTTGAAGTTAATAAGCCTTTCTCCAATCCTGATACTTCATTCTTCTTTATGTAGTCTAGCTTCTCTGATTATCTATTCAGCATACAGATTGAACACATACAATGAATACACACCTTTCCTGGTTTTAAACCACACATTTAAACCTCATATTTCCTTGTTCTCTTGGATCATGAACATGGTCTGCATGACCACAATGAAGTGTCTAGAATTCCCATCTACTCAACGCTCTCCATAGTTTATTATGATCTATACCCTTACATGTATTTGCATAATCAATAAAACACAAGTAAACATTTTTCTGGTATACTCTACTTTGAGCCAAGATCCATGTGACAGCAATGATACCTCTTTCTCCACATCTTCTTCTGGATCTGGTTTGGATTTCTGGCTCCCTATTGATATACTGCTGCAAAAAATTGTTGAATGATCTTCAGCAAAACTTTACTTGCATATTATATTAATCATACTGTTGGAAAATTTGTGCATTCTGTTGGGTCACCTTTCTTTGGACTGCAAAAAGATTGGTTCTCTTTCAGTCAGTTGGTCAAGTAGCTGTCTTGCAGTTTTCTTAGACTGTAACTCTTTATGTGAGTCAAAAACCTCCTCCCGAGGAGCAGCGGGTGTTCTCAAAAGGCAGCTAACAATACCAACAATAATTGAAACCATACTATTATCAAGCCCTGTGCAAGCCCCCACCCCGGTGCAAAGATTTGAACATATATCCTCATCAAGCACTTTGGATACAAGGTGATAAAGACAGTGACACTAGTATTTCTTGGCCTCATAGAGTTTTGTGAATATTAAATGATTAGTATTTGTGAAGCCACAACATGCTCCCTTCATGACATCTAGAAAGGAGTCACAGACTTCATGCCCCTGGGGCTTCCTTTTAGCCCATTAACCATAGTATTGGTTAGTGTAATTTCAATGTGAAACAGTTAATCGGTTCCTTCGTTCACAATGTTAAATCCCAATCTAGTAGCATCTCAGAGGACATGTGATTGCTCTGCCTTACCCCATTGCTGCTTTGCTTCCGCACTAGTACTAACTCTTGTTTTTGAACCTTTCTGGTGACTACTCAACTGTGCTCCGGGGTTGCTACCCGACGCCTTGCTCGTTGGCTTTCCTATCTTTCTCCCCCCCACACACACACACTTACATTGCCCTTTTATCTCCTTTTTGTTGCCCATCTCCAAGAGCTCACCTCTTGTGCTTGTTTTGCACACCTTTTTAAATACGTGTAGCATCATAGAAAGGGAAGAGCAGTTTTTACACTGGATAGCATTCAGGGTGGTGTGCACATGATAACTACACTAGCTGGATTATCATCCTGTGAACCTCTCCGGCTTTCATGCCAAAATACTGTTAATCATGTTTTCTATTTGCTGTTTAACTTGTCCAGGAACAAATTGGAAGGAAATCTGAGGCCATGTAGTTCCCTCAGTGCTAGGGACATGTGGTTGTCATTAGGTACCTGTTTTGAGTCCGTTCTGACTTACAGAAACCTTACCTACCACAGAAGGAAGTGCTGCCTGTATTAGGCTGGACTCTCTCAAGAAGGAACACCCATGATGTTTCTATGTCTGAGTATGTAGAACGAAATTTATATCATGAAAGGCCTCACACAGATGTAAAAAGGGGGTAAATCCATTCTAGTTCAAGTCCATGAGTCAGATAGTGAGCTAGAGGCTTCTCTTGACTCCTGTGGCTGCAGGGGCTGACAGACCAGGAAGCAGGAAGACCACAGGCTGGTGGATGCAAAGGTCAGAAGTTTGTGGGGGCTCCTGAGACTGGCATGCCAGATGACAGGAGGTCAACAGACCAAATGCAGGATGCAGATTCAGTAGGAGTGAAGCTTTCTCACATAATCCACTTACAAAAGAGCAGGCCACACCTCCAAAGAGCCATTCAGTGCATCAAGATTGTGACATAGAGTTGATTATGTTATATTAGATGCTGTCAATCCGTGATAGCATTGTTTGCATTGTGCTACATCAAATCATGGGGAATTACTGGCACACTACCGAGAACCCTCAAGGATTTCAGTGTCTAATTCCTCTGATGAAGAACTTGGCATTTGGAATGCAAGAAGGCTTATTAACAATCTTTGATGTGCAGATGACATGACCTTGCTTGATGAAAGTGAGAGGAATTGAAGCATTTGCAAATGAAGTTCAAGGATTTCAGCCTCTAGTATGAATTACAACTCAATGTATGGAAAATTAAAATCCTTATAACTGGACCAATAGGTAACCTCATGATAAATGGATTGAAGTTGTCAAGGATTTCATTTTGCTCGGATCCACAATCAATGCTCATGGAAGCAGCAGTCAAGAGTTCAAATGATGCTTTGCATTTGGTAACTCTGCTGCACAAGACCTCTTTAAAGTATTGAAAAGCAAGGATATTTCTTTGAGGGCTCAATTGCTCCTGACCAAAGCCATGGTATTTTCAATCACCTCACATACATATGCAAACCGGACATTGAATAAGGAAGACAGAGGAAGAACTGATGCATTTGAATTGTGGTGCTAGTGAAGAATATTGAAAGAACCACGAATGGCCGGAAGCAAAAATGCAAAAAAGCAAAGGAATCCATTTTGGCAGAAATGCAACCAGAATGTTCCTTAGCGGCAAAGATGGCGAGACTTCATCTCACACACTTTAAACAGGTTGCCAGGAGAGACCAGTCCCGGGGGAAGAACATCACGCTTGGCAAAGAAGAGGGGCAGTGAGAAAGAGGAGAGCCCTTGACAAGGTGGACTGACCCAGCTCCTGCAACCAGGGGTTCAGACATAAGAATGATTGTGAGGATGGCACAGAAGGCAGAGTGCTTCATCCTGTTGTGCACATGGCTGCTATGAGTTGGAATGAGCTAGAAGGCCCCTAGCAACAACAACACTGTGAGAACCCGGGCCCAGACAAATGGCCACACAACCTAACCATCACGCTACATCCTCCTGTGCCAGCCTCATGCCTGTCATGTCAGAGCCGTGGTTACAAATCCTGCAACAATCCATCTCATTGAGCAGTTTCTTTTTTTTTTTTTAACTGACCTACTACTTTACCAAGCATGATGTCCTTCTCTAGGGACTGGTCTCTCCTAATAGCATGTGCACAGTATGTGAAATGAAATCCCACTATTCTTGCTTCTAAGGAGCAGTTTGGCTATTTTCTTTCAAGATGGGTTTGTTAGTTCTTGTGCAGCAGATTTGACCAGTGCAATGCATCAATTGTGGATTGTAGCAAAATAAAATCCTTGACAGATTCAATCTTTTCACTGCTTATCCTGATATTGTCTATTAGTCTAGTTGTGGGGTTAAAGGGGAGAGGGAACCCTACAAAACATCACAGGTTCGGTAGGTGCAATTGTACAGCGATAATAAGTAGAAATTATAGTAACGTCATAGAGAGCATGAGAGTTAAAAGATGGAATCAAGTAATGGAGACAACGCAATTCATGGTAGCATTGCTCACCTCAGCCCCACTTGATGGTCCTTGTGGAGAGAACTTAGCCGCCAGAGTAGAAGTAGCTGCCTTGTCCTCCTCCCAAGAACCATGGAGCCTCCTTATTTATTGCTAACCACACATCATATTACTTTAGGGGGATACATCATAGCATCATGTGTCACAGAGAGGGGCAGTACAATTCATCCTTGGGTGGGTTTGATCATTCTGGTGTCTCATACAATAAAACAGACAACTACTATCCTGGGAGGCATGCAAGCCCCCTGATAGCAGATAACAACCTACATCATAGGCAGGGGTTGTAACATCGGCAATACAAGCAATAGGAGGGGGATGACCTAGGGGTGAACGCATAATAGTACGAGGAGTGAATAGGGGGGTATGTGTGGTAAGATGGGTGGACCCTGTACTCGATAAGCTTAGTCATCTTAGAGTGATCCCAGGCTTGTCTTTGGGCACTGCTTCAAGGGAACAATAGCAGAAGGGACTGGGCCCTACTTAGGTGAGTCAGACTATACAGTCTGGTTGCTCTAGATGGCTGATGTTAAGGAGAATAACCTCTGATCTACTTTTGCTGACCGCCTAGTGTACAGTCATTCTCAAGCAGCTGAGTCTGGTACATATTTTGGGGGGAGACAGCTTGAGAGAAATCCTTCAGTTCCCCACATCTAGTTGTGAGGATTTTTCCTTAATTGAGTTGCCACTCACACAGAAGGCTGTAATCATTGATTTTCACCAGAAAGCACTTCAAGTCTGCCTCACTTTTAGCAAGCAACGGTGTGTCATCTGTGTATTGAAAATTGTCAATTAGCCTTCCTCAAACCCTGATGACACATCCGTTTTAGTAGATAAATAAATATGGTGAAAGGATACAACCTTGATGGACACCTTTCCTGATTTTAAACCACCCAGTGTTTCCTTGTTCTGTTTGAAGGATTGCCTTTTAGTCCATGTACATAGTAGGTGCTTAATAAATTATGATGATTAGTATTACAGTTCTAATCCACAGTCCTTGAGCATTCAGCTACTAACCAAAAGGTCAGCCACTAGAACCCACCAGCTGCATTGTGGGAGGACGATGTGGCTGTTAGTTTCCGTAAAGATTTACAGCCTTGGAAATCCTATGTGCTTGCTCCACTCTGTCCTTTAAGATCACGATGAGGCAATAACAATGGTTGTGTTAGTCTGGGTAGACTAGAGAAACAGATCCACAGAAACTCATATGTATATAAGAGTTTTATATAAAGGGTAAGTAAGTGTACATTAAGAAAGCATCCCAGGCCAGTGCTGTCCAAGCCCATAAGTTCAACATTAGCCCATATGTCTGACCCCATCTACAAAGTCCTCCTAATCTCACAAAACACATGCAATGACGCTGATTGTAGGAGGAAAATCACATCAGTGAGCATGTAAGCATTTCATTGCTGGCAGGGGTCTCAGTGACTGTTTCAGCGCCAGGGCTGCATCAGGGTAGGTCCATGTGGCTTGTCCTCAGGGATGTTGCAGGAAGTGAGTCTTGCCAGTTGAAGCAGGAAACTGGCTAAGGCAGCTGCACCCTGGTGCAGAGAACATCTGAGAGCAAGAGACCCAAGAACTAGAAAGGCAAGGTTCACTGAGCCAATTATCTCTCCGCTCTTCAATTAATCCCACATGTGTTTATCAGCCAGGTTGGCACAATAAACCTTAACTATTTCAACAGTCCTTTTTCTTCTTCTTAGAACATAACTCTAGCATTGAAAATGTGTATTTTAGATGAATAAAAATATGCAGACATACTCTCCTTAGTGAATATCTCACTTGAGCCCACTTTATTGAAACTGCTAAAAACTGGTTTTATCAGTGTTGGACATAGGTCTAATTCAAGAGTATGATATAGATTGGAGCTGGAAGTAGCTATTTTAGCAGGTCTAGGTGAACCATATGAACTCAGAGGTGCAGTCTAAACTTTTAGGTATGTAGGAGCTACTTGAGGAGCAGATGAAATGGCTCCTGAAACTTTAGCTGAGGGAAGGTCTAATTGAGTCAACCCTGTTTAAAATCCAGTACTAGCATTTCATGCAGCAGTTGTACTGATAGAGGATTAGGGAATGTTGATCCCCTCAGAGGTATCTGGGATTTGATAGAACATATCTATCTATGTCTCTGTTTCTGAAAGACACAGCTTGCCTTTGCCCCTCTTTAGAATATAGTTATGTATCTCTGGAAATATTTTTGGCTGTGTCTATCACTTCTTTGGTGGAAACAAGTGTATAAACCTTGGTTACTAGAGCCGTAAAATGGTCTAAGATTTCTTATAGGTGATGTGTGAATGGTTTGAGAGGACTGTTTCATAAGAAAATGGCTCGTAATTAGCACTTACATTGAAGCTCCTGCAGCACACTTCTGAATGCAACCTACGATTCTGGAGCAATGCCTCTCTGTGGATTCCCACATGTGTTAGACAGGGTTCTCTAGAGAGATAAAACCAAATTGCTGATAATTTAATATATTTCACTTATAAAGATAATTAGATATATAACAAGAAATGAACTGTTAAATCATATACAGATAAATATATAATACAAG
>NW_022103896.1:23154203-23158462 GCF_000313985.2 Echinops telfairi
ATATATTTTGCCAGGCAAATAAAGTGCATGTGTGTGCATCCACTGTGTTTTGACTGCTTGTGGACAGAGCATGTGTATTCTATTTTCCCCAATCTTCATTTCTCATTTTTAACCTATTCCTCTTTGGCCACATATTTACAGTAGTGGGCCTGGGGCTCTTCAGCTCTGTAACATCAGACATGGTAAGGGAATAAAGGGAGAGAGAAAACAGTCAGAAAGAATAAGGAGAGAGGAAAAGAGATGGCTGGACCTGGGCAGAGAAGGTGAATACATAATGCAAAGTGTGGGGAGCAACAGATCAAGGGTCTACTTAGAATATGTTCCCACCAGGAACAGCATAGGGGTATTATTAGGGGGCACAGAGGGAAATAAAAGCCTGGACGGAAGCCACTGATACTTTACTAGATAACATATCTCATGCATGTCACCATCTAAGAAAAACAAACATCTTTCACCAAGTATATCTTTATTTTGACAGTCATGTTATATTCAAGGCAATGGAGAGTGAGAGGTTAACAGATCCCCCGAGGAATTAAGTCAAAGCAGAAGAGAGAGGTGGCAAGTACAGGATCCTTGGACTCCATAGTTGATCTTCCTTAACTTTGATCTACTTATTCATTTATTTATCTTTGTACCAAGCCCCATTCTGGAGAAAATAAGAAAACATTCATTGCCTACCTTCCTTTTCATCTGAAATTAAATGAATTTTAATAAGTGCCATGGAAAGTAAACTCAGGGCCATCACGTCAATTCTGACTCACATACACATTATTGCAACGTAAACGGTCCCTTTTATTGAGGAAGGGAATGCCGAATGAGAAATTAGAACGACTTTTTGTCCACTGAGAACATTAACATTTTAGATGTGGTAATACAGGCTTCAAAAACAGCTCTGGTCAGCTTTGAGTGAGGGTCACTCAACACTGTTGAGGATTTGCGGATGATAGCGGGAGGTAGCATTAATCACACATCCACAATTTTCACTCAAAGACAAAGTTAAAGATGCAGAGCAGACCTGTCTCTGCGGTGGTTGCAGAAAGATCTTTGTAGTACAGCTGCTGAAAAACTCTTAAGTGAGAAAAGAATGGTTTATTCCAGCTAACCTAGGTTGCCAGGCAAAGGGAGAGAGAGAAAGTTAGCTAGTGGTGTAAACAGAACATCAATGCACAGAACAGATGAGAAATAAAAAGAGGATGTCTTACAAAGAAGAAAATAAATACATATACATGTGCACCTATACATACATATACAGGTACACACGGGTAGATAGATAGATAGATAGATAGATAGATAGATAGATAGATAGATAGATAGATGATAGATAGACAGACAGATAGATAGAAGCATGAGGAGGAGGAGGAGGAAGAGAAGGAGGAGGAGGAGGAGGAGGAGTACATATGAACAGGAAGACCCAGTCCCTGGAGAACATCATACTTGTTAGAGGAGAGAGTTAGCAAAAAAAGAGGATGACCTCTAACAAGACAGAGTAACACAATCGCTCCTATTGTGGCCTCAAACCTAATGACGACTGTGCGAATGGCTCAGTGTTTTCTCATGCTGCACATGGTGTGGCGGTGAGTTGAAACTGATTTTACTACACCTAACACCAGTCGTGGACGCGTGCCTCATCTCTAATACTGCTACACCTTCTACCGCAGTGAGGCTGGTGGGTTGGAATCACTTCCCTTAGGGCCAGTAGCCAGGCACGTAAACCACCGAACCACCAGTGATGCTGTAAGTCAGAATCAACTTTCTAGCCATAGGTAACAAATGTATAGGATGATAAAATCAATTATGTCTGAAATCCCACACATCTACAACTTCCTGAATATGTCACTAGCTAGGCGATGGCAGCAAATTAAATGTAAATAATCAGAAATAATTGAGAGCCTATTACAAGTGGTTCTTGACAAAGGACGGTTAGAAGCCAACTTAGTAGGTTTGTTCCTATGTATACCAGGACCTTGTGTTTCTCTGAGATGGTGGATTTAACAGCAGTTAACAAATGTTGGGCTCTGAGGACTAGTATGAAAATCCATAAGGAGTGAACAGTGGTAACAGGTTTGTTTTATTAGTAGCCTTTATAGCAGTCCAGGAACTCACAAGATGCCTGTTTCACATCAAACATTTCCTCTGATAAGTTAAATCACTTGCGTAACTCACGTGTGCTGGGTGGTTTGGGTTTGTCCTCCAGATCACCTTCGTACTTCCTATGGCTGGCGCTGTGTCCTGGGAGACAGACCTGGAGGGACTACAAAAAGAATCTGTGTCCTCTGTTTCCAGTTGAGCTAAGTCAATGGAGCAAGAGACACTAGGACAGAGGGCGAATGTAGTCAGGATACTTTTTCTGCCTACCTTCCTATTGGACTGTCTTTCCTTCCTCTACTATCACAGACCCTCTGTGTGTGTGTGTGTGTGTGTGTGTGTGTACACGTGTGTGAACAATTACTAGTTCTTGGTGGCTGCTGGTGGCTTTACACTAAATCTACCTATGTGCTGTCCCCTTATGACGCTCCCCTCAAATACTTAGAATGGGTCCCTATTTCCTGACTGAATTTCAACTATACAGTGGGTATTTGAAGGCCAGTCTAATCCACAGAGTTCTTCCAAGGGCTTAGAGAAAGAAAACAATTCAGTAAATTTTCAAATCTGAGTGAAAGAAAAAGGTTCTGAATAAAATTAGCAGCTGAAAAGCAATTGGGGCTACTGCCTTGAAGGAGGAAGAAAAGCTCTGTTGAGAACTGAAGAATCCCCGTGCAGATTCTGCAGAGTGGGCTTCCAGTGGGTGGAAGCATTTCCATGGTCACTTGCTTCTCTTTCATGGAAGGTTAGATTGGCCAAGTTTGGCTAGATGTCCACCTTCCAGCCCGCTGTGGGACAAGGCAGAAGTTAAGAAGGTACTGGTTTCTGTACATTGCTTAAGCTGTTCCTCATGAACTGTGGGAAGCCCGTCTGCACACACAGAGCATCTTGTTTCAGGAACATTTTTCATCTGGAAGGTATCCTGAACAAAAAAAAGAATCTCAGATTACCCATCAGCATCAGGTCAACACGCTCAAGTTCACTCCCTGCGTGAGCTGCTGGTTGAGGCAAGTGTTGATTTTTCCCATTGTGTGAACATTCATGGCTTCCAATGGTCCTTCCCTGCTTTCACCCGGCAGGATTCCAAAGTCTTTCCACCATGAGAGCCAGTGTGGTGAGTAGTCGCCCTGGGGGAGCCACCGGCTCTTGGAGGTGAAACAACTCTGCAGGAAATCAGGATTGCTTCGTAAAGGGGAGGTCGCAGCAAGGAACAGGGGCTGGGAAGAAAAGCTCAGCCCTTGCCACCCTTTTGCAGCCACCAGAAGTGTGGGAAACAGGATTTTCTTAAATAATTAACTGGTCCTTCGCCAGAGGATGGCATGATGGTAAAGAGCTTGGTTACTACCTGAAAGGTTAGTGGTTTGAATCCATCCAACGGTTCCAAGGGAGAAAAGCCTGACCACCTGCTCCTATAAAGTTTACAGTTTCCCCAGATCCTGGGTGGAAGGTCTGCTCTATGAGTCGGAATGACCTCTGCTGCTCCCAAGGACAGCCACAAGCCAGACCAGGGAAGTCAATCGCACTGTTCAGGGCTTTGTGCCCCTGGAGTAAACTACGTGGGTCCTAGTTGTGAGTGACTATCTTTGCTGTGGTTCCTTTAGCCTTCGGGAGGATTTAAACTCTGGCCATTCCTGTTACCACACAGGTGGTTCTGGTTTTGTTTCTATACCGGCCCCATTTTTTTTTAGAGTTGGAGATCAAAATTGGGATTTCTACTTTCTCTTTTTAAAATACTCCTATTAGGGGCTCTTACATGTTGTATCACAATCCATACATTCATCCAGTGTATTGAGCATATTTGCATGTATGCTGCCATCATCATTTTCAAAGCATTCTTTTCCCACTAGAGCCCCTGATATCAGTTCCCCATTTCTTCTCCTCCCCTCCCCTGCCTGCCTTTCCTCATGAACACTTGATAAGTTATAGATTATTATTTTCATATCTTACATTGTCCTCCATCGCCCCTCACCCACTTTTCCATTGTTCGTCCCCCTGGGAGGTGGGGTATAGGTTGATCCTTGTGATCAATTCCCCCTTTCTCTCCCCACCCTCCCCTAATCCTCCTGGTATCTCTACTCTCATTGTTAGCCCTGAGGGGTTTATCTATCCTGGATTCCCTGTGTTGTGGGCTCTTATCTGTAGCAGTGTGCATGTTCTGGTCTAATCTGATTTGTAAG
>NW_022103896.1:23161251-23165138 GCF_000313985.2 Echinops telfairi
ACTGTTGACACTTGCCTTTCTCTCCTGGAGAAA
Source organism: Echinops telfairi (assembly GCF_000313985.2). Taxonomy (NCBI): domain Eukaryota; kingdom Metazoa; phylum Chordata; class Mammalia; order Afrosoricida; family Tenrecidae; genus Echinops; species Echinops telfairi. The sequence continues at coordinate 23,161,285 of NW_022103896.1, forward strand.
TGGAGGCAGGCAAAACGGCCAACAGCCTGTATTGGGGCATCGGAGGCAGCTTCAGAGATTCCACATCCTTCCCGGGTTTGCAGGCTTCACAGAATGCTGCCCAGAGATGAACAGCCATCTGCATGCTACCAATGCCCTAGCTATAATCCCTAGTTAGAAGGAAAATGAAAAAAATAATAGCTTTTGCATGATTTGGGTAGTCTCTGCCATAGGATCATATTACTGAGCAACATGGTCTAGTTCCCTTTCCCGAGCCCCAAATTGTCTTGTTTAACAATTTAAGGAGGAATGGAAACTAGCTCTTAATTCAAACTTAAAACAAATATTAACTTAGTTATGATTTAAAGCCAAATAATCTGTCCTAATGCATTTCCCTTGTGGGGAGGCATAGGGCAATTTAAAGAGATTTTGCAAAAATAATAAATTCTACCTAAGGAAAACGGAAATCGACAATTTTTAAAGAGTGATTCCCACTTCCAAGTTGCCGAAGGAGGCGCTTCATGCTGGCAGGCCCCATCAGCTACACGACATGACAGGGTCCAGGCAACGCAATAGGCTAGATTACTAGTTTTGAGGTAATCAGGGATATTTTTTTGTCCTTCCACAATAAGCGAATCAAGTCACGGCTGAATGGATGTATTGCTCTGGTATTTGAATGTATTATAATTTACAACAGTATTTACTTCAGTTCTTGGCTTGCCGAAGCTAAAATTATCTTAAGCAGGAATTATAACATAAAATTAGATTAGCTATACTTCAACAAGTTTATCTCTAACAATAAATATATACAAATTCTGAAATGAAGTACCCTGCAATTTTCAGCCAGTGCTTAAAGTAATTACACATTCTGTGGTGATAACACATTCGGAGCTTTTATTGTGTCACAAGCTGGTGCGATACCTCCACCACGCATGTTCATGCTAATTAGCAGATAACGTGTAAATCTGAGGAAGCCTCTGCTTCTGTTGCCCTGCCAGGTTTCCCCTGATTGGAAATTGCAGGCCGAATTTCCTCGCAGTTCGACTTGGCCTATCCAGGCACTGCGGAGATGTCTTTCTTTGGATACCTTTAATCCATCAGCTCTGTTCCTCGTTGAACGCCTCACTGTTGGTTTTCCCTTCGGCAGACTCAAACAAGTTTCCCCGTCGCTGCCATTTATAATCAATCATAGGAGAATTTCGACTCTGCAGAACAATGGGTGGGGATGACATGTTTACTCCACGCTCCCTCGTCCCTGTCCGAGAGGTGGTTTTGTTTAGCTGCTAACGAAGTGGCGGTTTGAAATATGTTCCTGAACCGAGAGCCGGGAGCTGAGTTCTGGAGCAAGCTCTGTTTCTGCAGATGGAGTCAGGGCCAAAGGCCCAGAGGGAAGGCACCCAGGGCTCCTGTTTAAGATGAGCTATCAGAGTCCTCCTGCTTGGGGTCCCGGAGGCCTGGGAGGAGTGGTCGGGAACCTCCGGGGTTTCAGAGTTAATTCTCCTCCCTCTGACTCTGTGCCAACCAAGGAGCGCATTCCCTAAGCCCTCTGCTTCTCCACCCCCTGGCCCGCTTTTACCTTGGAAGCCAGTGGGACATCATTCACAGGGAGATTTAGCTTGGGGCTGTGGGGCTTGATTTTATTGGAATTTACTGTGCGGGCCTACAGCAAATCTCTTTGGGTTTCATACGTTAAATTGAGCCCACCCAGACCCTCTGCACCCCTTTCTCTATTTCCATGGGCTTTGTTGACTTTTGCCTCAACATCAGTTATTCACCCAAACCAAAGCAACAACAAAAATGACACTGCGCCTCCTCAAACAGTGTGTCTCCATTAACGTCCGTGTTTTACTGAATACCGACTGCAGCCTGGGATGTGTCTGCATCCCTGGGATTCCCAAGCTGAGCATGCAGGGAGAAGAAAGAACAGAATCAAAAGTGTTTCAGGAACCACATTTGGAATTCTGATGGCAAAGACACCCTTCTCTTCCTCCATCTTTTGATAAATGATGGGAGAGTTATAAAAAAATGGCAGAAGGAATAAGACATTATATATGAGATTAATTATTGATGCATAGCAGTAGTAAGTCACGCATAGCAATTATGGACACATGGTTAATAATGGTTTCCCAGAAAACCTTGTGGGTCTATGATGTACCAAAGTAGTGGAGGAACAGTCTAGCTGAGTTGTGGACCCCAATATAAAAAAATCCATTTTTTTCTGGGTATATGGTATGGTGTTGAACTGTGTAGAGTTATGATTCCCTTTTTGCTAAATTTGAAGGAAACGGTATTAATTTGTCTCTTCATTAAAGCTATAATGTTCATCATAAAAGATTTAGGACATATAGCTAAGGTTCAGGGGAAAGAGCTCTTTCTGGCTGACTCCCCACCCCGAGAGTACCTGGGAACACATTGGCGACTATCCTTTTAGGGTTTTCCTATGCAAGCCTACACACACACACACACACACACACACACACACACACACACGTGCGTGGTATGTTCTTTTTTCAAATACAGATTCTTATTGTGTTTGCACTTAAAATTCTGCTTTTTTTTTTTTTTTGCCTCTACCAATATATCTTGAATATTTTTCCAGGTCATTAAATGTTCTTTTTTAACATGTGTTTCCATTTTTCTAATAAAAAAAAAAGTGGTTTCTGCTGCAGAATTTCATGGTCAACTTGTTTAAATTTATGCCAAGAACATTTTTAATTGAAAGTGTATCAGAATGACATGCCCAGTTCTGGGGAGGAAGTGGAGCGGCAGTGAGCAGAGTGGTGCAGACCCAAGGGCCTGGAACCACGAGTGGATGGAATCGGGGAACACGTCCGCTTGCTCCCAGGAGAGGTGGAGAAGGAACACTGCCTTTTCCCCGGTTCCAAGCAAAACTCATTCTCCATGTTGAGAAGATCTTATTTGTGACAAGCCTGGGACTCCATAAAGGTGGTGCTCACTGATGTGGCCGTGAGATGATTTAATAACCAGGGACCCTGCCGTTTACTCCGTATAAAAGCTCTGGTCCTGGGATTTCACAAATGTGCAAATCTGTGCACTTCCTTGGGAAAGTAGCAATCAGCTCTGTTTGAATACTTGCAGTGATTACTCGCTATCTCTTAAATTCAGTTTCATCAAAACACCTTGTAAATTTACTTTCTGAACCGCCCTTGCTGTATTGGATGCAACAATGTTAATTTGGTGATGGGCCAGAAAGGGGCTAGCAGGGATTTAAATAACAATGGAAGCAAACAAATGAAGGGGCAAGCTATCAGTTGCTTTGGGAAATGTGAGAAAAGACATGGAAGTAGAGGAGAAAGGAGGGAAAGAAAGGTGAAGGGAGAACTGTGCGTCTGGTTAGTATAATTTAGGAAAGATGACACCGAATGGGATGTGCAGTCATGTGTCTGGCGTACTGTTTTCATTTGGCGGGGGTCAAATACTTCTGGGACCGTGACAAATGATGCTCTTTAAATGGAGAGGAGACATGATGGTGAAGAGTCTGAAAACCATGGTATATTAAGAACATTTGAAGAGCTATGGGCATTTGGTGGTGGGGGGTGGGTGGGGGCATAAAGAAGACTACAGTCAGCTACGTTTATTTAGTTCAAGGTTTGATGAGGTACGTGCGTGTACTTATTCTATGTTATAACAGATGTCCCAACTGGGGCCACGAAAGGAAAACTATTCTAACAAAAGTGTCTCAGGATGAGCTGGCACTCGCTGGATGCCTGTTCCGGGCTGTTTGAGAAATGTCTGTATTTGTAGCGTCTAAGAGGAGGCAGTCTCTAACTTTTTTCCTTAAAATTTTCTTTTCCAGGGCCTCGGCTAATTACCTTTACACACATTCAAAAAAGGCTCTTGGTAGAAGAGATGGC
>NW_022103896.1:23165324-23166637 GCF_000313985.2 Echinops telfairi
ATCACTTGTTTACCAGAGGTCTCTGTTGTTGTTTCTGTGTGTGTGTCACAGATAAGGCAAAACATAATCATGGATTTTGGAAACTTTCTTTCGGACATTTCCATCTCAAAGGGTTGGAAAGTAACCCAGACTTTGTTCTTTCCTGACTTCTTAGTTGTTTCTGCCCAGTTCATTAGCCTAAGTAGGTTGAGTCACCACACGACCTACTAGCCTTAAGGTTGCTTTGGGCTCCTGGCCACTAGATGGGTGTCAGAGCAGAGCAGTGGTGGTCACTAGGGCTTTCGAGACCTGATTTTTCAGAAGTGGATCACCAGGTTTTTCTTTCAAGATGCCTCCACTGGACTCCAACTACTGACCTTTTAGTTAGCTTCCAGGCATGCGAATTCTTTGTACCGCTCAGAGGCTAGAGACTCTGATGTTCATTTCCCCCTGGAGATGTGGCTTTGTGACAGTTCTTACCATTGGAATGAAGCTGGAAGGAATCTGCCTCATCCCTTGGTGAAGGCTTTTACGATCCAGCCTGGGCTTCTCCTTTTCCACTTCTTTTTGCTGCCACTTGGGCATTGAGACCGACCTCCAAATGGACGGTCTGAGCTGACTCAGCATTTTGAGGAAAAGCACCGGCCATCCAGGAGCATCAGCTTTGGACTGTGATCTGCTTTGAGAGCATGAGACTACTAAAATTTAAGACATTAAACTGCTAAAATGATGGGGTTAATTTGTTATACCAGAGGATCCCCGGTGGTGTAGTGGTTATGTGTTGGGCTGCTAATTGTAAGGTCAGCAGTTCAAAACCACCAGCCACTCTGCAGGAGCAAGAAAGGGGCCTTTCTAGTAAATGATGCCTACATCATCAAAATAAATAAATAAATAAATACGGTGCAGATACCATCTGTGCTGAAAGACATCCCCACACCCCGCACCCCTCCCATATGCCTTTAAGGCCCACAGAAGGGTGAGGGAAGATAAAAAGATGGCAGTGGGATAGCAGGGCACTAATTCACCCAAGAGAAGGGTATTGTTTATGTTTCCACAGGAAAAGGAGACAGAGAATAGACCTTATTCTGGTGTGCCAACCCATGAGGGTGACATTCCTTTTCAGAGCAGCTTGTTCACTGAGAGGACTACAGGGCCAGCCTCAGCTCGAGACATGATGTCCCCTCCCTAGATGACAGTGCTACAGAGGACAGCACTGAAGATACAGCATGGAGAGAGTGATGGGACAGGTGGGCATGGGAGGAGAGGGGGTGGGGGGGTAGGAAGAGCAGTGAGCCAATAACGACAGGGACAGGGGCATAGCAAAGGATCAAAAA
>NW_022103896.1:23168378-23170162 GCF_000313985.2 Echinops telfairi
GAGGGAGAATGGCAAGCAAAGACCTCTAGTTCTGCAGTGACCCTGGCCCTTTGTCTTGTTAGGTGCTGCCTGGGCTCTCCTGACAGCACTGCACCCGCTGCTTTCTGGGGTTTCCTGCAGAGCCTAAGGTGACAGGAAACTTGGGGGGCAGGGGGAGGGAGGGGAGGAATCTCTTCTGGATTCATTTCTCTGTGAAGAGAGCAAAGCTCTCAGGCAGAAATGCTACCTCTGGCTCCTGAGGATCCCACACAGAACCAGGATATTCAGCTGCTCGATTCTCCACCACCAATGCTAAGTCTGAGAGCTGGCTCTCTCCAGGGGAGTCATACAGGGACCTACACCAGGCATTCCTGCCCTTGATACCGTTGACCTAGGGTGTCTCTTTAGCTTCAGGAATCGATATGAAAGGACCTTTATCTTACCTGCATTTGGCTGGTGGTTCATCAATTCTCCCCTCAAATAGGTTGACAGATCTTGTTTTCTTAATCTTTGATTTAGTGCATTTCACAGACATTCTTTTTTTTTTTATTCCCCGCCCCCCTTAATTGATGGTTTGTGGCAACCCTGCAAGTTGATTGGCATCTTCTTTTCCCCAACAGCATGTGATCCTTTTATGTGTGTGTCATGTTTTGGTAATTTTCACGATATTTCAAACTTTTTCAAACTTCGATTGCACATTAATGGTCTACAGCATATTGTTAACATAACTTTTATATATACCGGGGAATAAAAAAATTCATGTGGCTTGCTTTATTGCAATATTAACTTTATAGTAGTGGCCTGGAGTAGAACCTGGAATGTCTTTGAGAGATGCCTCTTTAGATTTTGCCATTTTTCCTCTGGGAGAGTCGGGGAACTCTTGTGAGGTTACTGTCCAACTGAACCATTTTGAGTCGGTTGCTAGCAGACATAGCAACTTCTATATTTAATAAGCATCCCATAGTCACATAATTTTGAAAATGCGTTAGAGGCTTACAGAAAACTTGTTTCTGTGAAATAGAAGGTTCTTTGTGCTGAAGTGAGTTAGAGTTTTCTCTTACTTTTGCTTTGCTCAAAGTTTTTTTTCTCCTATCAAACCCTTTAATACGCAACTTGAAGGACTGAGAAGTACTGAGCATATTCTTCCCTTTTGGCTTTCTAATTCCAGATCTCTGCACATTTCGTTATAATACTCTACTTTGTCTTTTCCAGTTGTCCTTAAAATCTTCTATTTCAGCAACATGGTATTTTTAATCATCTCACAGGCATGCAACAACTGGATCATGAGTAAGGAAGACTTAAGGATAGATGCCTTTGAATTATGGTGCTGGCAAAAAATGTTGAATAATCCAGGGACTGCCAGAAGGATGGACACATCTTCCTTGGAAACAGTTCTGTCAGAAGTCTCCTTAGAAACAAAGGTGGCAAGACTATCTCATGGACTTTGGACATGGGATTAGGAGGGACCCTTCCCTGGAGAAAGACATCATGGTTGGTCAAGCAGAAGGTCAGGGAAAACAAGAAACACCCGCGATGAGATGAGTTGAAGCAGTGGCTACAACAAAGGTCTCAAATACAGCGACGGTGATTAGGAACGCGCGTAAGCCAGCAGTATGCTTGTGTTGTACACAGAGTTGCCCCTTGAAGGCGCTTAACAACGGCCACCACTGTAGGCAGTGGGATATTTTCTGACACTCTCTCTGGTGATTGAGCAAACGCTTCTCTTACGTTTACGACGTGTAGTGTTCTCTCCTAGGAGCTGAAAAGAAGACACTCCTGAAATGTCCAGTTTATTCTGGGGGGCA
>NW_022103896.1:23171435-23175306 GCF_000313985.2 Echinops telfairi
TTCTTTCTTTCTTTCTTTCTTTCTTTCTTTCTTTCTTTCTTTCTTTCTTTCTTTCCTTCCTTCCTTCCTTCCTTCCTTCCTTCCTTCCCTCCTTCCTTCCTTCTTTCTCTCTCTCCTTCCTTCCTTTCCTTTCTTTCTTTGCACATGTGACGATCCAGAGACCTCCAGGTTTTGTCATTTCTATCGTCTTAGCTTTATCATATCACATGCTTCTGAAAGAATCTTCGATGACTGTACTTTAAAGGATGCACCGTGCACTGTTCACCCTTTGCTTTCCCACGCACGTGTCAAAGGCTCACACGTGTCAAAGGCTCACACGTAAATTAGTGTCGAATCTGAGGTGAGAATCCCTGGGTGAAATAACTGGTTGATGAGCTCTGCTGCTCATCAGGAAGTAGCTTGGAAGAAAGGCCTGGCAAGCTAAGTGAGAAAATCCCACGAGCAGAGTTCGACTCTCCATGGGACATCCTGAGTAGGAATCAACTCAATGACAACTGGTTAATTCGACTGAAGAGAGCCCAACTTCATTTTCAGAAACAATGAAACAGTATTTCAATGTCTTGTCTTTACATATGGCCTGAAGACATTTGGGCTTGAATGAGGGCTGGAAGGAGTTGCCTTTTTTTTTTTTTTTTAATGTTTTTGGCACTTCCCATGGCCTAACAAGTTAAGCAACTAAGCCAGCAGTTCTCAAACTGTGGGTTGCAACCCCTTTGGGGGTCAAACAACCCTTTCACAGGGGTCACCCAATTCATCACAGTAGTAAAATGACAGTGATGAAGCAGCAACGAAAATAATTTTATGGTTGGGGGGGGTCACCACCACATGAGGAACTGTATGAAAGGGTCGCGGCATTAGGAAGGTTGAGAAACAGTGATCTAAGCAGACCTATGGGGTGGTCCTGCAGAATCGAAGCATACAACAGAGGAAACTGAAGCTCAGAGGGGTTAAGCAAGTTTGTCAAGATCACAATGTAAGGAGGCTAGACATGGAAACTTGACTCTTCTGCCGCCACAGTTCATGCTTTATCGTTGCTATCAACTGTCTCCTAGGGCCAGTCTGATTTTGCAGTAAGCAAGTCACAGTGGCTCCAAGTGGGGCTATCTTCAATATAAAGCCTGCATTGCATTTCAGGAGGGCTGGTGGCATAGTGGTTATGCGTTGGGTTGCTAACCACAAGGTCAGCAGTTTGAAACCACCAGCTGTTCCTTGGGAGAAAGAATAAGGCCTTCTAGTCCCATAAAGAGTTACAGACTTGGAAACTCACAGGGCCAGTTATACCCTGTGTTTCAGGGTTGCTATGAGTTGGAATTAACTTGATGGCAGTGTTGTTTGTTGGGTTTTTTTTGGCTTGACATTTTAGCAGTGGTTAAAAGCCTTTCTTTGTCATCATTCTACCCCAATATCTGGAATAGGATCCAGTAGATGAATAACTAAGGAGTCCTGGCGGCATAGTGGGTTACACTTTGTGTGCTAACCACAAGGTCAGCAGTTTGAACCCAGGAGCCACTCTGCAGGAGGAAGATGAGGCTATGTCCTTCTATAAAGATGTAGAGCCTCGGGAACCCAAGAGTGCAGTTCTCCTGTGTCATAGAAGGTCTCTATGGGGTGGAACCAACTTGATACCAGTGGTAGAGTTCATATCAGATGCTCTCTGAATCATTTCTAAGTAAATGAGGACTTTTTACCAATATAAATTCGTATTTGGGATTGTGAGGTTTCTTGAGTGGGTCACACCTCGGTTCTTGGCTACTCACGGGAAAGAATTAATCCAATTGAGTTTTTAGGGACGGGAGAAGTTTTAGGTTTTACAGTCTCAAAAGAGTACACGTTATTTCAGGAAAGTGTGCCAAACTGCCCCGTAGCCGTGCCGAAGTTCATAATTGGACATGAGTAAGCTCGTGGAAGCGCACCCACACGTGCGGAACCGCGGCCAGGGAGAACACAGCACGACTGGGGTGGGCCCAGGAGCAGCGTCAAAAGAAAACGCCTCCCCTCCACCAGGGTATTTCAAGCCTCTGGCTGGGGAGGCGTGGTTGAAGGTATTGGTTGACCCCATTGGCTGAATTAGGCCCACCTGGGTGATATGCTGGGCCCGGGCCTAGTTTGGGCCACCCAGGTGTACCGCCCACCTGGCTTGAAGCCTGAATTGGAGCCAGCCCAGTTCGGGGGTCTTCATGGGTGTCTAATGGTTGCCTGAGTCCTTCCTGACCTTCTCTAGGGCACCTTCACAGGCCTGCGAAGAGGGACAGCCCCTGTCCCTGTCTCCAGCAACCTAACAGGACTATGTGAGTTTTGATCCCAATTATGGCTTTGTTTATTTGTGTGGTGTTGACTTTGTAAGGTTCTCCCATACTTTCTCATCTGAATTAGCCTTTGAAGGGAATGGGAGATCTCATTGCCTGCTTCTAACTGGTGTGGTGAATATCAGCAACTCCAGCCTACCTGCTGCTCCCCAAGAAACCAGCTACTGAACAAATACCTGTGGGGTGCAGGCAATCTGTGTCTTACCTGATTAGAAAAGCCTTCTTGACACACCCAGGCAAACTGGCGAAACCCTGGCACCGTCTCATCCAGTGAGCTCTGTTTACGTATAACACTTATTTAAAGTGACACCGTTCAGTGGAGGTGCTAGTACCTCAGGTATAGAATGCCGGGCTTGTCAGGATTCAATACTTGCCTGTCTTATTTTATGGAGATTCACTGGTTTTTATTTCACTTATTTTATGGGTCTCACTGGTTGAGAAGTCTGTGATGGTTCTGATGATGTAAGCTGACTGAACAGTGCTCACCTGTGCCCAGGCAGGTTTACTTAGTGGGGAAAGACAGATGGGAGAGCAATTTAATCAATTACTCTTTTCGATGAAGCAAAAGAATTGATTTCTTTGTAGAAGACGTTTCCTTGGACTGTTTGCAGGAAACTCAAACAGGCTGTTATGGTAAAAGATACATTAGAAATTCATGAGGACTGCTTCTTCTAACTCTCTTTTTAAAACTTTTTTTTTAATGGCAAGAAAATCTGAGAAACGGCATACAAAAGAGCACATTTGAAATGAAGCTGTAGTACAAAACAAGAGTTCCTCTTTGTATCCAATGCTGATGAAGACCTTTATCTGCAGCCTCAATAATTATAAATTTGCTTGCGTGGAGAATACTGAGGCTTGGTGACATTTATGATACCACAGCCAGCAAGTCCTGGAAATGGGCTCTGAGTCTCTTTCCATCTGAGAGCCAAGTCCTGCTGGACTCCTTTCGACTGCAGTCACGATGTCCTGGTGTTGCAGTCGACCCTCTGATCGCTGTGATTTACGGACTGTGGGCCTCCCTAAGTTATAGTCATGCATCTGGTAGATATGAATTCTTCTTCTCTCTCTGTCACTTAGAGTAGATGGTTTCATGCGCCACTGACAGCAGAAAGGGTGGAGGTTTGGCTTTACTCAGAGGAGGCAGGAAAGGCCTGGTTAACGGCTGCCACCCTGTCGGTCATTGACCACCCTTTGATGCACAGCTCTACTCTGACACACATGGAGGGGCCCTGAGTCCGAATCAACTCCATGGTTTACTAAGTTAAGGCAGTTTGGGTGAAAATGCCCTGCACCAGCAGGGACTATCTGGAACCCAGGACGCAGAGTGGCCGTTCACAACATGACGCTTAGTCTAGGGTCCATGAAGCAAGGCAAAGGTCATATTTAAGAGAGAGAAACTAGAGCAGCGGTTCTCAGCCTTCCTCAAGGTGTGACCCTTTTCTACAGTTCCTTGTGTGGTGGTGACCCCCCAACCGTAAAATTATTTTTGTTGCTACTTCATAACTGTCATTTTGCAACTGTTGTGAATCGTCATGTAAATATCTGATAGGCAGGATGTATTTTCA
>NW_022103896.1:23175597-23179078 GCF_000313985.2 Echinops telfairi
CATGTGGGTGGACCTGCCTGGAGACGGATAGAGGAGCAGGTCTCAGTTCTTAAGATGATCGGAAATATGTGCTCTCCGACGGTCCTAGGCGACCCTTGTGAAAGGGTGGTTCGACCCCCATAGGGGTCGCGACCCACAGGTTGAGAACCGCTGCACTACAGGAACCAGAACCCACACAGAGTATGTCCTCATTTACGGCTAGAGATGTGAGTCAAGAATGTTCTGTGGAGAACATTTAAAATGTTCGTGAAGTTTGGAATCAAAACTGCTCTTTGAGCTATGGAATGGCATTGTGGCGAAGAAAGAGTTGTTCAGGGGACAACTGTCTGGCTTTGACTTTCAATTCCACCTCTGAGTAGCTGAGCGTCTTCCTCAAGCTCTCTGCTTCCATCTCCTCACCTGTAAAGTGCACGTTATCCTACTGTCCTCCTTGGAGGGTTATTGGGGAGATTCAATGTGAAGATCTTGGCAGTTACTTGTGCTCAACAGAGCGAAGTCTCAACGCAAGTTGGCAATCACTGCTGACATGATTTTCCGTTACGACTCCAGGTGGAGAGAGCGTTTGATGGAGAGGAGGAGTCTGAGTGAACTGGACGGTTAGAAGTAGGTTTGGAGGACCTAACGATTGTCGGCTAGAAGAAAATCGCCTTGGAACCAGAATCCAGGGATCACCAGGTGGTGGCTGGTTCTCTGTCTGGAGCTCAGAAATGCACCCGCCATGTTTTCTGTTGTAGTTTCTAATTTTTGAGAGTCTGAGTCAGCTGTTTTGTGAGATCGGGATTAGACTGAAATCCAACATTCCTTTTCCAGGTCTCCGAGCTGCCCATGGGACCTAGCATTCTGTTTCTGTGCCGCGGTAGAGGCCCTGGATGATCTTGTAAATGCGCAGAATTCCTCAGTGCTATCAGAGACTTGCTCTTTTCTGGCACCTCCCTTGGCGAACCCCTTCCTGACATTGAGTCTGTAATGACTACAGGTCATGCATTACAAAAATGATATGGCCCAGTTGGAGAAGCTGCTTTAGTTACTTAATTGTTTCCTGAGCCAGTTTAGTGCTACATTAATGATGCTTTATTTACTACTCGAAGATGCTCTCTTTCCTCTCACCACTAAATTCCCTTCTCGGCTCATTTGAGGTAATTTTTACTTGGCCATAAATAGTGTTTCAAACGTACTATAGAATTTCATTAATTTTTACCCTTTAAATTGAGTAGCTGCGATTCTTCTGCAGTTTCCAGAGTGAAAGGGTATTTTAAAAGAACCAGTTAAGTTGTTCTAAAAGCATCTAGCAGCTGGGACTTTGTCTGGGTTATGCAGAGCGCCGCCCTTTCATTTTCCTCCTTGGATGCATTTCATGTGATGTATTCTATAGGGGCTTTGATGACTGATGAATATATGTTGGAAGGGTTTATTATTAGACTTTCATTTCTTTTCTTTTATTATGTCATTTACTGTTATAAGTAATATTTGATAACATTTATGTAGCGGCTATAGCATTGTGTCCATCGACAACATTGTTCTTTCTATTTTCATGACTTGAGAACCTCTATTACATGAACGATAACTAGTAAACACAGTCGTTTCAAGGTGGATCTTCAAATTGCAACGCATCTCTTTGCCCCAATACACCCCCATGCGCGTAGAGATTGTACTAGGGACCGTCAAGTCAGTTCCAACCCAAAACCACCATCGGTAGAACAGATCAAGACATTGCCTGGTCCTGCACTATATTCGAATAACTGTTATGTTAGAGCCCCTGTGTCAAGCCATCTCTTTGAGAACCCGCCCCCCTCCCTCCCACCTCCAACCCCATCCCCGACCTTCTACTTTATCAAGCAGGATGCCTTTTTCCAGGCACTGGACTCTCCTGATAATCTACCTGAAGTATGTGAGCAGAAGTCTTGACATCTTTGCTTCTAAGGCGCATTCTGGCTGTACTTTTACCCAGACAGATCTGTTTGTCCTTCTGGCAGTCCGTGGCATTTTCAATATCCTTTGCCACCATCGTAGTTCAAATGCATCAGTTCTCCTTCAGTCTTCCTTATTCCAGATCCAATTTTCAATACATATGAGGTGATTGAAAGTGCTATGACTTGGATAGGCTCTATTTACATGTAGGAAAAATAGTGAATCTCATGAAGGACTCTGTAAACAATTATTACTCATGCATCTGAAATCCCCACATTAATGAAAAGGGGATTAATTAATTAATTAATGTGTTTTAGAGCTCATACTGAATAGAGTGGTAAGTAGAGAAATGGAAAAAACGTATAGCTTGTATGAGTCTCTGAGGCAAGAATGTCGAGACTTTATCTCATGTGGTTTAGACATGTTATAAGGAGAGCCCAAACCCTTGAGAATGATATCATGCCTCAGAAAGTAGAACTCACTCCCTTTATCAGTCACTCAGCTTGCCACTATCCAACCAAATCAACAAAACCAAACTCACTGCCGTTGGGTCGGTGTCGACTCCACAGGACAAGGTCGAACTGCCTCTCGGAGTTTCCAAGATTGCCAGTCTTTACGGGACTGTAGAGCCTCATCTTTCTCCTATGGAGCGGCTGGTGGTTTCAAATTCGATACCTTGCTGATTGCAGCCTAACACATAACCACTCTGCCACCATGGCTCCTTTGGGAAAGTAGAGGAACAGGGAAGAAGAGGAAAACTCTCAATAAGAGGAATTGACACTGTGGCTGCAGAAATTGTCTGCAGTCTAGGAAAGATTTTGAGGGTGGTACAGGATGTGAGTCAAAATCAGAACCATCTGGATGCACTTAACAACTGAGGCCTGGTCACACACAATCTAGAACTATATCTACTGTATGAGCTTTACGATCTTGGCCCTATAGTCTTAGGTTAAGCCCTTAATTTTGCCTTCCCTCACCCCGTTTCCTTTTGTTTTGATATAGGAAGAGATGAGAATTGTCTTCTATGACTTCCTGTGCTCCTCAACAATTGGTGTAACTTTGCTGAACCTATTTCCCTTTTATGTTATAAGATCATGGTGGGGTAGTTATGAGGATTTGATTCAAAATGTAAAATGAGATATTGAAATGTCATTTAATGTTATTATTGCACTTTTATTGCATATTATTTATAGGGTAGTTTTATAAAAGGTATGAGATTAATGATTTTTATGTTAATCACAGAGCAATTGATTGTATCACCCCACAAACACCACTCTGGAACTGTTGGTCATTTGTTTAATGGGATCAGAGAAGTCATTAAGTGAGTGAATTAGTTAATTGTGCCAGCCTGGCCGATAATCACATGTGGTGCTGGTTGAAAGGCGGAGGGATAAATGGGTGGTGAAGCCTCGCCTTTCTAGTTCTTGGGTCTCTTGTTTTGTGGTGGTCACACTGGGTGCAGCTGCCTTAGCAGTTCCCTGCTTCAGCTTGCAAGATTGACTTCCTACAAGACATCCCCAAGGAGAAGCTAAATGGAAGGATGTTATAGTTGATAAAAGACGCAATCCATCGA
>NW_022103896.1:23179178-23193035 GCF_000313985.2 Echinops telfairi
TGGGTTAATGTTGGACTTGTGGGCTTGGGCAGCATTGGGTTGGGATGTTTTCGTGATGCACCTTTTCTTTACATAAAACTCTCTCTTATATGTGAGTCGCCGTGGATTTGTTTCTCCAAAATACCTAGACTAATACAGTGAGCTATTTAATTAGTTGACTAATAGCTTTTACAACCATCAACTCCATTTTAGTTCAAATGAAGAAGTTAAGTTCAGAGAACAGGTGAGTGATGAGAAGAGCAAGTTAAGCAGCAGAGGAAAGAAAATGGTTCCAAATAGTTGGGCATTATCTATATTGAAAGGGACCTTCGTGGCACTAGGGGGTAAGCATTGCTCTGCCAACCACAAAGTCAATGGTTCGAACTCACCAGCTGCTCTCCTGGAGAAAGTTGAGACTGTCTGCTCTCCTGAAGATTGATAGTCTCGGGAACCTTATGTAGGGTCACTATGAGTAAGAATCAACTCAATTACAGGGGATTTAATATTTAGACCATATAGTTTTAATTGTGTATCCCAGTGGTTCAAACCTACCAGCCACTCTGTAGGAGAAAGATGAAGCAGCTTGCTCCTGTATAGATTTCCAGGATCTAAAATCTTCAAGAAAAGTTCAACTCTGTCCTATGGGTTGCTGTCAGACAGCACTGACTCCATGGCAGAGGGTCATTTGTTTGTCTATTTTCTCAAGTGCAGTTCAGAGATATTGTGGTCCTTATCATTATTTGTTTGTAGGTTTCCCATCACCCTTAAAAGATGCTCAGTGTCCCCTCAGTGTCCCTGTATTAGGCCAGGATGACTAGAGAATCAAATCCAGAGACACTCATATATGTATAGGAAAGAATTTTAAATCAAGAAGTAATTGTGTGTCAAGAAAACATCCCATGCCAGTCCAGATCAAGTCCACGAGTCCAATACTAGTCCACAAGTCGCTCTTCAGACTCACACAGCCACACACAATGGTGTCGAATGCAGGAAGATCACAGCCTGGTGGGTCTTGTGGGTCCAATAGTGGTGGGTGCATCTCCACAGCCCTAGCAGGTCTCAGTGTGGCTCGGGAAGTTCTCTGAGAGTCTCAACAGCAGGAAGGTGAAGGCAGAGAGAGGGGAGGTCCCTATCCCCTCCTTATGAGAAGGTCACACCCACTAGGAGACATCATCAGGTTGTGACCTGTTTGACTGGCTAGACTCTACCCATACACTCTATCAAGTTGACAGGAAATTATGTAACTACCACGGTCCCCAAAGCCATGACTCCCCCTTCTCCCATTCTTGCTAACCACTAATATGTAAATATCCTTGATTGCTGCTTCACTGATGGGATCTCAGTAACTCTTTTTCTTCCAGAAGTCATTCCTGATGGAAAACTAAAAAAATGATAACAAAAAACCCCAAACCCACAGCCATTGGGTTAACTCAGACCCTTAGCGACCTTAGATGGAAAGACTGCCCTAAATCCAGACATGGACCCTTTGAAGAAGGGCTGTCAGCAGTGTTAGAATTGTTCTTTTAATCTTTTTTTCAGGGTATAAAAGTGGATTTTTACTGACTTTGTGAAAATAGCATGAAATAAATATTTGGATTCTTCTATCACTGTTCACCCCGGCGCTGTGTATGTAGGTGGCTGGGCGTTTGATGCAAACAGATTCAGGAATCACAGTGCAGAAACTGGGACGCATGACTAGCAGCCCACAATGTTTTAGACAAAGAGAAAGTAATACCAATATGCTCTGTTTCCTCTTAGACCAAATTTATCAGCAACACGAGAAGGAAGGCATGGTCCACCCGGTACCCTTTAGGAGTGTAAGCTGTTTACTTCTCGTGGCTCCTCTCTTTATCCTGGCTTCTTCCTGGCATTCTTGGAAGCTGCGTCTAGTGTCTAACATATGTTTCTCCTTCTTCATAATAGTGTTCGTTCATGACAGTAGCCCGTCATAGGCTCTAGCATTCTCTGACCATGTTACATGTTTCATAGAATTTACATTTGATCCCACATGCCTCAAGAAAACTGAATGCAAGGGACCCGCACAGTGGTCAGTTATGATTACTATGATAATGCAATTGCTAAAGTACTCAGCTGGCAACTGAGATGTCGGTGGTTCAAACCCACGCACTGTTCTGATGGAGAAAGATGTTGTAGTCTGAGCCCATAAAGATTAGAGCCTGGAGAACCCTGTGGGACAGTTTGCTGTCTTACAAGGTTGCTGTGCATTGGGATTGGCTGGATGGCAACAGATTTAAACACTCCCGCCCCACCCCCAGGAAGGGCTTATTTCTGAAAAGTGAAATTCCAGGCATCTAAAAAGGTGATCCTTTTAATTTAGGTACTATGTGATGTACCCTCAAGGTTTCTTTCCCCCCTTCTTCTTTTACCGATCTTTACAAAGCCTGTGAGCCTGCAGCATTGAGGAGACACATCTCCATAGGAAACATGTTCAGATGACAGGTTTTGTGGTCTAGACATTCCAGTATTTCCTAAGATTTACAAGGCTCCAGTAAAACGTGGTAGAACACCCCATAAAATGCCAGTGGCTAGAAAATGAAATATTTTCATGAAACAGAAGTCACCCGCTTTGATTAAAACACAGTTCAAAGGAATTAAGCCAAGGTGATCTAATAGACTGAATAAGCTGGTGCATTTTCTACACCCTTCACCAAACTTCATTGTTTCCTCACTAGCGAAAACGGTATACAACGAAGTCACTATTATCTATAACCTATGGGCATGAGACAATCCTGCATAGTAATATGAAGGTATATTGTTGTCTGAGGTGGTATGCTCACAGACACACACACAGACACACACGGGCATTTCCTTGGGAGAGAAGCATTGCATCCTTCGTGTGCTCAAAAGCAGTTAGATACAGCTCAAAAGCAGTTTCAATCAAACTAGATCTTTCCCTGCTGAATTAGTTGTGCACTGTGGGAATGAGTGCAGGAGATACATTTCATTTTTCTTCTTGGTCAAAATCTTATAAAATATTTTTCTCGAGGGAGCTGTATATCTGGGTGGCAACAGTCGTGGTGAGGTATAGATCTTTCCTCTCTAAATTTCTTGTTTTCTCCCTTAGTTGATATTTTTTCGTATTTCCATTTGACAGAGAGGGATGTCATGGATAAGAGGCTGAACTAAGTGAGACACCCTCAGGAGGTTTAGCAAGTTGAAAAGTAAGCTTGTCAGGACACAGAGAGTGGTTAGGCTCTTAGAATTTATCCCACACTAGTCAAGCTTTCATGAAATTCAGGTACACCAGAATGTCAACTATTTAAAGGGAGACACAGTTTGCTATCAGCAGGTTACTCTTGTTTACTATCCATGCCCCCCATATTTAGAATATCTGGAAAATAAAATCAATCACCTCATGGTTGCTCTTGAGAACAGAAATACAGAAGATCTTCTACACTATGGTGCTGAAGCATTAGCATGCATCAGAATCACCTGCAGGTCTTGTAAAGCACAGGTAGCTTGGACCCCCCACCCCTCGGAATTTCTGAGCTAGCCAGTCCGGAAGCGATCCCAAGAATCGGCAGTGCTAAGATTCCAGAGGATACTGACACTGCCAGGACACAGCTGCCCTTTAAGTAGCATCTTTGGTACCGGATATACCACAGCTTTAAGAATTACTTCCACTTTGATGTAGAGTATAATTTCCTGTGGTCAGGATACTCAGTTCACCAAGTGTAATTGTTTCACTCCTCAGACAGTACTTAATTACCACCAACTGACTCTTACTAACCAATACCTTTCCTACACAGGTAGGTACATTATTGAGATAGCCTACATACCAGATACCTTATAACATAGCTGAGATAACTCATAACTGTAAAACCCCAACTAAGTTACTGCCATCAAGTCAATTTGGACCGCCAGTAACCCTATAGGACAGAGTAACATGGATTCCTTAGGGTTCATAGATTGCAAACCCTTACAGGAACAGAAAGCCTCATTTCTCTCCCATGGAGTGGCTGGTGGTTTCCAACTGTTGACCTTGTGATTAGTTGCCCAAAGTGTAACCCACCACACCACCAGAGCTCCTCGCTAAGATGATCACATGTTAAAAAAAAAATACCTGCTGGATTCATTATGCTTTCTTAAACGTGTTTTCCAGGTGCTTTGCTTTGGGTGACAGTTGGATTTCCTAGCTAGACGTTTAAGAATTTGCATTTCCTAGTTCCGTTATTATGTGAGTCGCTATCAACTCACATCAACTACCCATGAGAGCGGGACTGCCCTACAGGTTTCTTAGGCTGCACTCATTACAGAATTGCCCGAGTTTTTTCTCCCGCAGAACTGCTGAACTTTGGGTTAGCAACAAAGAGGTCACCATTGGCGCCGCAGGATCTTTTTAGTCAGGGACTATTTCTTTAGGCTGGCAATCTTCCACAATAGACAAGAGGGTACGAGGGGAATGTTTCTCCTGACTTTGCTCCTCAAAGCAAGTGATAAACACTCTCTGGAGTTACCAATGGACATCTATCATGCATACTGATATCTAACAAGCATGGTGAACTTACTATGTGTGGGAAGTTAGTTTTTACATGTTATTAACTCATTTAGTCTTAACTACAACAATCTAAAGAGTATGCTTTTATTTTCTTACATTCAAGATGAAGAAACAAAGCAATCGAGAGATGAAGTAGGTAGGGTCACAAAGGGAATAAATGAGCAAGGCAAGATACGAACATGAAGGATAAACATTGGCTTGACTGCTGTGATTGTTCCAATCAATTCCAGTGGTGGGGGCGGGAGTTGTCATTTTACTCCACAAAGGAACCAGAACAAGAGGTTTGAGGGAATAAGGGTCCTGAAATTGGGGCTACATTCAGTTCAACAAACGATGGCCACGCTGTGGTAGCATCTACCAACAGAGGTGCTCCTTTGTCTAGTTCGTACAAAGACAGTGTGGGTTAGCAATGGTTAGAAGGGAAATTTCACTCTGCGCCTCAGGAATGGTCCAGGATGGAGGAAGCACCTTGGATCTCTTTCTAGCCGTTTTCTCAGTGGGGCAGCCATCTCTGTGTGTCCTGTTGGAGTCTGGTTGTCCTTTGGATTGAGACAGTAGGGTTGAAATGCCATTTGGGAGTGTACCTATTGGGGTCACATGAAATTCGCAAGCCTCATTGGGTGAGAACATTAAATCAAGCGTCTTCACTTAGATTTCCTAGAAGCAGAGTCTGAGGCAGAAATTCAGGGGCATATGGTTTACTGAGGGAAGGTTGAGGTGTAGGGAGGCTAAATAATTTATCAAAGAACTTACAGATGTTGCAGGGAAGCCTAGATACTCTCGATTCCAAAGCTCCCATCCTGTGTCCTATAAAAACTAAGTTAAAAAGAACGTGTCATTTCTCTTCCTTACATTTCGGTGTCGATTTCCTTGTTTTTCCCTCAGACGGTTTCCGAAACAGCTGTGGTCAAGCGCTAGGGTAACACAGCCGCCCCTAAACACGGAGTAGCTGATGGTTGCTGTGCTTTTGAGACTTTGATTATGTGCGTTGTGTTGGTATGTGCATGATGTTCTCACAACAATTCTGTGAAGTAGGTTGGTTCCCGTGAGGAACACAAATTTCAGAAAGGCAAAACAACTTGTGTCCAGGCTGAAAACTCCTGCAGAGCAGAGAACAATAGGAAACCCGTTCCCACTCCCAGTTTCACCCCTGCCCTGTCTTTGCTGCTGATCTTGGCAGTGATCCCTGCCGAGTGCATCCAGACTCAAAATGCCACCCCCCCACCCCCCACCAGTGTAGAGTTGAACTGCTTCAGAGGGCTTTCTAGACTAGCATCTTTAGGAGAATGGATCACCAGCTCTTCTGCAGAGCTCCTGGGTGGATTTGAACCTGCAGACTTCCAGTTTATCCCAGGATTCTACTCTACTGCCAGCCATGTCCCCAAATCCGGAGAAGGAAATAGAGACTTTTCTCAGTTTCCTGCCTACTTTTCCAGGACCACTGCACTGCCAGTAGATGTCTCCATATGAAGAATACAGTGTGTGTTTGCCAAGACAGAAGGAATAAACAATG
The DNA here is from genome assembly GCF_000313985.2 of Echinops telfairi. Classification (NCBI taxonomy): domain Eukaryota; kingdom Metazoa; phylum Chordata; class Mammalia; order Afrosoricida; family Tenrecidae; genus Echinops; species Echinops telfairi. The sequence goes on from NW_022103896.1 coordinate 23,185,190, forward strand.
GGGTATCAGCTGCTTGTTGATGACTTATACCATCTCCGCTGGGAAGGGATTACTGGAGCCATCTTGTCCAGTTTTTCACTCCCAGAATGCTCTGCCCAAGTGGAGGCACCTCCACCTTTGTCCAGAGACTTCCACTGACGCGGCAGGGCTTACGTTGGCACAGTTCCCATTGTGGAAGAATCATTCCTTTGCACAGATTTTCCTTTTTGTTGCATCACACCCAACATTCTAGGTTTGTGTGTGGAACAAGGATAGACTCAGATGGCACAACGATCTGAGTTTACAGGCTCCCTACAGACAATGCTCTTTGACTGCTCACTTCCAGTTTCCTTCTTATGAAAATGGGGATGAGACTCGTTAGTCTTTTAGGTTGAGGGCAGTCCACGTCCACGGGTGGTGGGAATGGTAAATACGTTTGCTACTAATCAAAAGACTGGAGATTTGAGGCTACCCAGAGAACTTCAGAAAAATAGCCTAGTGATTTACTTAAGAAAAATTTCATCCCTGAACTCCCAGCAGAGCACAGTTCTTCTCTGACACCCCTGGGGTGTCACCAATTGTTGGGGTCACCAATAATTGCGATGGACCTGATGACTACTGGTTATAGGATGGAGGCAAGGACCCAAGGAGGTAATTTGCATTTTTTATTACAAATGCCATAGGGAAAATGAGTGGTCTACATAATTGCAATTTTAAGCATAAAACTGCTCAAGCAGATGGCCTCCAAGGCCATTGGGCAGGAAGTAGTTTGCTGCCCTTGTGTCAGGTGACCATTGTGCCTTTGGATTCTTTTGGTAGATGTTGTAGCCTCCTGTTTTTAGAGAATGCCGTGGGTGATCCTCATCAGGGACTGCTGTGTGTGGAAGCTTCTATTTTGAGAGGACCACCACCACGGCTTTCCTTGCCTTGGGGAGTTAGAGTCCTGTCTGATACGCCCACCTTGTATAGTGGATCCTTGCTCAATAAATGTTAGCTCAGTGTGTTTTTTTCTTATTCCACTTGGAAGTTTTAAAAATTCTTAGGGACAGTTCTTACGCCATTTAGTAATTTAGTAAATAACCACAAAGTACTTACTGTGTTCTTACCAGGCCTCTCAGAAAGTGGAGACATGTCACTGATTCATGTGCTCCATACTCACTTATGACCAGGCTATCTGGACCCAGAATAAAGTAAAAGGGCCAGAGATTGATTAGATCAGCTAAGGATAGTCAAGGGAAAGCTATCATTCTGTGAGGTATGTGGGAAGGTTGGACTGGAAATGAAGTAGTTGAACCATGATCACCCTCTCTAACATTCTTACCTGGCTTTTCCTCTATTACTCAAATTTCCCTTTTGGCTCCTGTGTTAGTCTGGGTTGACTAGAGAAACAAATTCATAGACACTCATATGTGTAAGAGAGAGCTTTATGTCCAAGAGCAATTATACATTAAGAAAACGTCCCAGCCCAGTCCATGTCAAGTCCATAAGTCCGTTGTTACCCCATATAACAATAGGAGTCCATAAATTCCTGTTTAGACTCACGCAGCCATGCAATGACACCAAATGCAGGAAGATCACCGGCCAGTGAGTGGACAGTCTTGTGGATCCAGTGGTGGTAGAAGCATCTCAGCACGGGCATGGGTCTCCATGAGGCTCCTTCAGCTCTAGGGCTCTAGGGTAGATCCATGTGCATTGTCAGCGGGAAGATGAAGCAGAGAGTGTGAGGGTATCTGGCCTCCAGTGAGCTATTTAACTCCATGGTGCCTCCAAATGAGGTCCTCAAGCTGAGACCTGATTGACAAGCTAGACTCCACCCCTTTGCAAGTTGACACCAGATTTTATAACAACCATAGTTTCTAACTGATATTCATCCTTATCTTTGGTTTTCTGGCTCTGGTGTTTACCTGGGCGAACTCCCATTGCAGACCCACTTTTCTGACCCTGTGCCAATTCTAGATTCGGATATAGGTCTAGTATTTAATCATCTTGTTGAAAATTGAAACAGTGATGATGATGATGATGACAATAAACATTATAGAGTGCTTGTTAATGCTTTATATTTATTATGGAATTTAATTCATACAGCAACCCTATGAAGTAGACCTTATTATTATGCACAGTTTTAAATAAAGAAACTGAGGTGTAAATAAATTTGAGTTACACAGCCGTTAAGTGGCTGAGACAGAATTGAAACACAGGCAGTCTGATTGCAGAAGGTCTGCTCTCTTCCAGGACACCACATTATTCTATTTCATCTGAATCAAGTCCATTAACCACCTAGCAATAAGGATGACTTTGAAAAATACTACCTTTTTCTTTAGTGTACCGATATAGACACCATATGAAGGTAGAGGAGACTAAAGTTCCAATAATCCCCCTTTGGAATTCTTCGGGCATCATTTAATTTCAACGCCTTTTTTCTCTCCAGAAGAACATGTTTGAAACCATGACATTCCCTGTTATCTGCCCTAAATCATGAGATCATCATGATTGTGGGGGGTTAGTTGCATTTTATCAGTGGCGCCTTTGTTGCACAATTTCCATTTTTGCTCTTGAAGATACAATACAAGATTTATGTCTGATGGACTGTGATGTGGTTTGCATCTAAGAGCAAAACAATTCCTTCCCCCAAAAATACCATATCCCCAAATGATTTCATAATTGCAAACAGTGTTGACGAGCTCTTTGGCTTCAATAAGTTTATAACATATTTGCTGTGTTTTTGTGTAGATATGTTTTGATGTGCTTGCGAAGGAAAAATAATTAAAACCCCTCTGCCATTTCTAATTGAGAAGAAAGCAATGCAAGCCCTGAGTTGGTGTCTTCCATAATAAGATTGTTTTTCTCCCTCATTTCCTTCCAGATTTGTTTCAAGGATTAACTTGCGTTAAATAGTTTCAGGTCTGAACGTCAGCCATGTTTCTCATTATTGGAGATCAAAATGGCTTAATTCCCTTTGTGTGTTGGTGCCACTAAAACACAAGGGAATCTTAAAACTACAAACTTCTGATAGAAGCACCACATTTTCCTAGTCAATCTGCCCCACAGAGCTTGTGTGTCCCCCCTCCACCCCCTTCTGCCTTCATTGCTGGAACAATGCTTTTGGCGGAATAGTTTCAGAGTCCTTGTGTCATGCAATCCAAACCTATTTCCCACAAGCCAGGCAAAACTTTTAATGCAGAGATGCACACCTCAACATTCTAGTCACTTGCACATCTTCACCTATATTCTTGGGAATCTTGCTTGCTGTTGTTCTTGAACCAACTATTGTCATTAGTCTCTGAGTAGAATATGACCAGTCATCTGGTGAAATGAGAAAATCCTCATCGTATTTGTTCCTCCACGAGCCTTTGGGCCTCAGTGATCTGACTTTAAATTCTGATCCATAGTTTACTAGCTGTATGGCTTTGATCAAATTTTAAAACCTTCCTCATTATAAAATAGACCTGATCAGTGTACCTACCATATTTATTGGTGGTCAGATTATTCCAAGAAACCACACATGCACGGCAATTGTTGAACACAGGGACTAAGACATGCTAAGTGCCTAGTGTAGTGCTATTGAATGTTACCCTACTGCCTTGAAGGCGAGAGATTGATTTCAAAGGTTTGTGAAAGATCATTCCAGTTGTAACAATTCCTTATAACCTTGTTAAAAGTTGTTTACCTAGTTGAGTCAGACTAAATTATTAGATACTGAGGGAAAATTGTGTTTCGTTTGGGGACCCACTGCCACAGAATCGATTCTGTAGGACAAAGTAGAACAACTCCTTAGGGTTTCTGAGGTGTGTATCTTTATGGGAGCAGACTACCTGATCTTTCTTCTAAGGAGCAGGATGGATTAGAACGACCAGCCTTGCAGTTTGCAGCCTCAGCCTACTGTGCAATGAGGCTTCCTTTTTTGTTGGGTGATGAGCCCAATAGTATCACCCTTTTCCCCTGCTCAAGGTGTGAATCAAGTGACAGGGAAGACCAAGGAGTCAGTCAAACTAAATGGAAATGGATGGAAACCAAGCAATACTTTCATGGCTGATGTAATTAAGAGCAGAGTTGGGAGCATGTACCTGTGGCTTCCTCATGGAGAGCTCCGAAAGGAGTTGGTTTACTGTCACAAGTCTACTTGGAGCTTAAATTGCTTCATGTCAATGAACTCAACCATTTCTTCTAAGCCCATAGAATGCTTGCTTTGTTGTTGTTAGGCGCCTTTGAGTCCGTTCTGACCCATAGAGACCCCGTGTACAACAGAGGGAAACCCTGCTCAGAGCTGCTCCATCCTTACAACCACTGCCATGTAGAAGCTCATGGTTGCAGTCACCGTGCCAATGGTCTCATGGTGGGTATCCCTCATTCATGGACACTCTATTTTACCAAGCATGATGTCCTTCTCTAGAAATTGGTCCCTTCTGATAACATTTCCAAAGTACATGGGCTAAAATCTTCACTTCCAAGGAACATTCTGGCTGTACTTATTTGAAGACAGCTATGTTTGTCTTTCTGGCAGCCCATGGTTTATATTATCTTCGTTGCCAACCCTGTAACTCAAAGGCAGTCATTCTTCTCCAGTCTTCCTTTTCCTTGTCCTGCTTTAGTGTGCACGCAATGTGACGGGAAACGTCCTGGGACGAGTGCACCCTAGTCCTCCGAGCGACGTCTTTGCTTGTTAGCATTTATAGGTCTGTTGCAGCAAATTGTCCAATGCTCTATGTTCTTCAACTTTTGGGCTGTGGCTTCCGTGAGTTTTGATTGTGGCTCTAAGTGAAATTAAACCCTGGACCATTCCCCCCACCTCCACCATCCCGCCTACTTATCATGTTGTTTATGGGTCCAGTTGTAAGGACTTTTGTTTCCTTTATATGGAGGGCCAATCTAGACTTGTTTGTTGTTCTTTCTGGGGGCCCTCCAGTCCGTGCTGACTCAAAGGGCACTTGCGTATCAAGAAGGGAACACTGGCAGGTCTGGCACCATCCTCATCCTCGTCCTGATATTTGGGTCCCTGGTGGCAGCCACCGTCTAACAGTCACATTTCCAACGCTGTCCAGCCTGAGGGGGCTCCTCTTCCAGCACGAGATCGGACAGTATTCCACTACTAGTCATCAGGTTTGCAGAAGTGCACAGCCTGCTACTTTTCCACAGCCTGTTCTTCATCTGGAAGCCCTGCTGAACCCTGAAAGCTATGCTCAATGGTCTGGACCCTGTGATAAACTATCCCTCACACTAAGATGGAAATTAAGTAGAGACTCTTCCTCCAAAATCTCCACTTCTATCTTCCTCTGCTTACTATCAGCCTATGACCCCCAACCAGGAAACCCCTGTAGAATCTTCCTGCCGAAGTCACTGATGTTGTGTGGCTCGCAGCCCCGCTGGTAATAATAAAGTACGTGCGTAGGGAGTGAACTTCTAATAGGCCTGAGCTTGGAACAGGGGTAAATTATTTTCTTCCAAAAGTTGGTACCCCTGCCCTTGTCCAGCTGTTTAACAAATGTGCATCCTTGGTCACCCATAGAACCAGACTGGAGGGTGTAGATAGCTGAGTATGCACCATAATTACTACTGTTAAAACAACTCAAAGCACATGTCCTACTGACAGGGTGTGGGGATGGCAGGCAGCACACGCACAAGCCAGACGTTTGGAGGTATGTTTCCAAGTTGTGCTTTGCAGGAGGTCCTAGCTACCCCACCCCCACCCCCCACCCACCCAGACACACTCTGAGTCTTAAAATGCTAGCTTGGGCATGAGTAGAGGAGCCCAGGCCATATGTACTAATTCCTTCTTGTCTGGACCATCACTTGGAAAGTCTGCCCAAGATTAGGAGCCCTTGCTACTGTGCTGGTGGTGCTTCTACTGTTTTTATTACAGCACCTGTATGGTTGCTTTCTCTATTTTTCAAACCCACTTTGAGTGTTCACTAAGCGGGGCAAGAACAGGGTGGAGGATATAACTCATTCACAGTTACAGGCATAGCACCGAGCACAGAGCCTGAACCAGGAGAGGAGATCAAGGAGTATTTTGTTGGATTAAATTGAATAGCAGCTTGCTGTTAGGCCCAAGAGCCCACATTCCGGGTTGAGGCAGTCTGATTTTGTTAGAAAGGCACCCCCTAAATCATGTAACTTTGTTTATATTTTTAGATTTCCCCTGCAGACTTACTTGTTAAGATCTCTGAGACCCCCCCCACTCCCCCCACCCCCCGAAAAAAAAACAAAAACCAGTCGCACCAGCCTCCTGGTATGTGGATAGCTCTAGACTTCAGGCCTCTCCATACCAAATATAAAAGAATCATGGTGTATAGGAGGGGCGTTACAAAGCTGGTGGGGGAAAAAGCCATCATCTTTTAACGCCATTTTCCACAAGTTGGTTTTTTGTTGCTGTTGTTCATTTATACCATAAACCCTCTGCATTGCCAATCGATGTGCCCCATACTTGGCCCTTCAAGAGGCCCTTTAATACTAAGACCTGAGCATAACAATGTGTGTGTGTGTGTGTGTGTGTTGGGGGGTTTGTGCAAAAGAAAAGACTCCTCATACAAACCTCCACTCAGTCATGAAGGTAAGCAGTAATCTACTGCAGTACGTCAGAAAAAAACTCGACATGCATGCAGAAACGCCATGATGATCAAAACGTCAACATTTGAAATAGGTTTTCAATCCTCTTGATTTTCCTTTTGCTTCTGGGTGGTTCCTTCTTGGTAGCCTGACTAGCCTCACCTGGGTCCAGGGCCTGGGTGAAGAAAAGTTCTTGGCATGCCTTTTAAGGGGAGATGCTCTTGACTGGTGGGTCAGTGGTTCTCCACCTTTCTAATGCCTCAGTCATTTAATATAGTTCCTCATGTGATGGTGACTCCCCCAACCATAAAATTTTTTTTGTTGCTACTTCTTAACTGTCATTTTGCTACTGTTATGAATCGGGCGACCGTTCGACCCCCAAAGGTTGAGAAGTACTGCTGTAGGTGATGGTGAAAGAGAGCTTTGTCAACAGTCATCAAATATGGAAGAAGCTGTCAGATCTGAAATGTCTATATTAGAGAAGATTTGGCGGGCAAAACAGTTGCCTAGTGAATGAAATTTAATATCATTCTCCATTATGGCTGTGGTATTTATTTCTCAGATGAATTTGGCTACATCCTTACTCATTTTTGTCTTTACTGGAATCCATTTTTAAGAAGAGAGCTTTTTCTCTCATCTCATTGTTCCCAATTTCAGTTGCGCAGCAGTGGAGGCGGCCGCTCTATGCAAAATTGCTCTAAATGGGAGCAAATGGGTATGCAATCTACAAAAACACTCCAACCGTGTTTTGTTTTCTTGTTTCCCTACTGGAAGTGCGCTCGTCATTTACATAGGCGACCAGGAAGCCAGACACCCGGGAGAATCCAAACATGGAATCTTCCAGCGCTGTTTGGACACGCGGCAGAGCAACCCAGCGCTGAAGCGTGGAGGCCAAGTGCTTTCTGCGTCTCTGGCACAGCGGCCGTGTGCAGGGTGCGCTGGGGGAGAGCTGCCCCGTGGGCCCGGCCAGGGCTCTGGACGGCAGATAAGGGGCTCCTGTTTTGCAGGCATTGGGGATGGCAGGGCCGGGACATCTTGCGTAACTGGAGAAACGCATCTGGAAACTTCCGCAGTTTCATTTGTTTCCAAACAGGAAAACACAGTGCCGAGGAAGCCTGGGAGCAGGGGGAAGCCTGGGGCGGTGCTTCCCTACTGAGGCACAGCTGCGGCGGGATCACAATATTTCCAAAGTGTTTGCTTGGCTCTCCTTACCTGGTGCCAACCACACACAACTCAAGTAGCAGAGAGCCGCTGCGTTGGAACAAAACCCCAGTCAGAACGCCCAGTTTGTCTCTTGGCCCCGTTCTGGGTTCTCCTTGTGGAA
>NW_022103896.1:23193281-23197819 GCF_000313985.2 Echinops telfairi
CCCCACCCCCCACCCCCGCCAAGGCCCAGGAACACACAGATAGGCCTGTGGTGTTAATCTTCTCAGTGGAGCCATCTCACGGCTGGTTGGCTATTAAAAACACCCAGGGAGCTTTAAAAAACGACCAAATGCCAAGGCGCTACTTTAGCTCAATGAAGCCAGGCCCTTGCAGAGTGGGAACCGGGCATCCTCAAGTTTTGGAGCCCCTCGAGTGACTGTAACAGTGTCGCTGGGGCTGAGAACTCCAGATACCCCAGCCTGGCTCTGCCCTGCACCCTTCTCCACCCACACAGCTGGAAGGTCCATTACATGCCACGCCGGTCAATACAGAGTTACCCAACTGCGTCTCTCCCCTTAGTTTTCTCGTTGTGCTCCTCAGGAGAGGGGTAAGCCCCTCATCACCCCCAAAAGGAGGGCAGAGATGCTGAACTGCATCTCACACGTTGGAGGCACCCACAGAGCTGACAATTATTCTGTGAACCAGGTTTCTGAACTGTGCACCTTGGATTCAGCCTGTGTCTTCTGTTCCTGACACTTGAAACACTGAGCAGATATCTGTTTGTACATATGTATGTGCAACAGCTATCTTTTAATTTATTATTTATTCAGCACATGTTATTAGGCACCGATGAGCTGAGATAAATAAGACAGGGTACTTAGCTTTTGAAGAGCTCTCGGACTGCCGGGAGAAATGGTATGTGAATTAGAAATCAAAAGCACAGCGATCTGCAGTGTCTAAAAGAGACATGTGTAAAAGGATCTTTCACATTTACTTGGACGAAGGAATTGTCCCGGAGAAGGTGGGAAGGGTTTTGCAAACAGTGGGCGGAGCACAGATGGTTTACAAAGGAGAGAGTTTAAATGTTTTGCTAAAGGCTACACAGGCAAGGGCTGGAAAAAAACAGAACGAAATTGACTCCTCCCAACTGTCTTTAGAGTTTAGCTCATTGGCCAGTCTTTCCTACACGTCATGACATCACAGGGCAGGCAGTGGTTGACAGAGTACTCTGGGTCTAGATAGGTGACAGCTTCGGTCAAAGAATGGAATGATACTTGAAGTTAGACTCTAGAACTGAATTGATGGGGATTTTATCTCCTGGTTGGGAGCATTGGGCAAGTCATTGAACTTGACTTTTCTCCACTGCAGGAGAGAGATGCTCACGTTTGCCGCACAGAGTGCTCATGAGAATTCATTGTATTGGGCATGGTGTAAAAGTGCCTAACAGACTGCCAGGACGTGACATTGGAAGTGCCAGTGCCAGGTAGTCTCCCACTGGAGGCACTCGGGTTTCCCTTTGTATAATTCTCCAAGTTGATTGGTGTTTCCTCATCCTTTGTTTCACACGTAGCCGTCCCAGCTACACACTCAGCCACCAGTACACCTGCTGACTATGAGAACGGCGTGATTTTGAATATAAGATGGAAGGTGTGTTTCAGAGTGGGTTCAGCCACATCATCATCTAGGAAAACACAGTCCTAGAATGTCCCTGAGAGGCGCGTCATTCTGCAGTCCTCTGTGTCGGTGCCTTCTAAATCAATGCCCAGGCTTCGTGCGTCTGGGCATCTAGCCACATCTCTCTGCGGCTTGCTCATCATTCTTCCTCACTCTTTAAGATCACCTCTGGGTCATGGCCGGCTTACCAATCACGCCCTTGCAGCACATGTGATAATTGAGTGAGCTGAGTGTTGGTGGAGGGCAGCTTTTGCTTAGGAGTGGAGAGGACTTTAAAAAGTGCTAAGCATGTGAACTCTAGAATTGAATTGTGTGACTAGATAGACTTTGAAAAAGGGCTTGAAGAAAGCATGACATTTCCGTAGGACAGGGTTGGCGTTTCAGGTGTTGAGTTGAGCATGGGTTAATTGCACAGACATGTATTTAGGAACAACAGCAACAACAGACAGACAGAAGCGTGAGACAGTAGCTTTGTGGAAATGGGGCAGATTGATAAGAATTAGCCTTCGTTTGTGGTGTCCTTCTGACTTGAGAAGGAAAGCTAGTGACATGTAAGTATGTCCTATACCATAAGTAACATGCCTTCGAAAACATGGATCCCCATTTCTTTTTAGAAGAATTATACCGTACCTTTCCTGCTCTTGTTTTTATTTCTCTTTTCTTGTGTTTATCATTTCTTCCCTTGTGTCTTACGAAGGACATTTTGTGGTGAGGCTCCAATCTTGGCTTGTTGAGCGTTCATCTGCTTCTAATGCCTGCTCTTTCTCCACCGAAAGTCACAGGCTGTTCTTGAGAGAACACACTCGTTTACACAATAAGCGATTGTGATGTGAAAGAGGGAGGGTTACAACATCAGTTGGGGTATGAGCAGCTGGCATGGATGAACGCCAACAAGGCACAGACCCTGTTTCCACACACATGTCCTTAATAAGACAGAAGGAGTAGGGGGTCCAGGAATATGCTACAAAGGAGAAGACTTGTTTCAGAGTAGCTGGTTTTCTGAGGGAGTACGTAGGATGTCAGCAATTAACGAAAGCCCTAAATTCTGTTTTCCTATTTTAGTTGTGGTACCTTCAGCGCATCTGCTGGCATAAGCAGGATCTATGCCACAAATAAATTTAAAAAATTTCTTTCAATCTCTCTTGTAGAATTTAGAAATAAAAATCCCAAAGTCCAACCTGGTCTCCAGGAGGATGCTCAGATCTTTCTTCACGGGAACTCTATGCAAAATCCAAGTCCAGAAACCATATGGGTGCAGGACGGGATGTTTATTAATGAAAGGAAGACGGGAACCAGGGCTAGAAGTTCTAGCTGGTCAATTTCAAATGGATGGTGGGCAAACAATACCAAGCGTGAAGTGAAAGTGAAGATTTCCTCCGGACCCCAATAATGACAGTGAGCCTGGTTCATTAAAGTTTCAGGCTATCTGTAACAGAGGGTGACAGGATGATGTGACAGAGCCAGGCAGCGCAAAGCCCTTTGGGAAATTATTTTGGCAATTTTACCTAAAAGGAGTCTGATGGTTTGCAATTGGAACCCAGATGTACGCTTTTAAGAATTATCTGAGTTATATCTAGAATAATAGATTAGTTGAGCTGAATGGAGCTTTGAGGCCCATCTCCTTATTTTATTAGGGAAGTAGTAAGCACTCAACTAATTCTGGTGATAGCCAGGGGCACATTCATCTCTTGTAAGAATGTTGATTGACTGCATTCTTTGCATGCCCAACCATCACTTTACCTATAATCCTATGAATGCCCCCAAGTTTAGTTGGGTGACTCCCAAGTAGAGAGTCAGGGGCAATGGGTATGTTGCATGGACACTGGATAAGCTGACATGTTTGTGTAGCCATTGCAGGATGAGTGGCTAAAAGTCAAAGTCCACACAGTGGGCGGGCCAGTTCAGTCCAGTGTTTGTGGTGACCTTTAAAACTTTGGGAAACCAAACAGGGGTTTTACTTGGAAATGCAGGGCGGAATAGAGAACATCCTCAGAAGCAGCGCACAGACACCCTTCTAAGTCAAGGTCATTGAAATAAGAGGAAGGAGGAGCATAGATGTCCAGAAGCAAGGTTCCCAGGATAAAGACTCAGCCCCCAGATAGCTGGTTGCTCTAAAAGGTGGGGTCATGGTGATGGCTGTGGTAGTAAGAGAAAGCATGAGCCACTTCCGGTGTCTGTGAATCTTAGGGAGAAGACAGCAGAGTCACCCTGGGGAGAGTTAGAAGGAGAGGCTACCTCTGATCGTTTTGAGAAAACATCTGAAATTTCCAGACTTCATAAATGTTCTTTAATGGGACATGGATTTTTGGTCCAAATGATTTTGCACTTGTGAAGGAAAATTAAATTGGATTGGCACAGCTTGGAGTCCTTTTGATAGTGCAACCCAAACGTGCTTCTAAATGACGTTTCTTTAGCAGAGGAGCTACATTGAGGGCATACAGAGCTGGAACACTTGTTTATTACTATTAAAAGAGTATTTAAAATTTTGCCTATTATCTCATCATTCCATTCTCAGTAAAATATATTCTCAGGCATCTACACAGCAGACAGTCTCAGAGAATATGGTAATGGAGAGGATCCACAGAAAATATTGAGAACAAAGAGTCAGAGCTCTAGAACCATGGGTTATCAAAATATCATCCATGTGAGTTCTAATATTTGTAAAGTTGGAGAAAGAGAGATCGAGAGCTATCGGTATGTAGTAGTATCAGCAATGTGATACAAGGCAGTAACTGTATCCATGTATCAAGATGTAGTGTGGATCATCATGAACCGAAGAGAAGATAATCAGAAGACAGGGCACACTTAGGGTATATGAGTTGGAATTAACTCAATGGCCATATTTTGTTGTTATTTGTTTCCATGTTTTGAGGGTGTAAAGACAAAGGGTGACAGGCCCCAGAGATTTGCCTCCCATTTCATCCAATACTTTATTGTTGTTGCTAAGCATTGTTGGGGTGATCTTTGATTCACAGTAAATCTGTGACAAAGTAGACGTGCTCCGTAGAGTTTTCTTGGCTGTAATCTTTACAGAAGGCCCTCAACATGTCTTTCTCCTGCGATGAAGCGGCTGCTTGAGTTTGAA
>NW_022103896.1:23198788-23200883 GCF_000313985.2 Echinops telfairi
TGTTAATGTTACATACACAAATGTGACTGGGTTCATTGATTAATAAATAAATAAATTCCCTGCCCCTCCCCCCCACCCCAATCTTCATTTCAATGAACACGTTTCAGTGTCTACATAAACACCCTGAAAGGTCTGATGGAGAATTCCTAGAGACCACGTGGATCTGACCAGCCCCATAGTCCACAGAGAGATGCTCTCTATGGGCAAATTGGGGGAAGTCCTTTTACCCAATGATGTTCCTCAACAAGGCCAGGGGCATTTTTTTTTAAATATTGCAATTACACGTTTCTACCACTAGATGATATGCATGTATAAGCCAGATCAAAATCTTACATTTCCTTTCCTCATTAGTGGCATTAATGATAAATGAGTGAGTTAATGCATCTCAAATTAAATTACAGATGTTACTAGGGAAGATGAGAAAAATATAAAAGTGAAAGACTCTCAGTACTGATCCTATAAATACAGAGAGTAATGATTAATTTATTGGAGACTTATTGTTTCAGCAAACCACCGTCTGTGTGTTGCATCCAGCTAACTAACTAACTAACTAACTAACTAACTAACTAACTAACTAACTAACTAACTAACTAACTAACTTTACACACACACACAGTTACTTTCCATTATATAACTATAAATAAAGTTTTATTGGAACACAGTGACATTCATATGTTTATGTGTTGTGACTGCTTCCTCTCCACAGTCAACCAACCAACCAATCCACTGCCATTGAGTCAATGCTGACTATCACAACCCTTTGGGACAGGGTGGTACTGCTTCTGAGGGTTTCCAAGGCTGTAGCCATTTATGCGCATAGGAGGGTTCATTTTTCTCCCATGGAGTGGCTAGTGGTTTCGAACTGCTGGCTTTCAGTTTGCAGCCCAACGGGTCACTCACTATGCCGCTGGGGCTCCCTAAGATGGATGATGGTAAGCCTCCAAGCAGGTGATAGCAAACCCCTTGCTGTTGAATCAAATGCTAATTCACTGTGACCCTATAAGAGAGGAGAGGGTATCGGAGGTGGTCGATCTTTCTGGAAGCAGATTGCCTCTTGGAGCAGAGGGTGGGTTGGAGTTGCCTACCTTTGGGCTAGCAGCTGGGCATCTACCCGCTCCATCAGCAGGACTCCCTCTGTCCATTGTGGGGAACCTGAAACTGAACTCAAACCTATTGCCTCTGAGCTGGTATTGACTTATGGCAACCCATTGCCTTACAGAGTAGGATTGGTTTTAACCATTGCAGAAGCAGATAGCCCGGATTTACTTCCGGGGCACCACTGGATGGGTTGTGTGCGATGGGCACAGACCATACGTGTGACTCAGAGATCTTTAGAAAGAAGAAAGTAACATTATTGCAAAGGTAGAAAGACAGCAGTAGTGGGAACTGTGAGAAACTCTCTTTAATCATGACCACTCTCTCCCAAAGTGATGCTTACTTAGACTATATTATGGGAAACTATTTTGACACAATGGATCCTAAGACAGAAGATGATTCATCAGATGGAACAATGTCTAAATTGTTATGGAAACATCAGTGGCCAGCTGTAGAGACCCAGAGAGAAGATAGTCAAAGGAGTTTCTTTTTAATGTCCTTGTTTCTCAGTCCAAGACACAGCGCCACCACCAGTCTTGCTTGTGCAGTGTTGAACCTTGGATCCGTACGCCTGTGCCCTCAGTTTATCTTCTGGAAAGGTGGCATTTGGAAGGAGAGCTGGGCTATCGAGCAGTATTCTGATACACAGTTTCCTAAACTGCTGGTTCTCTGCAAGGTGTTTTTCCTAGTACTTCGTAATGATTGGTGATGGGCTGGTTTAGGCCTGGGTACTCATTCATCCCTGGGTACTATCTGATAATGTACTGTTGGGTTTTTTTAATGGAAGGGTTTAGGTAACTGCCTCTGAGGCAGACGAAGTTGAGGAGAACAGGAGGAAAGCCAGGAATTAGGTCGCCAGCTTTTTTCTTTGTCTCACAGAAAGAGGTGGGTCATCTATATTTTCTCCCTGACGTTCCTTCCCTTCAGGTTCCTCCACATCACACATCTCTCTTCCCTAGACCGCTCCATCTGCCCAGAGAAGAAGGGTGCCCTCATGGAC
>NW_022103896.1:23201802-23215240 GCF_000313985.2 Echinops telfairi
GCCCTCAATAACATGTTTAAAAAGAAAAGGAAATAGAGAATAAACAGGCAAGAGGGCAAAAATAAATGAGCATAATTTTCCTTCACCAGTCCCTCCATGTGAAATACCTGAATTTCAAATCTCCTTGCTATTACCAAAAGGGCAGTTGGAAGCAACTGAATAGGAATCAATCATCACCACAGTAATTGTAACCAGAATAGGAAATGTTTCATGAAAGTCTGTTTGTGCCACTTGACTTTGCCTGGCAGCGTGCAGCGAGGGCTTGTACAAGGACAACCGAATGAAGCAGAAGAAAAACATCGTTGTAAGAGCAAACGCCGTGTCTTCATCACAATCTGCATTCTGCTGATTGACTTCAGAAAGAATCATTGATTGCGTGAACAGTGTGATCATCAATTTCTTCCCATCTTCGGATTTCATTCTGAGCTGCTGCTTCTGCGTCTTTAAATGAGAGTCCGGTAAGGACACAGGGTCAAATTCGGAAGAACCCACTTTGTTCTTCTTTTGTTTTGCTTTAATTCTACCCCAGGACGTGGTTGGTGGGTTTGAAAAAGAAGAGCTCACTGTGAAAATCTCTGTGTTACTGGGTGGAGACATGAGAGCTGAAATTCATCCCTGGTTGCGTCAAGTGGTGTCAAAATTGGCCTGCCAAGCTCACTTCCTGTTGGCGTCGCACAGTGAAAGCACGAAGCCCTGAGACCAGTCTGAATTACTAATCACGACAGGTCCTGTTCAGTCTAACTGCTTTCCAAGCGATTACATGATCTGGCTGGGTCCATGATTCAGCTTCCGAGGAGGGAGCCAGCCCGCCTCCCCGATCGACACATCCCTGGTTTCAGCTCCGCAGGCTTCATCTCCAAGGGCCTCAGTTTGGACAATGTCCCCCGTGGGACAAGAGCTGGACACAGATGATGATGAAGCGTACAGTCTACTGGCCGAAGGCCACCTCGCCAGGAGTCTTTGGAGGGAAGGAGTGGCAAGAGTGTCGTCTTTCATCACTCGGTGTCACTCTTTGGAACCAGTCACAAGTAGCTGGGTGTGGTAGGGGGAAGCTGTCCCAAATCTGAAAGGAGAAAAATATATTGAGGAAGAAACAAGAACTCTCTCCCCACACACTTTATTTCTCAAATGTCAGCAGATCCCGCATTCCCGCGTTCATTTCAGTCACTGCTGAAGGTTCTTGAAGATGTCACCCTTGTCGTGCCTCTCTTCACCAGGTTCAGTTTTCTAAGTGATCCGCTGGACTGGGCTGCTTACTGAGAGAGATGGCCGGTTACCATAAAAAGAGGCGGCACGTACTCAGTGGTGGAAATCGGGGTGGGAGTGAGGGGGCCACATGGGAATACGATTCCAGGAAAGCTCAGCCTCCTATGCAAATTAGATTAACGGAGGCCTGTGCGCAGCGGCCAGGGCTTCCCCGGCAGATCCTTCTCATTCCCCCACTCTCTTTCACTGCTGTCTCCAGTGGGAGTAACGGAATCTCTTTCAATTTGTGTTTGCTACTGCTTTGATTTAGAAAAGCCCACTGCGTGCCTCGATTTGTCTACGTGGCTTAAGGAAAGTCTTGGCTAGGTAACCCTCCCCCACCCCCTGCCACACGAGGGGAGCCAACAAATACTAACATTAGTTACATTTGAAAATAAATAACAATTTATTTTCCTTGGAATTATACACTCTTGTGAGCCTGCCGATTTCTAATTACAACATACTGTGATCGTATTCTCCCATCAATCATACTGCTTTGAAAGATGCGATTGGAAGGTGGCACAGAATTCCATTTTAAGGAAAATGTAATTAACAATATGGCATAATGGCTTCTTAATCCCGTTTCTTTTTCTTAGTAAGCAAGAAGGAATGTTACCAAGGCTGCTAAACGCTTAACCATATGTATTGAACATAAGTATTTGTTTTCTTTCATGAAAGGAAGAGGAAACTAAGTTTTGCTGGGCTATTTTTTGATATTAAAATTCAGTAGGAAAGATGCTTCTGTTTTTATACCCCTCAAAGTGTCATTCTCCTCTCCTAAATTTTATGTACTTCCTGGATGTTGTTGAGGAAACTCACTGTACCTACCATGTTCTCTACACGTGGAAAGCACGTTCAATTTAATGGCACCGGTGACATTGTTCAAGTTGTGCACCCGTTCAGCCACTTTGTTCCTTCATTCACATAAACTCGGTGCCTCTGGGGTTCTAACTCATCTTTCAGGTTAGTATCGTCAGTTTTATTCCATAGAGATAGTTCTTCGAAGAGCATACTAATCCTCAAGGCAGACTTTTTTTTTAACTAGTTAAATCAAATGACTGTTAGGTTTTAATATATCTTCCGGTGATATTTTTTGTTTAAAGTTGAAGAATTATTTTAGGGCAGTAGTTCAAGGGCTCCTCTGTCCTGCATGTCTCCAGCAAGTGTAGAGCCACATGAGATTTTGAAATTCTCGTCTGCATTTTCACTCGTTCACTCAGGATGGATCCTTTGATGGAATTTCAGCACTAGTGACTGGATGCCATTCACTGCTGGTTTCAATCGAAGTTGCACGGAGCCACTCATTCCGTATCTTCCTCCCAGCCCTAGTTCTGACTGTCCTTCCTCGGAGCTCCAGGGGAGCAGAGACCAAGGTCGTTCATTTGTTTGCCTCAGATGGCTGCTTGCAAACCTTTAGGACACCAGGCAACACATCCATAATTTAGGAGATCGAAAAAAAGCACTAAACACATCATTAGGCTGGTAACTGGGATGGCCCAAGAAACCAGGCCCATAAACCTCCAAATCAAGGAACTAAATTCCATACGGTGTTTGCATGTACATAAGTATCTCCAACACCACGCTCCTTCTTCCTCCCTTTTTGTAAATATGTTTATCACTCAACTTTTCCAATTCAACATTTTACAGGCATATCACTGTGCTGGTGAGGAGCCGTGATGGTTGAGTGGGTTATGCTTTGGGTTGCTGTCACGAGGTCAACAGTTCAACCCATCAGCTGTTCTATGGGAGAAAGATGAGGCTTTCTGCTTCAGTAAAGATTTATAGCTTCAGAGACCCACAGGGAGCAATTCGACTCGGTCCTGTAGGATCACGATGAGTTAGAGGCCACTTGATGGTCACGCACTTTTTGGAATTGTAATGGTGTTGAGGATTTTTTTCAGGTGTTTGAATGAGCTCTTTAGTGAAATATTTATTCAAGCCTTTTGCCCTATTTAGACTTGGGTTGTGTTTTCACTTGTCAAGTATTAGGTATGTTTTGCTTATATATTTTTGATATATGGTTAGTGAAGACATTTGCCCAATTGGTAGCTTTTTTTCATACTTTAGTAAAGTCTTTGTAAACCAAAGTTTTAAATTTTTTGCGGTCCCATTTATTTGTTCTTTCCTGTGATGTCTGTGATATTAGATGTTCTGTTGTTGAATGCTATGCTTGACAGTGATGTCCTGCCTGTTCTAAGAACTTGTACATTTTTGTTCTTAATCCATTTTGATTTTATTTTTATGTATGATGTAAGGCATGAATTTTGTTTCATTTCTCTACAAATGTAAATTCATTTTTCTTAGCATATGAAGAGGTTCTTTTTTACTTCATCAAAGGGATTTATACCTTTGTTAAAAATCAGTTGCTCATAGATGTATGGATTTATTTCTTGACTCTTAATTCTCTTCTATGGGTTATTTTTCTATATTTTGTAATATAGGGTGGTTTGGGTTACTGTAGCTGTGTAGTATGTTTTAAATTATGATACAGTGAACCCTCGTTTATCGCGGTTAATCAGTTCTAGACCCTACCGTGATAAATGAAATTCCGCGAAGTAGGATTCCTTATTTACAAATCAAATATTTTCGTAGTTAGAGCATAGAGGACATGAAAAAACACCCTTTAGTCACCATTACACTCGTATACCCAATTTATTAAACGAAAAAGGGAAAATACAGTAAAACATTTTGGACGTTACAATTATCATTTATTATTTATTATATTATTTATGGCATCTAGTTTACAGTATTACATATTTCACATACAGTATTATTATACATAGTTCTTACAAATACTGTAATCAATAGCCTATGAAATGACTTAAGGGATGTACTCTGCAGGTGGGTCGCCGTCTTTTTCCTCTGAAGGAGCGGGTGTAGGGGCGCTTATTTTTATTGTCAGAAGGCTTAGAAGAAGCAGCTCGTTTAGGAGCCATCATAGGGCTTAGATAAAATTTCTTAAAAATCGCAAACAATTACAGTACACTGTACAAAAGCAAAAATGCATCTGATACGTAGCTCCGATATGTAGCGATGCAGACAGAAGCGTGTACAGTATGAGCCAATCAGTGGCAGTAATGACAGAGCATGCGCTGTTACACAAAAACCGCGATAGAGTGAAGCCGCGGAAGTCGAAGCGCAAAGTGGCGAGGGTTCACTGTATATGAATTCTCCTACTTTTTCTTCTCCTTCAACATTGATTTTGCTATTTGAGATCTCTTGCCATTAAAAAAAAACTCATTTTATTGGGGGCTCTTATAGCTCTTCTCATAATTCATAAATCCATTGAGTTATGCACATTTGCACATATGTTCCCATTATCCTTTTCAAAACATTTTCTTTCTACTTGAGCCCTTTGTATCAGCTCCTCCTTATTTTCCCTCCCTCTCCAACCCTCCTACCCTCCTGAACCCTTGATAAATTATAAATTATTATTATTTTCATATTTTACACCATCTGCTGTCTCCCTTCATCCGTGTTTCTGTTGTTCGTCACCAAGGTTGGGGGGTGGGGGTGTTATATGTCGATCGTTGCGATTGGTTCCCTACCCTCCACTTTCTCCTACCTTCATGGTATTGCCACTCCCATCACTGTTTATCTGTAATAAAACAGTATTGATTACAGAGGTTAATCTGTCCTGGATTCCATTTGTTGAGAGCTCTTATCTGTAAAGTGTACATGCTCTGGTCTAGCCGGATTTGTAAGGTAGAGTTGCCATTTAAACGGGTTTTTTTTTATCACAGGAGAAAGATGCGTCTTTTGCGTCCAATGCACTAGATAGCCTCAGAATTCTAGAGAGCAGTTCTACTCTGTTCTAGCGGGTCACTATGAGTTCAAATGGACTTGAATGGCGTGGATTCTTTTTTTTTTTTTGGTTCACTATTCTATATAAATTTGAAGATTCCTTTTCCTGTTTCTGTAAAGAATCCTGTTGATTGTAATTTTGATCAGCATTACATTGAAGTTCTAGATCGATTTGAGTAGTATATACATTTTAATAACATTAAATCTTCCAACCCATGAATATGAAACATCTTTCTATTTATATTATTCTCCTTTAGTTACTTTTCTCAGTCTCTTATAGTTTTCATTTTATACGTCCTTCACGTCTCTAGTTAGATGTGTTCCTAGGTATTTAATTCTTTAAGTTGCTATTGTAAATTGAATTGTTATCCTAATTTTCTTTTCAGATTCCTCATTGTATATAAAGCTAATTGATTTTAATCTGTTGACCTTGCACTCTGAAGGTTGGGGAATTAAAAGAATATTAACTAACAGGTACCTATGGACCCTGTGTTATTCTGTATATAGGATTAAATCCTCTTTGAAAAGAGAGAATTTTTACTTATTATTTTCCAGTCTGGATAGCTTTTATTTCTCTGTTTTGTCTTATTTCTCTGGTCAGAACACCTAATACAATAATGAATACAAGTAGGGAGAGAAGACACCATTGTACTGTTCAATTTTCAAGGGGAAACATCCCCTATTGGTTTTTCATAAGTGTCGTGAATCTTATTGAGGACTTTTCTTTTTATTCCAATCTTCTTTGGGATTTTAATCAAGAAATGGTGTTAGATTTTTATCACTTTTTCCTGCATTCATAGAGCTGATTAAGTGACTCATTTGTTTTGTTTTGTTGATGTGGTGTTTTACGTTGATTGATTTTCTAATGTTGAACCATCCCTGCATTACTGGAATAATTCTTACTTGGTTATAGTGTATAGCTCTTTCAACATGCTGTTACAGTCTGTTAGCCTTTTGTTGATGATATTTGCATCCATATTCGTTAGAGATATTGGCTTGTAGTTTATAATTTTCCCCCACTTTCTTTAGGAGTGTGTTTTTGTGTGTGTGTGTGTGTGTGTTTGTGAGGTTTGATTACTAGGATTATATTTGCTTTGTAGATTGGAATAGTTTCCAGTAATACTGATGTTAATGCTTCTGAGAGTGAAACAGAGAAAGAGAGACGTTTTGAGATTCTTGGGGTGGGGGGGGGAATACTGTGAATATATATTTTTTAAATCAGTCAAATCATCTCAGAAAGAACTTGAGTTTTTTGAATGGCTGGTGCCACCACATCCTTCAGGCAGTTTCATATTTGGCATAAAACTTGTCGTCACTTCTCATATTCCCCATGTTTTGATTAGTTAAAAATGCATGCATGATAACTTGACAACACTCAAATGTGTAAGCTTGACGAAGTAAGGGTGGCAGGGAGGGAAGAAGCCCTTCAGCCAAGCACTTGTTCTTTGAATTATGATTATTTTTAATGTGGATATTTCTCAAGCATGGAAACCAAAGGCAAACTTGAAGAAGGCATCCAGAACCACGGCCCGGATTCCCCAAACTCCACCATTTCAGAGCTTTCTGGACAGTGTCTGAGCATACATACAACAGTGAGCAATATGCAAATCCGCTTTTTTCTCAGGGCTGCAACTTTATCTCCGAAGATGCCCTGTGGGTCTAGCCACAGCATCTGTTTGTTCTCTTTGTGAAAGAGGGGGTGGGGGTGGGGGGTGGGAAGAAGAATGAATTTGTGAGCTCAGCGTGAATGCAAGTATCTTTGTGCATCTTTTTCTCTGTTTTAAAAATTATATTCTAGAACAAAGGATTTTGGAGCAGTTAGGGATATTAGATGCCATCTCACTCCCTTCTTTGTTCATCGCCACCCCCCTAAAGATTTTACATAATTAAAGCCAGACCTTGAGCAACAAAGTGATTCCACAGGCACATATATTACTATGCATTCTTTCATTCAGCATTTATTTATTCATTAACCACATAGTTACTGAAGACCGACTATGTTCCAGGCACCATCAAAATTCTAGGGCCCTGAGGAACCTGTTGCCATCTAGACGATTCCAACTCACAGTGTGACAGAATCAGACAGAACAGAAAAATCCAACAGGGTTTCTAAGGTTATAAGCGTTATGAAAATGTCCCCTGGTAATTCTATGGGCTAGGCATTGGGCTGCTAACCTCAGACTGGTGGTTAAAACCCACTAGCTGCTCCAGGGAAGACTGATGAGTCTGTCTGCTCCCATAAAGATGTACGTTGGGCAGTGAATCAGGAAGACCAGAAGAATTGATGCATTTGTATTCTGGTGAGGAAGATTGAAAGGCCCAGGACACAGCGGTGAACAAATAGACCACTGTTCTTGCTCTTGTGTATTTTCATCTAACTGGGGAAATTAGACAATAATAAAAATGTTATTTGATGTCAGTTCCAATATATAGGTCAGAGTAGCACTTTTCTATAGCGTTTCCTGGGCTGCATTCTTTATAGAAGCAGACCCTCAGGTCTTTTCTCCCATGGAGTCCTTGGTCAGATGGGCCCGCTAACCAAGTGAGCATTTAACCATTGTGCCACCAGGGCTCCTATTAGTAAAAGTAGCCACACACCAACACACAACTACAGCTATGTCAAGTGCTGCATGCTGTGCCAAACCCAACCCAACCCAAACACAGTGCCACTGAATAGAAAGCTCTGTCTCTCTCCAGAGGAGTGACTGATGGCTGGTGGTTTTGAACTGCTGATCTTGTTGTTCACAGCCCAATGCATAACCATTTCACTACCAAGGTTCCTGTGCATGTGTGCCAAGAGCCTACAATTGGCAGATTCAAGCCTCTTAGCGAGGTAGTCCTTCAATCTGTGAGAAAAGTAAGGCTTAACAAAGCATGTAAGAGCAGCAAGCATCATCCCGCCAGAAGGAACAGCATGGGAAAGACCCAGTAATGAATGGGGGATGAGAGCATGAGAAAAGGGAAAAAAGTCAGCGGGCTAGAGGGAAGGGTTAGGGCAAGCAGGAGTGAGATCAGGCTGAGAGGTGATTGAGAACCAGACACTGCAGCCTCATGGCTCCTTTGGAAGCTTTGTCCTAGGAGGAGCTGGCAGCTCTTACAGGGGACAAATGGGAGGAAAGAATAACTGTTTTCTTTTGTCATAATCCAGTGTGGCAGTTACATAATCTCCTGTCAATTTGTGAAGGGGTGGAGTCTAGCCTGTCCATCAGGTCACAGCTTGATGACCTCATGTGGAGATGTGACAGAGATAAATAGCTGACTGGAGGCCAGATACAGACACTCCATGTGGAGACACTCCTGTTGACAAGCCACATGGAGATAGAGCTGATAGAGCCAGAGCCCTGGAGCTGGAGGAGCCACTTGGAGACCCACGCCGGCTCTGAGATGCTTCTACCACCACTGGATCCACAAGACTTTCCACCCGCTGGCCTGTGATCTTCCTGCATTTGGCATCATTGCATGATGACTGCGTGAGTCTAAAGAGGAATTTATGGACGAGTATCGACATATGAACTCAAATTGGACTTCTGGACTTGATCTAGACAGGGCTGGGATGTTTTCTTAACGTACAATTCCTCTTTGATATAAAGTTCTCTCACACACATATGTTTCTCTAGTTAACCTGGACTAACACATCCAGTCAAGAGATAATAGAAGCTTGTTCCAGAATAGTGATTGGTAGAAAAGTGGAGAAAGACATATTTAGAATGGAAAATGTCCTCGGAAAGGAGTAAGTGTATTAAGGATGAGTCCTAGTTTCTCAGTGGGAAAATGGTATAGATGATGGAGCCATTCATCGAGACCAGGAATGCTGCCAGGTGCAAAGAGGTGATGATGATGATGATACATTTATTTTAGGAGGTGTTGAAGTGAGATGCTGGATTGAGCGTTGAATATATGGATCTGGAGGAGCCCTGGTACTGTAAAGGTGATGCATTGGGCTGTGGTCAAGAAGGTCAGCATTTCAAAACCCTGTCTTTCTCCCTTGGAGCAGCTACTGGTTTCTTTTTCCCTCTGGACAGGAAAAGACCGCTAGTTGTACCTCAGACAGCTACATGGGAGCTTTCAATACCCCGCTCATACTCACCCACGTAGGGCATGAACCTTATGCTGGACTTTCCCCTCCAGGTGGCACAGAACATTCCCCTTTCTCTCTTCCATAGCAAACCATCCTCTAGGTTTTACCAATCAGTTTATTGGGAGCTCTTACAGATCTTATAATTCAATTAGATCAGCCATAATTGTACAATTGTTGCCACCATCATTTTCAAAACATTTTCTTTGTTCTTGAACTTTTTGATATCAACTCCCCTTTCTCCCCTCCCCCCTCCAAACCCTTATTATATTATTATTGCTATTATTACTATTTGCTGTATCTTACACCATCCCATGTATCCATACACTTATTCATTCGTCTTGAGTGGGGTTATACAGGCATCACTGCTTTCGGTTCATCCTCCCTCCTCTTCCCCCTACTTCCTGTGCCTTCAGGGATCCATTACTCCCATTACTTTTTCTGATGGGTTTATTTATCCTGGATTTCATGTAATTTTAACCCATAAGTCATCCTTGTGCTCACCTAAGCTGACCCAGAGACCAATGACAGAATCAACTGTCTTTATAGGTTTTGGATTCCTTGGATGTAGGCAATATCCTGCTTACAACACTTCTTTGCAACATGTATTATTCCTTAAAGAGAAGAGGAAACCAAATGTTGGAGTTAAATGATGTTCTCGGTGGCGCATTACTGTGGAAAAAAGCAGAGCTCAACTTGTAATCTAGGTTTTCTGCCACCACGTTGTTGCTATGCTAGATGAGGGCTGTGTTCTGACTTGGAAGAGAATGAACGCCTTAGCAGGAAGCAGTGAACTGTCACCTGAAGATTCTAAGGCAGAGTTCATGCACCTGTCCCTTGTGGAATGACTGATGCCTGTCAACTTGCCTTGCCCAGCAAATGCTGATAACAAAAAACAACTGGTATTCACATTGCTTTTGATTTTGAACTCCTGAAGGCAGGTCATGAATTCTCAACTTCTTTCTCCTCTTTCCCTTCAGCCTGCTATACTCGAGTAACTGTCCAGCCCCTCAAGGTTCTTGAGTCTGCTAGCTTTCTGTAAAGGGAAAGGAGAGATCGCTGATCTTCATTTCTCTTTCAGACTTCACACCCTATTAGTATAGATAAAGATATAGGTGATATAGATCTATAAACTTGTACCTGGGTTGAGTCAATAGTTAAGGGGTTTAAACCTACCCAGAGGCCCCTTGGAAGGAAATCCTGGCAGTTTGCTTCTGAAAGATGCCAGCTGTGAAAGCCCTAAGGAGCAGTGTTAGGTGTCCATAGGAGGTTGTCATTAGCAGGAATCAGTTCTACAGTAACTGTCAACAACCACAGTTTATACACGTTTTGATATAACTGTGCTTACAAATAAACCTGTATAGTTATAGACTTATAACTACTTCCCCAACTGAAGTAGTTACTGCTCTCTCTGACTCTTTTGTTCTGACAAGAGGTACCAGTTTCTATCTGATGGAATTTGATTCTACGATTCTATTATTATTATAAATGGAATGTTGTTTATATTTAAAAATATATCCAATATAGTTTTTCTAAAGGATATAGAAACTTTACATTGAAGTTCTAATATTCGTTGCAGATGTCAACATATTGTGTGCATCTTTTGTCTTGGTGGAGTCCCCTGGAGGGACCGCTGAAATGCAGTTGAGGAATGGGGGCGAGAAAGGAGCCAGTGTGATAACCCATGGCTGGTTGGTGTAGGACATGTGGGGTGTGGCTGGTTGGTGCATAGAAGCATTTCGATGTGCTAATGATGTGCTTTCCTCTCTGCTGCTGACATCAGTCTGTCGGGGGCTCACCAATGGTTAAGATTCCTTTAAAGGTTCACAGTGAGTAGAGGGCTCATTGCTTTGGGCCTGTATCATCTGCCATTGGGTTTAAGTGCCACTTGTGTCCAGAGGTATGTGGTAACAGCACTAATAGCAAACATTTGTTGACTGCTTACTATGTGCCACTGTGCTGAGACATTTACTCCCATTCCCTCATTGTCCTTATGACAGCCGTGTGAAGCGTTGCTATCATCATTTTACAAATGGGAATACTGGGAAGTGGAAGCTGTGACTTGTGCATGGATTTAAGGCTAGTTATGGGTGTATGGCCCAGTTGGAATTTGAACCCAAGTCTGTTCTCGCCCAAGTCACTCATATTTAACTGTGATGCTATCTATTCAATATTACGCTTAATGATTAATTCCCATCATTAAAAATAACTCAAATGGGAAGA
This sequence comes from Echinops telfairi, assembly GCF_000313985.2. Classification (NCBI taxonomy): domain Eukaryota; kingdom Metazoa; phylum Chordata; class Mammalia; order Afrosoricida; family Tenrecidae; genus Echinops; species Echinops telfairi. The sequence goes on from NW_022103896.1 coordinate 23,213,150, forward strand.
CTCACTGTCTGCATGAGCCAAAGGTTAGCTTTGTATCAGATCCAGATAAATGAGAGAAAATAGCCAGAATGATAGAAATACAAATGTGCCAACATGCTTCTCCAATGAATATGTGAGTATTTCTTTGCTTCCAGTTAATTTGGCTCTCTCTCTTCCCCATAGGCTAAGGTCAAAAACATTAAGGAATACAAGAAGGAAGAAAATGTTTTGTAACTGAGTGTAGTAGCGATTGTACAACACTGCTTTGTACGATTAAACTATGGAATCATATGATGTCTGGATTAGGTCCTAGTAAAATGGTTTGAAAGAAAAAAAATTGTGAATATTTTTCTGAATGAAATCCTTTGAAGCTATAGTGCTTATTTAAACTTAGGGCAACTGAGTTCCATTAAAAGCTGAACCTTGTTAAACACTTGCATTGAGCTGTTCCCATACAGCAGAGAGCTCTCAAGTGACTGCATTGCCATTGTCTGTTAGAATGCTTCAGCCTGGTGGAGCCAGGCAGAGGGTGGTTCAGCTCCTGGCTCCTTCACTTTAAATATTGGAATAATAATATCTGCTGCAAAGTGTTGTTGATAGGATTCAGTCATGTACCATATCCAGAGCGTTTTACACAATGCTTGGTGTATAATCAGTGCTCAAGAACCGGAAGCAGTTCCTACTCTCTCTGACACTGCTTTTTCGGACAAGAGCTCCATACTTCTGTACGATGGTTGCGTATGTCCTACGGTTCTCTTTGTAAACAAGAAGGGCCTTTGCTGGAGATCTGGATTCCACAGAGAAAGAAGTCTTTCTCCACAGAGGAGGAGTAGGATTAGAGACAGCAGAAGTGTATGGGCTGGAGGCAGCCCGGCCCCAGAAGAAAAGAATTCAAGCGATCAGTGACACCCTCTGAGGAGGCCCAGATGTAGGCCAGATGCTAGGAATCTGTAGACACGTGAGGCCCAGGGATGGCTACACCATGACTTTCATCCATGTAGGCATGAAGAACATTGACTGATCTCACTCTGAGATTATTAAAAGTGACTTCAGGGCTCTGGAAACATGGGTGTTGGAGGCTGGGACTCTAGGGGTGGTCTTGACAATCCTCCCAGTTGAGGAAAAGAATTCCTGTAGATGACAGCCCTGTTCCCATGATAGATGCTTGCTTCACATGCCCTGCTTTTTGCCACCCCCTGAAGGGTGTTCAGTAGAGACATCGATTCTTCGATGGGTAGTGTTTTGAGATATATGTCCCAGTAGAAATCATCTCTCGTGGCTGTACCTAGCACTACCAAAGTTGATATAGCTGTACATTTATAACTCTAGACATTACTCGGCAGTGTTTTCTTAGCATCAGTCAGTACAGACTCTTTTCTTGCTGGGATTCACCACACATGCTGACTCCACATTTTCCACTCCATGCTTTGATAATCATGACTTCCCTTCTAATTCTAAAAGAATAGGAACCTTCTCCACTCTCCCATTCCCTCAGCAGCCTTTCTGAAAACGAAGGGCCAAATGCAAGAGCTGGACCCCGGACACAGGAAGCACAAAACATGTCTTTATGTCTTGCTTCAGGTTTGCTTTTTCTCTCCACCAGCCAGCTCTCAACACAGAAGCTGGGGTGCTTTATCTACCTCCACACCGGTTAGTTTCCTCTTGCTGCTCTAAAAGATTGCCCCACTCTCAGCGGGTTAAAGTAACGCATGCTTACTCGCTTACAGTTCTGTAGCTCAGAAATTGGATATGGGTCTCACTGGACTAAAATCCAGGTGCTGGCAGGACTGTGTTTCTTTCTAGAGGCTCTAGGGCAGACATGTTCTGTTTTTGTTTTTTGTGTCATTCTATTGGGGGCTCATACAACTCTTCCCACCATCCATCCATCCATCCATCCATCCATCCATCCATTGTGTCAAGTACATTTGTACATTTGTTGCCATCATCATTTTCAAAACATTTTTAAGAATCATTTTGTTGGGGGCTTGTACAACTCTTATCACAATCCATACATACATCTATTATGTCAAGCACTTTTGTACATTTGTTTCCCTCATCATTCTCAAAACATTTGCTTTCTATTTGAGCCCTTGGTGTCAGCTCCTCATTTTT
>NW_022103896.1:23216736-23240190 GCF_000313985.2 Echinops telfairi
CTTTTGGGCCTTTCCGGCTTCTAAAAGGTTTCCATATTCCTTGACTCCATCTTGGAAGCCAGTAATGTGCATCTCTGTGACCATTCTTCCTCTCTCTCTGACCACAGGTGGTAATGGGGCGCTATGGTTAAGGACCCAGGTGATTTAAGATTTAGTTAACCCACACGATCCAGAATAATGCTCCCATCTTGAGGTCCTTTCTCAAAGCTGCCAAATTGCTTTCACCAAATAGGACAATTCCACGGATTAGGAGGTGGACATTAATTTCTACAGGGTGTGCGGAGCTGGTATAATTCTGCCAACCACAGCTATCCTCCTGCTCCAAACCCACCATTTCTCCCTTGGGCAACCTCTCTTTTTCTACCCACACCTCTGGTTACCCCTGAATCTTCCACCCTGGGTTTAGTTGAGTGCTTAAACATTTGCACAATTCAGTTACTACATGCTTATACAGAGTCAATGAGTTACTTAGGATGAATGAATGAAGAAAGGAAATTGGCCAGATTGCTTACTGAAGTTCATACAGTCAACACCTTCACTCTGTATCCGTTCAGAAGTATTTACTGGGTACCAGGTCTGTAAGATATGCTTGAACGGGGATGGTTAAAATCTACAGCTAAGTGGCAATGTAGGAAATGCCAGGGCCCTGCCTGGCTTTTCTTGGGAGGGAACTAGGATATTATTGGTGGGGGGTTTTGTCCTGAAAGCCAATAGGAAACCCTTTATGAATGCATAACACAGAGGTTGACAACCCTGACATGCAATTACAAAACATAAAGTAACCGGCCAGCACAACTAAACAAAAGAGTAAGTCACATGGTACAATCCATGTGACAAATGAACTATATCTTCAACTGAATTGAGGAAAAGTTCATCCTAGTTTCTCTTTTATTTCATCTACTGTGAACATTCTTTTGTTATAGGAATGCAGATGTGTGTAATTACATGTTGTTGTAGCTTCAGGTGATACTTGTGCCGCATAGATGGTGCTTAGTCCACTAGCTCCCTCCCCTTCTCCACTTTTGGAGCACACACTAGGACCACACTGTCTGAGCCTCTTGGGGGTGGTGGGACCACACGAAGAGTTCTGGGCAACGAGTTGGTAGCAGAAATAAAAACTTCACGACTTTGCATTGTAAAGTCCTAAGTGTCTATTAAAGGAAACATTCCATCCCCAGCGCTCTATTGATGGGGGTTGTCTTTACTTACAGCCATGCTTTCCTGCAAAACTCCGCCCTCCCCACAGAGCTGGGATCACAACAGGAAGTCTAACTTTGCATTTTGATTGTTAAATTTAATATTATATTTATTCCCTATGTTATTATGGGACTTACATCATTTCAAATACTACATCAAAGTTCATTACCCCACATTTAGTACATCTGTATTGCTTGTTAAGTGATTAATGGAAGTCAATGCCATCACTTAGACATTCTTCTATTGTTATCTACTGCACACACACACACACACACACACACCCCTTTATCTACATAAAACCCCCTTTCCATATTTAGATCATATTTTTAGACTAGATGTTCAGAAGTGAGGCTTTGGAATTGGATCATTTTAAGCTCTTTAGGTGTGTCATCAAATTGCCCTTGGGAGGACGGCGTTGCGGCCTTTGAAGACAGAAGGGTAAAAATGTATGCTCACTGTCCCTCGTCAGCAGTTGCTCTCTGCTCCATACCAAGCTCTTCTGCTCGCCCTTTAATCGCATACCGTATGACCTGTACTTACCACCATGCGTACTGTTCCTTAGCAATTTTGAGGTATAATAGACATGTGAAAAATTTCACATATTTAAGATGTAGTTTAGAGTTGACTTATTTCCCTAAAACGATCACTGTGCTTAAGATAGACATTTCCACCCTCCTCCAGCATTCTTCATGTGTTTTTTTTCTGTAATCCTTTCCTCCCTCAACTTCTGTCTACCACTCATCTTTCTTCTGTCATTGTGGACTAGTTTATTACTTTTTCCAGACTTTTATACAAATGGAAATATAAAATAGGAATCCATGCATGTCCTTTCTTGTTTAGCTTCTTTTACTCATAATTGTGATTTTGAGATGGATTTTTGTTCCTTGAATCCAGGGTTTGTTGCTTTTTATTGATGAGTAGTATCCCATTTAATGGATCTGCTACATTTTGTTTCTCCATTCACCTGTAGACATTAGGATCCTTTTTATGGCGGGGAGGGATTGCATAGAAAGCTGTTATGTACATCTGCATAGAAATCTTTGAGTGAACATGAGCCTCAATTTTTCTCGAGTGCATATCTAGAAATAGAATTGTCTAGAGTGGGATAATATCTAGAAATGGAATGATCAAGTCATGATAAAATGCGTTTAGCTTTTATAAAACTGCCACACAGTGTTACTAATTCTGTTTTTAGAGTCCACAATTTTCTGTTCCCAACAAGGGGGTGTGAAGTTTTAAGTGGGGGTGACGTTTTTGCTCTTTCACGCCCTTGATAAGTCTTGGTATAAAATGTCTTTTTAAATTTTAGCCATTCAAGCTCTGGGTGTGGCCTTCTCCTTGTGGCTGTGATTTGCGTTTCTCAGTGACTAATGATGCTAAGTATTGTTTCATATGTTTATTTTTCATCTGCAGTTGTTCTTGGTGAAGTGTCTGTTCACATATTTTGTGATTTTTCTCAAATTGTATTATTCATCTTCTTAAGTTTGTGGGATTCTTCATATGCTTGGAAGAACTGACAAGTTCTTTGTCAGACATACATTTTGAAATAGTCTCACCAGTGTGTAGTTTGTCTTGTTCTTTCTTTTTTCTAAGAGTGATTGTTGAAGCTCAACAGTTTTCAATTCTGCTGAAACCCAGTTTTGCTCACTCTTTTTTTTCATTTTTGCTGTCCATATTTTTTATTCTTTTTAAGAAATCCTTTCTTAGTTCAAGGTCACTAAGATTTTCACTTATTTATTCCTGCTTTCTATACTTTTAGACCTTACATTTTATGATCTATTTAAAGTTAACTTTATATGTAGTAAGGAAAAGATCCAGGTTTATTTTTCAGTACATTTATTAAAAATATTACCCATGTCCATTGATTTGTCTTGGATTTTTTGTTGTCAATCAATTGGCAATACACTTGAGCATCTATTTCTACACTTTGCATTCCAATTTCCCTAATATATACATCTGTGCTTATGACAGCACCTGACTGTCTTGCTGTAGTAGGTTTATATTAAGTCTTGAAACTTGCAGCTGAAATCTTCTGTTTATTCTTTTTCAAAATCAGTTTGGCTATTCTACTTCTTTTGAATTTCTATGTAAATACTAGAATTAGTTTATCATTTTCCTAGGTAAAATGCCCTTCTTGGATTTTTATTGGGATTAGAATTAACTATACACAGTCATTTTGGAAAAATTGATACCTTTGCAATATTGAGTTTTCTGAACCATAGATATGGTTGATGCTTTCACTTATTTAACTTATATTACTTTTCTTAAAATTTGTTTAGATTTCTACCTACAGGTCTGTCTCATCTTTTGCCAAAGTAATCCCTATGTGTTGCATATTTTTACATGAAAATCTATTTTAAATGATATTTTTGAAATTTTAACTGTTCAGTTACTTTTGCCCAGAACATAGAATTTTATATATGAGCATTGTCTTATTGTTGTTGTCCAGTTGATTTTGACTCATAATGACCCTACATAACAAAGAACAAAATATTATCTGCTCCTATATCATCCTTGCAATTGTTGCTATATTTGAGTCCATTGTTGTAGCTACGGTAGCCACCTGTCTTGTTGAGGGGCTTTGTCTTCTTCACTAACCCCCTACTTACCTACTAAGCATGATGTCCCTTCCTAGGGACTGGTTCCTCCTGGTCACATGTCCAAAAGATGTGAGATGAAGTCTCACTTGGCCACATCCAAGAAACATTCTGGCCGTGCTTCTTCCAAGACAGATTTGTTTTCCTGGCAGTGTAGATAGTACCCAATAGTCTTCACCAGCATCACAATTCAAAGGCATCAGTTCTTCTTTGGTCTGCCTTACTTGTCCAGCTTCCTAGGCATATGAGGTGCGTGGCTTGTGTCAGGTACACCTCAGTCTTCAAAGGAATTGGTTTGCTTTTGAATACTTTAAAGAGATTGTTTGAAGCAGATTTGTCTCATGCAATACATCCTTTGATTCCCTGACTGCTCTTTAATTGGGGTTGATTGTGGGTACAAGGAAAATGAATTCCTTGGCAACTTCAATATTTTCTCCATTTATCACGATGTTTCTTATTGTTCTGGTTGTAGGCAAGTCTGTGTTCTTTATGCAGAGGCATCGTGCACATGGAAGGCTGCCGTCTTTGGTCAGTAAGTGCGTCAAGCCCTTCTCACGGTCTGAAGGGATGCCAAGTCATCTGCACATTCAGAACGGTGTCATCTGAAAGTGGCAGTTTTCTAACGAGCTTTCCTCAACTGGCTTATTATTTCCAGTGTGGTTGGGTTAATTTCTTGGGATTTTCTCCATATACAAATATGTTATCTGTGTTAATAGCCTTTGTTCTTCCTTTCCAATACTCATGGCTGCTGCTTCCTTTTGTTTGTCGCCTTGGGCTAAGACATCCATTGCACTGTTAAGTGGAAGTCACGGGAACGCATTTTTAAAATCTTATTCCTAATCAAAGAGGGAAAGTTTTCACTATGAAGTACAGTGCTAAGTCCAAAGGTATTGTTATTAGGGTCTTAGTTCCTACCTGCCTAGGTTTATGGGAAACAAAAGGTATTTAAGTATGTTTTGGTGAGCAGTGGATGGCTGCGGACAAGTTCAACAACACACTTGTTTTAATCTCATTAGCAGGCCTTCAGACAAAGGTCCTGCTGAAACAGTGGCTTCCAGAAGAATCTGCTGGGTCCATAAAATTTCACGTCCAGAGGTCAGCTCAGATTATGGAAACTATTTTCTGACCTTCCAACAAGGTCATATTGATACCTTTTGGGAGAAGAAAACAGGATGATAACGGGGAAATCGTTATGAAGAAGTTTTAAGAATGTTGAAATCTGTATTGGTATCAGATTGATCTCAAAAGGCCAGCAAAGTTTTGCCAAGGAATCTACCCTCCCTCTCCATGCACACATTACAACAAAGAGCCTATTCATGCTTCCATAGCAACAAGGGCTCGCCTATGAACATTTCCTTGGGAAGCCTTACCCCACCCTCTCTACAGCCCCAATCTTGCCTCTTCAGACTTGATCTTCATCGTCCAAAGTCAAAGAAGATTTAATGGGAACTGTCATTTTGATGTAGTAGAAATCAAAAGGTGTAGAATTGGGGGGACCATGGTTGTCCGTAGGTACCATCGGGTTGCTTCTGAACCATAGTGATTCAGAAGAGACACCACCTGGCCCGTGCCATCCTCACAATTGCAATTATGTTTAAGCTCAATCTTGCAGCTCGCGCGTCAAGGGTCTTCTTCTGTTTCACTGCCCTTCTACTTCAGCACGCATGACATCCTTCCCCAGGAAGTGGTCTCTCCGGACCACACGTCTAAAATATGTGACATAAAATCTCACCGTCCTTGCATCTAGGGAACATTCTGGCTGTACTTCGTCCAAGACAGATTTGTTTATTTTTTGGCAATCCACAATGCTTTCAATATTCTTTTCCAGCACCACAATTCAAACACATCTAGTCTTCTCTGGCCGCCTTTATGCAAAGCCCGTCTTTACCTGCATATGAGGCGATTTGAGAGACCAAGTCCTGGGTCACGGACACCTGGGAATGGTGAGAGGAATTTAGAGAGGTGGAAATACCACATTCCAAAGTATATAACCCAGATGGAGGATCTCTTGAGAAACAACAGTTCCTTAATAATTGGATATTTTTATTTAATAAAGGCCTCTAGGATTTTATAGCCAGCTTTTTGATTTATTTTTCTATTAGCTGTAGAAGACTTTCTATCTGCTTTTGGTAGATGCTTTTTATCCGATTGTATTTAGTGCTATAACTGCTTTCAAAATAGTGCTTAAGTAACGTCCCACAGACTTAGTATGCCATGTTTTCTGTTCCATTCCATTAAAGAGTTTACCTTGTGCACTGTCACTGGTTCCCATCGCCAGCCCTTTCCAGGACCTGCCACTTGTTTTTCATCTTTCTTTCTTCTTCTTTAAAAAAAATCATTTTATTGGGGGCTCATACAACTCTTATCACAATGCATCCATCCATCCATGTGTCAAGGACATTTGTACATTTGTTGCCGTCATCATTCAAAATATTTTCTTCCTACTTGGGCCCCTGGTATCAGCTACTTATTTTACCTCCTCCCTCCCTCAGCCTTGGTAATTTATAAATTACTATTATTTTTTCATGTCTTACACTGTCTGATGTCTCCCTTCACCTACTTTTCTCTTGTCCGTCCCCCAGGGAGGGGGTTATATGTAGACCATTCTGATCAGTTCCCCCTCTCTACCCAACCTTCCCTTTCCTCTCCTGGTATCACTACTCTCATTATTAATCCTGAGGGGGTTATCTGTCCCGGATTCCCTGTATTTCCAGCTCTTTTATGTACCAGTGTACATCCTCTGGTCTAGCCAGATTCATAAGGTAGAATTGGGATCATGATAGTGGTGGGGAGGAAGCATTAAAGAAGTAGAAGAAAGTTATATGTTTCATCATTGCTGCATTGCACCCTGACTGGCTTATCTCCTCCCTGTGACCCTTCTGTAAGGGGATGTGCAGTTGCCTACAGATGGGCTCTGGGTCTCCACTCCGCATGTCCCCTCATTCACAATGATATGATTTTTTGTGCTTTGATGCCCGATCCTTTCGACACCTCATGATCACACAGGCTGGTGTACTTCTTCCATGTGGGCTTTGTTGCTTCTCAGCTAGATGGCCACTTATTTATCTTCAAGCCTTTAAGACCCCAGACGCGATATCTTTTTTCATCTTTCTTTAGGTACTTGAATTTGAATATTCTGACTTGGTTTACCTTTCATTTGACCAGTTCAGCTAAGAACTCCATGTGTGTGTTCTGAATCCTGAATTTCCTCCAGAATCCTCCAGCAAGTTCCTTGCTCATGGGTGGTATTCAGACAATTATCCTTTCAAAACTAGTCTTAATATATTGAAAACTAAAATTTGGTTTAAATTATGGATTATTATTAGGGAGGCTACATTTTTCTCAAGTACTCTTTGTATATTTCTCTTTCATGAGAGGACACTAGTCATTGTTAGTTTTCTTTTGCTTTTGCTCTGTGTCACAAGCCTCATGTTGAAACATTACTTCCAACTGTAGTTTGGCTAGATTTCCAGAGCAATTGGTCATCATCATTGGAATGTGCCTTCCCTAGAAAAGTGGGCTACCCCTTCAGTTGAAGGACGTTCTGCCCTGAAGTCTCCTTGGAGAGATTTTGCTTCAGTCTGAAACGCAATGTTGGGGGGAGAAAATCAGTCAGTCACTTTTCTCCCCTTTAAGAATTTAGGATCAAATATCAAGAACAATGCCTAATCGTTGACCTTCATTCCTTTTCATTAATTGTTTTCTGAAAGTGTATTGGCAACTAAGTATGAAAGGAGATGGAAATATATCATGTGATATATTGAGAAGAGAGTGAAAATCAAGGCTGTACAGTAAAGCCTATGAAAATTAGAGCCTGTGTAAGGCAAAAAACCAACCAGAGAAGGAAAACACAAATATATTTTCAGTTAAATGAGTGATGGAAAAGTGGTAAAACTGTACTCTGTTAACAGGGAAAACTTGTGAGATGCCGAAGAGTCCCATTGAGGGCCCACTCTCCTGGGTTCACTGTCCGATTAAAGTCTTTTAGGAAGAATTGTTTATAAGAGATGAATGGAGGACAGTGGGAACACGATCCCCTTTAGTTTCACAAGTTACACACTGACCTAAATCTTTTCTGAGGGATTTCAGTGGATATATTGGTGTAGGACAAATCATTGGGTTATCATTGCCCAAGGCTACCATTGATTGTGCTCGTATATATGAGCATTATCATTATTGCAATGACTGTTTTAACTTATTATCTTATTAGGGTGTGGCATTAACTTCTTTTTTGGCACAGAAAGATTGAAACTCCTGGTTGATTCCAAGCCCATGTACAACACACCATGAATCTTAGGAAGTCTGGGAGGTCATGTTTCTCTTTTGACGTATCTAAAAATGGCAATTGCTTCCTGAGATAACAATTAGAGTAATACAGTCTAGCCAGCTTGCATGCTGACTTCATATCAGTGTTGAGATTGGGCAACTTGTAATTTTCTCCATCTGCATAACCGAGCACTGTGCTTCCTTTGGTCAATATTTTAAGAGTGGCATTTTTCTCCTCCCCAGGATGAGGGGGGGAAGGCAAAGTATAAATATTTAACTCCCCCCCCACCCTCCACCATCAGTTGCAGAGCTAGACCCAGTAGTAAGATCAATGGAGATCAGTAGATGGTGTTGACTGTATTGCTGATAAAGTAAATTGGATCATGTGACCTTAGTTCCTTAGCTAAGGGAGTTTGCTAATCCCTCAGCACTGAATAGACAGCCTCACACCCACTACTCCTTTTGTGTCTGATGCAGAAAGGACAATGGAGGTCTTCCCCAGAGGGGAGCCCCCATGGGTACCATGAGAGAGACTGAGGAACTCCTATTTTATTTCTTCTCCGAAACTCAAAACCTCATCATCATCACTACTCTTAACTTAGAAGTGAGAAGATTTAGCTGAATTTCTGCCCAAGGTCACACACCCACAGCGGGCACTAAACGTTTCTCCTGACAACAACGCTGGGGTTACCTTTGCCTCTCCTCGGCTGCGAAGAGTGGAACAGAGAGGGTCAAGCTGAAGTCCTGCTCATGGCGACACCAACAGTGGGAACTAAACATTTTCCTTTCCCAAGTGCCTTGGTGACCTTCTGAGAGTCAATTTGTGAGCTGCAATGATGCCAGGTTTTCATCCCTGAAGTCTTTCTCTTTGAAGGGAAATCGTCAATGTTAAGGTCATTGGATGCTAGGCATCTTGAATTCTAATCCCAGAGCTGGTAGGTCTTTATCCAGCATAATCTCAGTTTCGTCATCTGTGAAGTGAGGGTACTACTATGTAACCACCTCATCTGATGGACGTGAACATTGAGTGAGATTACACATATGAATGTGCTTTGCAAAAAAAAGCAATCTGTGATTCTTCAGTGTGCTTCTAGTCGCAGTCACTGCTAAAAGAGAACATGCTGCTTGGAGAATGTAGTAGGAATAGTAGCAATCACCCTCCCACTGCTACCACGTTGATTCAGATGTGTATCCACCCTGTAGGACAGAGCAGAACCGTTCCCTGGGGTTTCTGAGGCTGTAAGCAGAAAGCCTTACCTTTCTCTCTGGGAGCAACTGGTGGAGTTAAACTGCGACCTTGTGGTTACCAATTCAATCTGTCATTCACTATGCTGCCAGGGCTTTAAAAAATAATTATAGCTACCTTTTTTTCTTTTAATGTCTGCTCATGTCAGGCCACTGTGCTAGGCACTTTTGACAGTTAGGGATTTATATCCACATAGAAGGGTCGCAATTCTCAGTGGTTTCATGAGATCTAACAGAATATATTCTCTTCCATAATGAGAACTGCTAGGAGCACCAACCCAGGGTCTGGCCTGTCAATTTTGGGCAACTACGACAGTCAGGACAAGTCTCTAGCTTGACATCTGATCCATGGACTTGGAACTTGGTTATCTCTTCAGTTGTGTGGGGGCATTTCCTTGATGTAAACCTCTCTTTAAATAAATATATATACAAGGAGCCTTGGTGACATAGAGGATTACAGATTGGATTGTTAAAACCACAAGGTCAGCAGTTCAGCTCCACTAGTTGGGTTACCCATGGGGCTGCTAACTCGACAGTCAGCAGTTTGATATCACCAGCCTCTCCGAGGGAGAAAGATGAGGCTTTCTAAAGCTATAAGAGTTACAGTCTTGGAAACTCACAATGCTAGCCTGTCCAACAGGGTCGCTATCCGTTAGCATGGACTTGATAGCAGTGAGTTTGGTTTGATATTAATGCATGCACATACAAACCCTGGCAGAGTAGTGGGCTATGTCTTGGGCTGCTAACTACAAGGTCAGTAGTTTGATCCCACCAATGGATCCATCGGACAGAGATGAAACTTTCAGCTGTTGTAAAGATTTACAGCATTGGGAACCCAATGACGCAGTGCTATTCTGTCCTCTGGGGTCCTGCTAAGTCACAAATGACTGGTTGGCATTGAGTGAGCGATATGTTCATGGATAAGCTTCACTAGTTTTGCTTAGGATAGTAGATTACCTATATTCTTTCTATATTCTATTAATATACAGTCCGTTTGTGTTTTAGTATGTTCTCTATACAAATGACAATAACTGCAAATTCTGACCCTCAGCTTACATTGTAGGGAAACGGCTTACTTTCTCCTCTCATACATTTAAGGCGTTCACTTTACTCATTGCAAATCTTTGCTCATGTTTGTTGCGTTGGCTTATGGGAAAATGAGTTGCTACCAACTACAGACTTCCCACAAAAGGGAAGGAGGGAACAGAGCCTCACTCAAATGCTTCTGGTCCTTGAGCAGCAGCAGCAGCTGCCTGGACTCATGGGGACTCTGTGCGTTTGACCATTTTCCACGGCTGATTTTCCCAAAGAAGGTCACCAGGCCTTTCTTTCAGGGCACTCCTGGGTGGGTTTGAACCGATGTCTTCTCATCCCTCAGCGTGACAGTAAATGGTGTCAGAAGTGGGTTTGAGGGTGAGCAGGGTAGGGGAAAGAAAGTAGGCCATGGATGGCATTGTTCGGGTCAGTAAAGGCAGACATGACTCTCCCTTCTCTTTGCTCCTGAGCCCTCTTGGTTTGTTTGAATGATTGTCCTGGTGCTGCTACAGTGAAGGCAGAAGGAAGGGCCGAGTCTTATGTCACATGCAGTCCATCTGCTCTCAGTGCGTTTAGCTGCTGCCTTTGGCCCCCACTCCCCTGTCTTCCCCTCCTCCCAGGATGAGGGCCAGCTGGTGACAACTCACAGAAAGGCAGAGCTCTCTGTCCTTCGCCATTGTGCTGGAGAACTAACTAAATACAGTGGATGCGCTACATACTGGCTTCCCTCTGCCTCATTAAGAGGTCTCGATGGATTAATTCCCAAGTGATCGAATCTAGTTACTTTACTGTGGCAAAGTGAAATTAGTGTAAAGCAACAAGGAGCCAGATTAATGTGACCCCAGGAAATAATCCATAAAAAACTTATGAGGCCTTTAGCAGGCTGTAAATTGGATTTCAGAGAGTGGGGGGAGGAGGGGGAGGAGGAATCATGTTAAAAACAATCCGTTCATAATGAATAGGGCTAATATTTTAACACTTCAAACTAGAAGAAAACACCAGAGTAAACAACTCTGAGAACCCAATGGTAATATATTCTAACATGTGTAAATAATTGAAATTGTGATTATAACCCTAACTGATTTTTTCTTTGCTTTATGTCTGCTGGGAAGTGTATTGTTCATTGAACATCGCAGGGCTCTAAATCAAAGCAACAAAGGGGATGGGCAGGCAGAAGGAAGAGATGAAAAAGAAAATGATCTTGTCTGGGGACATCAGTTGTTTACAGGCGGAAGAGTCCGTGGTCGGGAGCCTTTGTAACCAGCGGTTGCGTCTTTGTAAAGATAGACCCCATCACAGGCCGCGGCAATTGCAGCCGAGTCTGAAAGAGCAAATAAGCAGCTCATTAGGGCTGAACAGTATTATTCTGGAACCAGGAACCAACTTCTGAAAGCAAGGAAGAGTGGTCTGAAGGCTGATGAGGTAATACGCTTCTCTCTTTCTCTCCCTCCCTTGTTCTTCCTCAGCTGCCTCTCTCTCCCTCTCCCTCTCTCTAACAGGGTCCTTGCTGGGAACTCAGGTTGCCCATGGGTGCAGAGTCGAACAGCTACCCAGGGTGTTTCAGGCTGTGAGCCTTCAACTTTTCTCTGAGTGTTCTCAGCTCACCAGAGCTCACTAAAATCTGTTCTCAAACTAACCTTGCTTTCATCCTGTTTGGGGGTTAGAGTTCTTTCCAGAGCCGGCAAATACTCCATCCATTGAGCACGTTCCACTTGATTTCTTCATGATTACAGCCACCCATTGAGAACATTTCTTTTTCACTTCACAGTATCTTTTAAAAAAAATCATTTTCTTGGGGGCTCGTATAACTCTTATCACAATCCATCCATCCATCCATCCATCCATTGTGTCAAGCACATTTGTACATTTGTTGCCATCACCATGTTCAAACATTTTCTTTCTACCTGAACCCTTGGTTTCAGCATCTCATTTCCCCCCCTCCCTGCCCCCCCTACCTTCCTCATGAACCCTTGATAATTTGTAAATTATTATTATTTTTTTCATGTCTTACACTGTCCGATGTTTCCCTTCACCCATTTTTCTGTTGTCCATCCCCCTGGGAGGGGGTTAGAGGTAGATCACTGTGATCGGTTTCCCGTTTCTCCCCCTTCCCCTCCTGGTATGGCTACTCTCATTATTGGTCCTGAGGGGCTTATCTGTCCTGGATTCCTTGTTTCCAGCTCTTTCTGGACCTAGCTTACAGTATCTTTTAACTGTCCTGAATTGTTCTTCTTTCTTTGTCAATGGTGCCGCTGAATTTGAAGATACCTGCCAGGGGAGAGAGTCTGGTTGTCATATTTCTGATAGAATACATCTTCTGGCTTGGTTAAGAAGAAGGTTTGCTGAGAACTCTCTGGAAGTATGCCATTGCTTCATCTCCTGAGGGCAAGAAACATAAAGACCTTGCTTGTCAATGTGAGCCTATACCTCATCCTCCGTATGAGCCACATCCCCAGTCCCAAATCTAAAGTCGAAATCCACTGCCCTAGAGTCCACTCTGCTTCATGGTGACCCTGCACGGGGCTGCTGAGATCGAAACTCTTCCAGGGGACAGGCCCATCTTTCTCCTACAGGGTGATGGTGGTTAGCAGCCTGTACACTGGACACTAACGTCGATACTAAAACGAACCTCCCGTTCATTCCTCTGCTTCCTCTCTCCCTTCCTCCCTCCCCTCCCCTTCCTCCTCTCTTCCCTTCCTCCAGCCCTCCTTTCCTTCATTCTTGTCTTCTATCCGTCTAAAAGTTTGCATGCCATCCAACTGCTATCCTGGTGAGTCCTAAATTCCCCCAGGCTGCCAGGCCTTTCTCCCACTTTGTCACTGATAGGTTGGAATGGATAGTCTGATGTCTGGCAGTTCCATGCCTCTGAGATTGTGCCCCGGGATGAACTCTTTCTAGATAGCTCTACTTTGGGAATGACCAGAAAGATCTGGAGCCCCTTCCCCATCTCTCTGTGGAACCCAACCCACATCCCACAAAATCGAACACATAGTATGTTCAGTCTGTGCACAGCTTTTGACTTTTTGAGATATTTCGGATGATTTTGGATAGCTCTTTTGCTCTTTATACCAGGACTCGTTTCTGCCCACTCTCCCCACAGTGTCTTCAGCCAGCAATCACCTCTTTGGGTTTTCAGGTATTACGTGAACCTAGAAATTAAGTCTGGTTTACAAAATCTTGGGAAACTCCACTGACTTCAAAATTCAAACTTGCATCATGCCTTGTCTCAAGTTAAGTTCAAAGAACCAAACTTTTAAAAAAGTTTGTGTCAAGCAGAGGCTTGCATTCCTCCCGGATCACCGTAGTAACCACATCTAATAACAAGCAACTGCTATGGTCAGAAATGAACTTGCAAAAAAGCAGCTTTACCCTGAAATCAGGTCCTGATAGTTTCATCTAAGGAATTTCATGGCCTTGTTTCCCATGAGCTAGTTAGCATTTCAAAACCTCTGAAGAGGGCTCTGCTGGTGCTGTTGGGTAAGGGTTGGATTGCTAATCACAAGGTTGGCAGTTCAAACCCACGAGCTGCTCCTCTGGAGAAAGATGAGGCTATCTGTTCCCTTAAACATTTATAGCCTTGAAAACCTAATGTTGGGCCACTAATAGTCAGCATTGAATCCATGACAGTGGATTTTGGTTTGGACCAAGGTCAGCAAATTCTTGGTACCTGAGCTATTTTTCCCAGCTCTCCATATCCTAACACCAACAAGGAAGACAGCACACAGTAAGTGTGGGGGAAGTGGAGAACTTCAGTCTCATTTAGCTATGCTCCAGTTAAAAGGGATAGATCCAGTGGGACTATAGAGTCTTTAGAAGCCTGAGTGGGGTGAGCACTAGGCTGCTAATTGAAAGGTCAGCCATTTGAATCCATCAGTTCCTCCCAAAGAGAAAGATGAAGCAGTCTGCTTCTGTAAAGAGTTATAGGCTTAGGAACACCGTGGGAGAGTTCTACTCTGCCTTACAGGGTTGCCCCAGTTGGAATGGATGCACCAACCGTGAGATTCCATCTCGAGGAAAGAAAAAAACCTTGATCCCAGGCTGATAAGAGGAAGGAGTGGCAAGGCAGATGCTCACGCTATGTCTCAGGCCTAAGGCAGGCCCTGCGCATGAGAGACGCTTGCATTTGCTGACGAGCGGAGTGAGGGCAGGCAGGAAGGATTGGGCCCCTGTGTTGAAAAAGGAAGCTAGAAGCAATGCTACCAAACTGGGATCCCTTAGCTTAGAGACATTGCTGTCCTAAGCCACCATGTATCCGGTGGGAGGGCTTGCTACTTCGCATTAGAGCT
Organism: Echinops telfairi; assembly: GCF_000313985.2. Lineage (NCBI taxonomy): Eukaryota > Metazoa > Chordata > Mammalia > Afrosoricida > Tenrecidae > Echinops > Echinops telfairi. The sequence goes on from NW_022103896.1 coordinate 23,231,363, forward strand.
GTGGTGTTTTTTGTTTTGATTAGTTTTTGTTTTCCCCCTACTGGATCATTGGCTTTTGGACCGAAGGGCCAGTTTGGAATCCTCTGCTGGGTTTCACTGTGTAGGCTAGATCAATGAGTTCAGAAGGACGTTGGCTTTAGGACACTGGGCAGCATTAGGAGGAGCCCTGGTGCGCAATGCTTAAAGCACTCAGCTGTGACCGGAAGGATTGGTGGTTCCCATTCACCAGTCTCTTTCCTGGGGCACGAGGTGGCAGTCTGGTTTTGCAAAGATGGGTAACCTTGGAAGCCCCACGGGACTGCTCTGGATGGTTAATGTGGCTCAAAGGCGGCAGCTTTGGCTTGGGGTTGGGACAGCCCTTTGTTGTTTTGCATGTGCTGCACCAATGGCTGACTTCAGGCTGGCTTATCAAACCAAAGTTGGCCAAAAGCGAAGGAAGCTGTTAGGATTGCCTTGCAACGGATTCTAAACAGAGGGTGGGGAAATGCAATGGACAGAATAATATGAAAAAGTCTTTACACAGTTCTTTCCCAAGGCACTCAGGGCACTTTGAAGATATTAATTAATGCTTGTTTAAGTCTTATGGGGTGGGGACGGGGCAGGGGTTATTAACTTGTTTTATAGGGGAAATGAAGCAAGAGTGCTTTAATGAACTCCATCGTATCAAGCAGTAATTAGGTAGAAGAATACAGTGTCAGGCCCCCGACTCCTTTTTCTCGGGTCCTTGCTCACCAAAGCAGATGCAAGGTTGTTCCTGAATCGCAATCAATCCTGAGTGCATTTTGGAAAGCCACCTCCTGCCTTCCCTGCATGCCTATCCTCCGAGCAGGTGTTCTAAGCCCTTTCCGCCTGTCCAGGCCCCCGACCTGCCCCTCACCTCTGCTCAATGGATGAAATGACCTCCTGTTTCACAGAGATCTTGGCACTAGGTACCATGAACTCCCAACAGCCCTCCCCTCCGACGCAAAATTGATTTTTATCTTTACCCACTTTCCTGCTCATTCTTGTCCCAGAGCTCATCACCTATCTACCCCTGCTCTGGGATGCAGGCATTGCCATCTCCCCCTGCGGGGTGCGCCGCTGTCTGCCACATCCTTTCCCTCAGTGCTTTAATCTCCCCTTCTCCCTTAGCTGTTCCTCACAAGCTACAACCAGGACCCCAATTCTCCCTTCCAAAAAGCACGTTCCCTTGGCCCAGCTCTTCTTTCAGGAGCTCTCTCTCTCTCTCTCTTTCTCCCTAGAATTGCTGATTGTCTGAGAAGAGCAGTCTGCATGCTGCTCTTGCAGACTTTTGGAGCAGATTATTTGAATGGCTCTTTTCTCCTGAAGGATCCCTGATGGTGCACTAGTCAGGCATTGGGCTGGTACATGAAAAGTCTATGGTTCAAACCCACCAGCTTCTCTGTGGGAGAAAAATGAGGCTACCTGCTCCAGTAGAGATTTATACTTATGGAAACCCAGGGAGCCTGCTCTCCTCTCTTCCACAGGGTTGGGATAACCTGGGATCAACTCCAAGGCAATGGGTTTGGGTTTTTATTTTTCTTTTCTCTGAGAGGCACAGGATCTCTGCAGCCATGTCACTTGGACTCCAGCCCTTGCCAGAGGACGGTTGGTCATGTGCTAGTTACATCATCTGGTGTCAATTTGCAACTTGAGAGGATTAAGAGTGAAGGGGTGGAGTCTAGTCTGTCAGTTGGGTCATAGCCAATGAGGCCTCTGTATGGGCATGGCTTTCTCCTAATAATTCCTGGATTTCCTCCTTAGAGGCAGGAGAAACTCTCTCTCTGCTCATTCCCTGTGAGACATCCCTGAGGACAAGACACATGGCACTCTGCTAAAGACTCCGATGCCCTGGGAACTGGAGAAACCACATGGAGACCCCTGCCAGCGCTGAGATGCTTACAACGCCACTGTATCTAAAGACTTTCTACCCACTGGCCTGTGATTGTCCCGCCTTTGGCATCATTGCATGTGTTTCATGAGTCTGAAGAGGACTTTATAGAACGGTATTGGACATATGAGCTAATATCAGACTTATGGGCTTGGATTGGGGTGGGAGCTTTCTTAATGTACAATTACCCTTCATATAAAACCCTCTCTTATACACAGAGGATTCTACAAGGATTTGTTTCTCCAGTCTTCCCACTGGACTGACACACTGGATCCCTGCTCTTAGCATGGCTGCTCTTATGGCGACTCTGTGAGGAAAGTGCTCCTTGCCTTCCTACTGACGGACACCCTTTACGGCTGCCATCCCTCTGTCCGTTGGCCATGCTTTGGCGCCTTGGACGTCACTGTGGTTCTGGAAGTTCTCGCTGCCATCGAGTAATTTCTGACTCATAGCAACCTTGGAGGAGAAGGTTGAACTGCCCCTGAGGGTTTCTGAGACTGTAGCTCTTGATAGGAGTAGAAAACCTCTTCTGTCTCACATGGAGTGGCTGGGGCTTTGGAACTCCTGACCATGTAGTCACCAGGAAACCAACAGGACCATGTATGGTGGACAGGTTTCAGCTCCCAGTTAGCCAATACAAACTCTCTGGATCACAACAGAGTAATGGCCAAGCCAGCGCGGGCTGTTCCCCCACCCTAGATTAGAAGTTACTCATAATGCACCATGACCATGTAGGTGGATTTGTGCCGACCTGTGCTGCCAGGATAACACAGACCAGACAGCCTTCTGTTCGGTGGCACTTGGGTTGCAAGGAGTCCGAGCTGCCTGGGGGACAGCTTATTGACAGCAAAGCCTTCACAGCAAGCTGACTTGGGGAGACAGTGTATCTCCTTTTATTCTCAAATTTGACCTCATGTCTGAAAGAAAGGCTTGTTTTTCCCGTGGCGTTCTGCTGAGTTTGTACATTTTTAGGAGGAATGACTTACATATTTGAAATTTGGACCTTCATTCTAATTGGAAATGAGAAGAAAGCATTAGAAAAAACCTCTGCGTCATGGGATGACTACCATTCATAGCTCCTCAACTGTTTCTGTCCCAATCTCAACACACAGATGAAGGAGTCCTTGCGGTCTTCAAGGGGATATTTGTGTTAGTGGGCTTTAAGGACAGGGCAGAAAAATACAACTTCACCAGTTGCCTGCAGGTCTCACAAGCATTTCGTTTCCTCCATTTGGACTAAAAGAACTGATTGGAGCGACGAGAGGGCTAACTATATCAGGGAGGTTGTTATAGACTAGGGAGGCATCCTCATGGAGGGGAGAGATAAGCTAAACACAGGTATTGATGATACTTCCTTGGGTTACAGGTAAGGAACGGATATGTTAAAATCTAACGAGCCCTGGTGGCGAAGTAGGACTGACAGCCTTGTAACCCTTAGGGAGTCCTGTAGGGTCACTGTAAATTAGCGTGTATTTGATGGCAATGGATTTTTTTTTTTAACGTTAACATTCTACAGCTCACTTGTCACCTTTTTCTGATGGTGGTGGCTTAATTGTTGATGGAAGCACCGCCACTGGTATTGCAAATACCAGTGGGTCAATTATGGTGAGCATGTTTCAGTAGAACTTCTAGATTAAGACTAGAAAGAAAGATGGGAAGATTTATTTCTGAAAACTCTTCGATAAAAACCCTATAGGTACAATATAGGGCTGTCAGATAGAGTGCTGGTTGGAAGCAATTACGGACTCCAGCATGCTGGTGATCCTGAGGATGACGTAGGATCAGCGGTGTTTTATTCTGTTGTACATGGTGGGATCAGTGCTGGATGGATGGTAACTCACAACGGCAGTGTTACAAATGGGCATTTGATGCCAAACTAAAGGTACCCAAAGCAAAGCAAAACAGAACTACAGATGCTAATCTTCAGCTAAAGAGCTCTAATGATGCAGCGGTTAAATGTTTATCTTTTTCACAGACAGACTACAGCCCCCGAGTCAGTTCTACGCTGACCTGTAAGGAGTTAGATGAGTTAGAGTTGATTTAAGGCAATAGGATTTAATCTTCAGATGTACCTCTAGCTAGCAGCCACCAAGGGGACATTGCTACATCTGGGAATCATGTCTGGAATACCGTTGAAATCAGGCCTTCGTGAGGCCAGAGTGACCCATTCAGCCTATGTCCTGAAGGAACACGGGGTAGTGGGTGGGTAGGGACTGAAGAGACATACATTCTGTGATGAGGACAGTGAGCCAGGCTCCCCTCAGGGTGTGATGGGTGTGTCTGATGGAGAGGAGGGGCGAACACTCTGGGGAGGAACTATGGAGCAGTTCTTGAAAGGAACTAGCCCAGCAGCAGGACAGGGTGGGAGTGGAAAGGCACTTAGAGAGATAACATGTGAACATTTGGGGAAGAAAGGATCCTAAGAGGACAGTGTGCAAGATAAAGCCAAAGAAGTAGGCAGAGTCTGGAGCAAACATTAACTGATGTTGAAAATTTCCAGTATCAATAAAAATGGGGGTAAGGAAATATAAAGAATTAAACACTGCAGAGAAAGGATTCTGGTTGGGAAAGGGAAATGGAAATTCTTGGGATTTAGAAAACCCTTTAAGATCACTGTGAACCAGGAGGCATGTGGGTCTCAGAGACCTAGACACTAAAAGAGCCCAGTGCTCTTTTCTGGTCTCTGTGGTCCAGACCACGTTCCTGTCACACAAGTGCTGTGCTCTTATATGTCAAGTGAAACCTACTTTCTACCGTGTTTGTTTTCACCTTTGTGCCTTACTCTTCACAGCTGGGAGCAGGGAGATGCAGCCTGACTGCTCTTCTTTATCTGAGAGTTTAATCTCTCGATCTCTAGACTTTTATTTCAAGGATAGATGCTTAATGCTGTAGGTGGTATATTCTCCATGGGGAGAGGTGTAGAGCGGTGTGTGGCTTGGCTTGTCACCGCAGATGTCACAGTTAGTGGAAACTATACCTGTTGTGCTCATGGTCTCAAATGGCTTACCTTTGTAAACAAGTTTTCACAATGGAACTGGCAGTTGTATAGAGGGTTGGGCAGTGTTTGTAAAGGAACAAAGAAATACTTGATTGGTTTTAGAGGGTGTGGAACACCTTCGCACACAATGCTAGGCAAACATTTTAAAACATGGCACAGGCAATGATTACAAAAATCAATAAATAAAACAAAGAAACAAACAAACCAAATACAATAACACCGCTTCTGAGATGGCATGCTTTGTTTTTCCTTCTTTTTTCTTTTCTTGTTTGTGTTTTTGCTATTCTGAAAGATAGCCTTAACAGTAACATCAAGAGAAAGGGTGGCCTTTATTGAGCTCCTATTATGCTCCATTTGTTTCCACATAGGCTGCTTCTCCACAACCCAGAGAGGCAGTGAGGGAGGACAAGGCTTCAGTTCCCAATTTATGGACAAGGAAACTGGGGTCCAAAAAGATTCAGTAGTTTTCTTTAGGAAAAAACAGAGACAGTCAGAAGATTTATGCTCCTTTGAAATGCCTGTCAAATGCTAATGCTTCAGTGTTTCTCATGACAATAAGTTACAATAGTTTGGGGCCTCTTTGCTCACAGGGCCCCATCATCCCCCCTTTGTCAATACTGAGGCTACGCTTTGACGCAAACACAGTGTACGAACATTGAAGAGTGTCTATATCACAAGCATGGCTTAATAAGTCATTCTCATAACTGAACACATCGAAGCCCGAGATTCCGCATCTAGAAGTAACGCATTGTTAGCATCCCCAAAGGTCCATGCTGGTCCCAACCAACTCACACTCCCCTCCTCCGAAGTGAACTACAATCCTGACTTCTACCATAGGCTGGTCTTGCTGCTTCTGTACACTGCTCAGGGATGCACATAGTCTTCTGGCTCCAGCTTTTTTTGGCTGAACATTAGGTTTTAGAGATTGTATATCATTAAAGGGTTTTTATTGTTATTATAAAACTCTCATTGATGTAGAGTATTTTGTTGTGCAAATTCCACAAATTATCCATGTGTCTGTTACTGAGGGACTGAATAGTTTTTCCTTCTGTTTTTCTTTTTTTGTGGGGGCTTCTGGAAGACAGAAAATGGCACTTCAAGCATACTAATAGCTGAAACCTTCAAATGTGATATCTTACATGGCATAAGGGCCTTTGTAGACATGAGAATCTTGAGATGGGGAAGTGATCATGGATGGTCTGGATGGACCTAATGCAACCACAGTAGTCTTTGTAAGAGGAAGAGCACCGCCAGCCCCGACTCCCTGGGAGAGGCTTCTGCTTCCTAGGCATCCTGTGGCACAGAGGATCGCTCCTTCCTAGGGTTTCTACCGTCATTCTTTTTGAGAGCCGACAGCCTCCTTTTTCTCCCATGGAATGGTTTGTGGGTTTGAACCGTTGACCTTAGGTTTGGCCAAAACATTGGGCTATTCGGGGTAGTGTCATGATACACATTCTAGTCCATGTATTTTCGTAAGCATATCATACATTACTCTTGAGTTTATATCTGGGAGGACATAGGATCTGCCTATGTCCTGTGTAGAGTTATCACTCAACAAAAGCTATATTCAGGTCCTTACTCTCAGTACGTCTTTAACCCATGGATGTTGTTCCATTTTATGGTTTCACGAGCTTTGGGTTATATTTATATAAAGATTTTTAGTTTAATTCAATTATCCTGTGAGGACATACTTTGTGTGATTCCAATCCATTTACATTGATCATGTTGTTTTAGGACCCAGGGCATTTCCTGTCTTGGTGAATGCTAGGTGCACTTGGAAAGAATGTCTTTTCTTCGGTTGCTGGGTGGAGTTCTGTCAGTAACTAGACCCAGGGGGCTGGTGGTGGCGGTCAGTTCTTTATGCTTGCTGACACTGTCTTTTCATTTCCTACGCTATGAAGAGAGGGCTGCTACAGTCTCTAGGTATAACTTTGGATTCTCCTCTTTTTCCGTTCAAACCTATCAGTTTTGCTTCTCGCATTTTGAAGCTTCTTTGTTTGGTGTGCACACGTTTAGCCTTGTACGTTTCTCAGTGATATCCGCTTAGGTGCATGGCAGAGCTTACATTTTCCACGTGTGTGTGGAACCTGAAGAAAAATCTGACAAAGGCAACATGGGTTCTTTATTGTAGACTTATGTTCTTTTAAAAGAATTCTTTACCTAAAGCTAATTTCTAAAAGCTCTGAACTCTTTTAATGTTCACTGAGGCCAGTTCCCCTCCTTGGCCAGACACTGAACACAGAAGGGGTGGAAGAGCTTATCACTGAACAATTTCTAGGTCAGCAAAGTCACAGACACCTGCTCGTGCAGCTAGCTTGTGACTTTTTCACAAAAAACGATTCGTTTTTGTTAGAGATTAATTCAGTTTACAGATTCTGAGTGGATGAGGTTGACTTCCCGAGTCCTGTCCAAGGGCTCCCTGTGCTTTGGTTTCCCTTCATCCCTGCCCCTGAGATGATAAGAATGGGCCTCAGGAGAGGAGGAACATGCCTCCTTGACACAGAAGACAAGAGGAGACGAACCAGACCCCAGGAGACTTGCAGCACTAAGGAAAACCAAAGGTTTAGTAAGATCTTCCCCCTTTCCTCAGAAGTGTTGGTCATTCAGCCTACTGCACTGATGATTCCACCATGAGCTGGTGAAATGTGGCAAATTCCACCACCTCGGGCTTGCTCTGTTTAAGTCAAGGATCAGCAGTGAGCAGGGCATGGTGCAGGACCTGCCTCTACAGCAAGCAGTGCTTTCAGAGAGCAACGTGAGGAGGGGGGAAAGGGTTGGGAAGGAAAGAGAAATGAAAAAAGTCCCTAAACACATTTCTCTTGTTTCTTTTTATATCTGTCAAGTTCTTTAAAATTTTTTTAAATTTAATAAATTATATTATTGGGGGCTTGTACAACTCTTAACACAAAATCCATCCATCCATCCATCCATCCATCCATCCATCCATCCATCCACCCATCCATGATGTCAAGCACATTTGTACACTTGTTGCCATTATCATTTTCTAAACATTTTCTTTCTACTTGAGTCCTTGATATCAGTTCATTTATTCCCTCCCTCTCCCATCCTCCCTCACTTATGAACCCTTGATAATTTATGATTTTTTTTCATGTCTTGCACTGACTGATGTCTCCCTTTACCCACTTTTCTGTTGTCCAGCTCCCTGGGTGAGGGTTATAGGTAGATCATTGTGATCAGTTCCCCCTTTCTCCCCCCACCCTCCCCTTCCCTTCCTGGCACCGCTACTGTCAATATTGGTCCCGAGGGGATTATTGTCCTGGATTCCCTGTGTTTCCAGCTCTGATCTGTATACCAGTGTACATGCTCTGTTCTAGCCAGATTTGTAAGGTATAATTGGGGTCATGGTCATGGGGTGGGGGAAGCATTAAAGAACTAGAGGAAAGCTGTATGTTTCATCAGTGCTATACTACACCAAGACTGGCCCGGCTCTTCCCCGCAACCTTTCTGTAGGGGATTTCAATTGCCTACAGATTGGATTTGGGTTTCTACTCCTCACTCCCTATCTCACTCACACTGACATGCTTTTTTGTTCTGGGTCTTTGATGCCTGATACCTGATCGCATCAACACCTCATGATCACACAAGCTGGTGTGCTTCTTCCATGTGGGCTTTGTTGCTTCTGAGCTAGATGGCCACTTGTTTATCTTCAGGCCTTTAAAACCCCAGATGGACTCTGGGGCCAGGACGTGGCACCCCATTAGACTCATCCAGAAACCGCTCCTAAAGGTCAACAAACAGACCTTGATTTACTAACAGGCTTTTTTTGGTTGTTGTTTGGTTTTTTTCCTCTTTCCGTTTTCTTTCTTTCTTTTCTCTTTCAGCCTATCTGTTCGGTTTTTTTTTTTTCCCCTTTTTCCTCTTTTTTAAAATTTTGTATGTCAGTGGCTCTATTGTTTGTTGGCTTGTCAGTGCTGCAGC
>NW_022103896.1:23242044-23244150 GCF_000313985.2 Echinops telfairi
GATTATTAGAACAAAGTGTTCTTGTGTTGAGGGAGTACTTGAGTAGAGACCCAATGGCCACCTGCTTCCTTAATACTAAACCTACAAATACATGTAGCAAGATCTATTTCCCCATCGTCATATATAAATATTTTTACATATGCACATGCCTGTATTTAGATCTCCATAAATGCCTCCTAGTTCTTTCCTCTTGTCCCACTATCATGTTCAGCCTTCAGTTGGGTTTCAGTAATTCATCTCGTTTACATTGCCCTACCAGGCTTCTTACATCCTCCTTACCATTGATTTTTGATCACTTGTTCTCTTGTTCCTGGGTTTGTTAACACCCACTTCCTTTCCCCTGCCTCCTCCTCTCCCATGTGCCCCTGGAGCTGTCATCCTGCTGTTTTCTCCTCTGGCTTGTTTATCCCGTCTATCTTATCTAGATAGACCTGCAGAGATAATAATATGCAGGAACACAAGATCTGTCAATTTCTTATGCTTCAACTGGAATAATAGATGGCCACCAGATTGAACACCACGCTCAAATCCGTTCTCACCATTCAACTACCGTGGATTAACTGCTTAAAATGTGAGCTTTACTTTATAGCATCAGCATCGCCCTTAAATGAATTATGGACTTGTATTCACTCCAGAGTAATCTATTACCTGCCACATAACAGAAAATGCCATTTATTGCAATTTGTGCAAACTATAAATCAATACATTATTACTTAGAAGGCATGCAAGCTGTGGCTATATTGCATACTCTTGCATTTGGTAATGATGTGTGTCTTGGCGGGGCAGGGGAGGAGTAGAGATTCACTTTATAGTCTTCATTTGCAGATTTGGGAAAAGTTCCCAGGCAAATGAAACCTATCTGCTTTCTCCTTAGGTTGCAAAGTGGCATCGATGCTCTTGTGTTTGTTTGGGTCTCAAAGAGCAACTGGCCAGTCAAAAATCCCCTTGGATGTGATTTTTAAATCAGAGGACTTGATTGTACAAGATGCCGGAGGTGGGAGAGTCCTCTTAGGAAGGTTCTGACCATGGCTGCCCCTTGCAATCACCTGGGAAGTGGGGCAGACTTTAGCCAACCATGGATGCCTCTGCCAACCCCCAAACGATGGCAGTAGAAAACTTGGGGTGATGCACCAACAAGCAAATTTTTAAAAAAGCATCTGGACCATTTTAATGTGTAACCAGGGTTAATATTGTCTGCTCACCAGAAATGGGGAAAAACAAACAAACAAAAATAAAGAGGGAGGATGCCCTTTTCCCAATGGGAAATGTATTCCAGTGATAAACATGTTATAACCTCGTCCTCTTAGTTTTTTGGGTCAAATGTTATCTTACCCCATTTTGGGGCTTCAGATTCAAGTTCATCCACTGAAGTTCCTGAGAGTATTTCTGGGCACATGGAGAAGTGAACACAGACCCAGGTAAGTGTGCTGTTCATGAAGTCAGTGCTTTATCAATCTATTTCCTTCTTCCACTCCCTCAAATAATGCAGACAAATAGTGGAGATCTCGAGTCCCAAGTGGTCACGTGGCTAACTTACTTGGCCGCTAACTGGAAGATGGTGGTTTAAATCAGTACAAAGACTCCTTGGAAGGAAGGCCTGGAAATCCGTTTCTAAGATACCAGCCGTCAAAGCCCTACGGAGCACAGGTCTGCTCGCACATAGATGGAGTTTGCCAAAGTCAGAGTTGATGTCATTGCCCTTCATGGGACTTTTGGTTCCATAGGCATCCTGTGAGAGTGAGGTTTTTTGGTGCCAACGTGGCTCCCTTAGGAACATGTGGATGGAATTTAGCCTCTCAATCAGGTTGCAGCTTGATTGGAGGGCAACTGAGATAAATGGCTCTGAGGGGCAGCCTTTTCCTCTTTCTCCCTGGTGATCAGAACAGCGTGCTGCTGCCCAAATTAGCTGCTCCGTGCTACCTGTGGGCTGAGCCAACCCATGGATTGAGGTGGATTGTGTCACCTTGCCATGTGCAATATGTGGATTGAGGCTCCATTGTGACCTGCTTTGCCACACTGCTGCACTACTGGCCTCTGCTCTCTCTGGACATCTCATCTTCCTGCTGTTGCTGCCCCTGCTTGCTGGGTCTGCTGCCTGTGGGTAGA
>NW_022103896.1:23244619-23300343 GCF_000313985.2 Echinops telfairi
TCTGTCTGTCTATCTATCTATCTATCTATCTATCTATCTATCTATCTATCTATCTATCTATCATCTATCTATCTAATCTATCTAATCATAAGTGTCCTGGTTTTGTTTCTCTAGAGAACCCTGCATAACACACATCCAACAATCCAACATGTACACATAACACACATCAACCTTGCGTACAAGTTCATCCCCTTGGCTTTCATTTATGGAGTGCTTCTTGACCCTGTCAAACCATGGCCACCGAGGATGGTATTTGGTGAGCTCTCTGCAGTGCTATCCTGAGGACCTGAGAGGATTGGGAACAGATGGGACTCCTGGGAAGGCTGGAAAGTGTAAGAGTTGCAAGCTAGTTCTTGACTAGCTTAGCCCCCTCAAGGCCACTTTGATTTTTACCTGCGGAAACCAGCAAGACGACTTCCAATGTCACACTGTTGTTGTTCTTAGGTATCCTTGTAATGATTTTCAACTCCAGGGGACCTTGTGTGACTGAGTAGCGATGCCCTGTGGGGGTTTCTAGGTGGTCATCTTTATGGGCCCAGAGCCTCTGGGTGAGTTCAAAGGCTAAACTCTGTTGGCAACTCCATGCCTTACCAGTCAGCCACTGGGGCTTCTTTTAAGGTAGTGAGAACAGCTGCAGTTGTGTGACAGCGTGCTGTGTGCCAGACAGAAGTGTTCTTTCCAAATGCCATGCCTTTATGGTTTTCACCACTTTGCCAGATAGGTCTGCATATTGCCCTCTCCCGAGTTTTCACACGAGGTAACTGACACCCAAGAAGTGAAGGGACTTTTCCACAGTCACACCCTTAACAACAATTCTCTTCAGTGTCTCCATCAAGGCCCAGCCCTCATGGAAGTCATGGGAGGCTCTCCTCTCCTCAAGGCCGCTCTACTTAGGCAAAGAGAAAGAAGGAAAGACAATCACGTGACTGCCTTTCTACATCGTGGTTTCTCAAAAGCCGGAGAGGGGGAAGCACAGGGAGGAGTCCTGCTCAGCAGTGCCACAGGACAGACGGGAGACCATGACAGACAGATGACCTTTTGTTTAGGGTGGTCTTTCGGCCTGAGTTTGAGCTCAGCATCCACACAGGGTGGCATTTTCCTCAGCAGCAGCCTTGAAACCAAACCTGTGGTCACAGTGAATCATGGACTAGATTAGCCACATTAGAGGCTTAGCTACAATATATTTCAAAGATAAAACTCAGGCTATGGCAGTGGTACCCGAGCCTGTAATTTCTGATGCAAATGAATGACATGAACAATGACCCCTGGCTATTGGGAAAGACAGAGGAGTGTGTGAGTGAAATACTGTGGCAGTTATGTCAGAAACGGGAGAATAACTATGTTCCAGAATAGTAAATTATTATCATGGCCTGACTGATGGAGTAACTCATAAGGCAACGGGGAAAAAAATGTTTTCTTTTTTTTTTTTTTGTACCTGGATAAAATTACTTTGTCAGTTTTGGTTAGTCCCTCTTTAAAACCTGAACATTCATTTTTGAAAATATGTGTAGAACATAAGGTGACATTTGGGGGAAAAAAGTAAAAGTAAAAACACCATAACTTCCAGAGAATACTGCTCCCATTAGTTCTTTTATTACAGATGCCGATGAATTTAACTTTTACAGTGCAGCTAACACATGGAAGGCATCAAATGGACTTTCAGCTACGCAGGGTTTTCAACAGTGTCTCAACGAAGTCCATGCACTTTATGAAATGCTGTGTGACACACTGTGGCTGCAGGGTTTGAGGGCGCAAACCCTGTGAGCCTCCTGGAAATCAGAGAGCCCTAGCTTCAAGCCCAAGCTCCTACCCACTTAACTATATTGAGTCTAAATTTTCTTACCTTGAAAATGGGGGTGCTGATACTTTTCTCATACCTACTACTATTGAGTCAATTCCAATCCATGGGGACCCGATCAATGGGACAGAAGAGAATGGCTCTTCAGGGTTTCCCACAGTGCAGATCCTTAAGGCACACCGATTCTTTCTCCTGTAGAGTGGCTGGTGGATTTGAATCACTGACCTTGAGATTAGCAGCCCATCACTTAACCCACTGTGTCACCTGGGCTGCCTAAGTTAGGGATGGTAATATGGATAGATTACTCAACCTACTATCCTCAGTCCAACCCAAGCAGCTGCTATTGAATTAATTCCTATTCATGGCAACTTCCTGTGTCAGAGGAGCATTTTGCTACAAAGGTTTTTTCAATGATGATGAATTTTCAGAAGTATATTGCCAGGACTTTGCTCTGAGGGACCTCTGGGAGGATTTAAACGGCCATCCTTCATTTAGTATCTGGGCACTTACCTGATCCACCCAGGGGCTCCCTCAGATGGCTAGGATATTCCATAAAACACAGTTGATTATTGCTTTTAATGATTTAATCTTATCTTTATGTAGAGTATCTACTTTTAAAAGCTCATTGTTGTAGGATTGATTCAGAGGTTAAAATAAACATAGGTGTAGCATTATGCTCTAAGGTCAGCATTTGTGCTTATTTGAATGGACTCTGATGGTGTATTTATTATTTGCACTTTAACAAAGGTAGTTCTTTAAAAAAAATTGACAGACAACTGTAGGTTCCTTCTGATCTCAGAAAATCTTGGCATATTTCCTTTTATAAAATAGAATTGCAACTGAAGAAAGTAAGCATTTGTCTAATTTTATTGCTGCACTTAATATTTTAAATGCATTAGATTTTAATTTTAAAGACATCATAGTTGAATTATTTTTTAAGGAAAGCATGTTTTGTTATATCTATAATTGCCATTAAATGTATCCACTTTACCTCTGCAGATAATATCTTATACATTTAATTATTAATTTACAAATCATTAAAAATGGAATATTTGTTTAAAAATTGGACCATTTGTCCCAGAGAGTAAAGGTCCACAGGCCCACAAACTCCCTGTGGGCAGCAACGTGGTTAAGAGCAGTGCTTTGAAGTTAGAAAAACAGGGGAGAGATGCTTGGACTTTTTTATTGTTAGCTGCATGGCCTAAAACTAAGTATCCGTGTGACTCCATTCACCTAGAAATGAATTACTTGTAAAGATTAAACAGGAGAATGCATATAAATGCTTTTTGTGTATTCCATAAATATGGGACATGTCATCCATTGGACTCATCAGCAGGAAAGGTCCATCAGTGGAAAAGGCCATCACACGTGGCAGACAATCAGCTGCCCTCAAGCCGATGTTGATTCCTGGCGACTCTCTGGGTGTCAGAGGCAGAGCGTGCCCCATACAGTACTCAAGGGTTTTCACTGGTAGGCTGTTCAGCCTTTCTTTGGAGGCACCTCTGAGTGGACTCATCGCTCTAACCCAGTGGTTCTCAACCTGTGGGTCACGGCCCCTGTGGGGGTTGAACGACCCTTTCACAGGGGTCACCTAAAACCATCAGAAAACACATCATTCCGATGGTCTTAGGAACTGAAACACCGCTCCTCTATCCGTCTCCAGGCATGTCCGCCCACATGCGGATACGCCCACCTACGAGTTACCCAGTGTGAAGACTGTTACCCATGCCACACCATGCTTCAAGACAACATTTCATTTGTCATTAGAAATAAATATTTTACCATATAGAATTACATGACGTTGTGAGGAATCACTATGCTTTAATTATGTTCGGTTTGTAACCATGAAAATACATCCTGCCTATCAGATATTTACGTCACAGCTCATAACAGTAGCAAAATGACAGTTATGAAGTAGTAACAAAAATAATTTTATGGTTGGGGGTCACCACAACCTGGGGAAGTGTATTAAAGGGTCGTGGGACTAGGAAGGTTGAGAACCACTGCTCTACCCTTTCATTTAGCAGCCTAACAGGCTAATTGAACTACCCAAGTCCTCTTGGTAAAAAAGCAGAGGACCACTGAAACTGAGGGAAGCCCTCAGTGGGATGAACACCGCACAGCTATAATGGATGCAAGTACCCTGGTCATTATGGAGCTGGGGCAGGACCTGGGAAGGTGTCCTTTTGTTACACACGGGGCTGGCATGACTGGGAGTCAATTGGATGGCATCTAACAACCATCACTGCTGCCATTTAGAACCTGACACCTTAACTTGCTGGGAGGCTGACAGACTTTCAGGATCTCCTTTGACAGACATACGTCTCCAATAGGCAATGGGCTTTGCAGGGCTCATTCTTGTAGCTGATTGGGATTATTCACTAGGTGTTCCAATATATTATTTAACTCCAAAAGGTCATGGTAGATTAGAAAAAAAGCAAATCAGAAAATTATAAGTGGTTGAGTCACAACTATATTTAGAAGACATGAAACTGTACCTCTCTATGGATATATGTTCACATGTATATCTTGATGCATATATATACATATACCTGGTGAAAAAAATTCTCTTTTGGCTGCAGACAAGCTGGCACAGTCTTGGTTGAATGTTACAGGCATGCACAGTGTGTTATAGTATTCCAGGCACTTTTCATAACTGTTGTTCCAGTAGGAAAGTGTGGGTACGATAAGGAAGTGGAGTTGGCCTCGGTAGATGTGAGGAAAGCTAATAAAAAATGTTATGGTCTGAGTGAACATTTTTGTAGACCAATATATGTATATATAGATATGTTTTTCAAGTTGACGACTTGAATATAGTCTACTTTGTCATCCAATAATTTTGGTTGTGGGTCCCTTATTTCTTTTGTTTAAAACCCTCAAAATCAGTAATTTACACTGGGTTTTTCCCATGGTGAATATAATGCATTACCATAATTCAAGTGGTATTCATTCAACTCTGTGATTTAAGGGAGCCCATACATTTCAAATTTATTTCTGAGGTCATGAAGCCCGCTCCTATGGCAAGCGCAAAATGCCTTTGATGTGGTGGGCATAACATCTGTGCAGACAGACACATTTAACTCATGCAGCACTTTGATTTCAAGTTTTGGTTGAGAGGTAAGGTCTTGAGTTAGTTAATTGTGCCAACCTGGCCGATAATCACATGTGGGGCTAATTGAAAGGCGGAGGGATAAATGGGTGGTGAGCCTCACCTTTCTAGTTCTCTGGTCTCTTGCTTTGTGGTGGTCGCACCGGGGGCAACCTGCCTTAGCAGTTCCCTGCTTCAGCTTGCAAGATTGATTTCCTACAAGACATCCCCAAGGAGAAGCCGCATGGACTTATCCTGATGCAGCCCTGGGTGCTGAAACAGCCGTGTGAAGACCCCTGCTAGTGCTGAGATGCTTATTCGTTCACTGACTCAGCTTTCCTCCTGCAGTCGGCATCATTGCCTCTGTTTTGTGAGGTGGAGGACTTTGTGGACTGGTATTGGGTTAATGGGTTAATGTTGGACTTGTGGGCTTGGGCAGCATTGGGTTGGGATGTTTTCGTGATGCACACTTTCTTTACAAAAAACTCTCTTATACGTGAGTTGCTGTGGATTTGCTTCTCTAAAGTACCTAGACTAATACAGTGTTTTGAACCCTAGTACTTTTTAACATTGAGTCACATAAAAGAATAAGGCAAGCAGACGTTGGCAGTGGAGAAGGTGGCACCTTGGGTAGGAAGTCTGCCTTGGCACACCCGAGAGGGGCGTGAGGGCTCCTGTGCTTTTAAGGAGCCCTGGTGGCCCAGTGGCTGAGTGCTTGCTGCTAACTGAAAGGTCCATAGTTAGAACCCAGCAGCACCACCATGGAAGAAAGATAGAGTAGTCTGTTTCCATGACAGCTGGGAAATCCTGTGAGGCAGTTCCGTATAGGTCCCTATGAATATGAATTGACCTGATGGCAATGAGTGTGGATTCAGTTATCGACATCACCCTAGTTTACCTGGTGATGGTGATGTAGAATTGGCTTCAGAAATACATTGGGTTCGACATTAAACTGAGTAGCTTGTAAATCTGTCTCTCTTCCTGATTCCCTCAACTCAACGAGTTTTCCAACACTCACCCATGTGACTATTCTAAAACTCTAGTGTCATTCAATCATTTCCCCTACTCACCTCCACATCCATTAGCCAGGACTGGTTAATCATTAAATTGTTCAAATCGATTCATCACCATGGTTTGGATAATCACTTTGTCCTCCTGCTTTCCATTCTGATGCCCAGGCTTTCCCCATCCCACTCTGAGAATGCCTCCTATTTATTTCAGGATTCTCCACCTCGTCTAGAGTCTCTGCTACTCCTTATGTATGAACTTTATCCTCAACTTCCTATTCTTCTTTTGGGGGTCTGCTGAGGTATAATTTCCTCTGAGAAGCTTCCCTGATTGGCAACCTGAACCCCAAGTCAGGACTTAGTGCTCCTTCCTTTGTAGAACTCCTCAACCTGAATTCTAACTCCTTGCCTCCCTGTTCAAATTCTAGAATTTTCTAGTGAGCAAGGACTACCATATAGACTCAAGTATAAGCTTGAATATCAGCCGAGGCACCTAATTTTACCACAAAAACTGAATAAAAGATGTGCTGAAAAACTCGGCTTATACACGAGTATATATGGTATATCTTATCCAGAACTGTAGCTCCAGGAATAATCAGAGTGCATATTTTCAGATTTCACCAAATACCTGTTAAGTAAATATGCTATGTTTGGTCTCTCAACTCCTTTTCCCTGTAACCAAATGTCAGACCTTGATGTTAGTCTGGCTATACATCTGCTTGATGGGCAAGGGAAAGCTTCCTTTATAGAAATGCTCCTGGAATCCAGGCAATGATTTGGGTAATGAAATATTATGAAAGGACATTGGAGATTGAAGTTCCATCTCTAGCCTGCAGGTAGTGGCAGTGGAGGCAGAACGGATGTACAATTTCTCACCGACAATAAACAAGTGAAAAGAAGTGCTGGCAAGGCAGGCACTGTGGACGGGATGCTGAAGGCACACGTTGCTTACCTCTTCCCAGTTTATAGATCTCTTCTGAATTTGGGTATTTTGTTGGGTAATAAGAGAATTCAGTTGTCATGTAATTTTCAAGTTCGGCTGTTTAGGTCAGCCTGGGTGGGAACCTCTGGAAATGCAGGAGAACCTTGTTGATGCTATCCAAGATCTTGGGAAGCTGGGGAAGATGGGATGTGAATATTGGTGCTAGACAATGGCAGCATGCAATTTACATATGACAATGACGTAGGATGCAGTTTAGACAACGGGACATTTGAGAAGGTGGAACCACGTGAATTTGTGACTGTCACTTTCTTGAGCAAAGTCATAGGGCCCTGGACGTCCTGGTGGAGCAGTGGGTCAGCACTGGGAAGCTAACTCTAGTCACACCACAGGAAAAAGATGAGGCAGTGTGCTTCTGTAAAGATGCGTAGCTATGGGACACCCTATGGGACAATCCTACTCTGTCCTCTTGGGTTCCGATGAATTATAACTGACTTCAGGGCAGTGAGTTCATGAGACAACAATGGGAAAGCAGCTAAATCCTCTTGATGCTGAAATTTTTAATCGACTTAAAAAATGGCGCTAAGTCATGCTGAATTAAGTTGTCAATATGTAAAACCATGTAGGAGTTGCGTATGGCTCAGGTGAAACGGTTTGCCATGGTGACAACTCATGTAAACACCACGACTCATGTTACCCAGGGATTGCTACATGCCTAGTGAGTAGAGGAAAACTGAAGAGGCAAGCAAGTTTGGAAGGCAAGATCTCAGCACACAACTGGCTTTGTCCAGGGTCCCCGAGACAAGCCTGTGCACAAAGAAGGCAAGTAGGACGTGGGCGTCGCTGAAGAAGACTGGGAAAGGTTTCTGGAGCGAACAGTCATGCGATCTCTAGGACAACCAAGTCAGCCGCCACAAGGGCTGCTGGCCCGGAACCTGGGAGGAGAACATGATAACATCATCCATGGGCCGGGTTCTGCTGCATCCCATCCATAAGCTTGCTCACCTCCGTATTGATCAGATCATCTCCATGGGGTGCAGCCTCTGTTATGTCAGCCACCAGTTTTCATGATGTTTCAAAGCCCCAACTGATGTTGGCAGAAATGTATTCAAGATTATTCACCGTGTGCATTTCACTTGGAAAAAAGTCCTGAATATGGTGTTCTATAAATAAATAAATATTAAATAAATGAATAAATATTTGTGTTATTTTATATGGACCCTGAAAGACTTCCTATGAACAAAGCGTCATTTGAAATATTGAAGTTGCAAATACAGCAAGCCCCTGGTTTAGGAACATCTGACTTATAGACAACTGGTACTTGCCTCTGCGGCACATTTCGGTTTTTAAGCCACTGGAAAGGCTTCCAGGCCGAATAGGAACCATTTACACCTGTTGTGGCTCACCTATAAATATGACCGAAAGGCATACTTATGAACAGATTCTGTTTGTAACCGGAGGATTGTCTTTCTGACAAATATTAACCAATTTGTCCTCATAACAGTGGTGTGAGGTTGGTACTGTTATTATCCACTCCTAACATATGAGGGAAATATAAAAAGGATAACAATTTGCCCCAGGCCACAGAGCTAAGTGCTCAGCCAGGATTTAAATCCAGAGGAAGGTTTCAGAGAGATTGTTCTTACCCTCAAAGTTGAATCTTCTCTTGTTTTGTCTTATAAGATCACTTATCCTTTACACTGGAATTTATGTATTCCTCACTGTGGCAGACACACATCTAAGATGATCCACTGTGGCTGACACGCTGGTGATAATCCCTTCTGGCTGTTTGTGGGGGAGGTCTGGACATAAGAAGGCATTTCCCCATCAGAGCTCTGTTATATGGAGAAAGGGAAGCCCAGTGTTACAGTGATTAAGGCTTGGGTGTGAACCAAAAGGTCAGTCGTTTGAAGTCACACAATGTTCTGCAGGAAGCCAATGTGGCCTCCTTAAACCCCTGAAACCCGGTGGAACAGTTCTGCTTTTTCCTATGGGGGTCCCTAAGACTTGGAATTGACTTGATTGTATGGGCAACTGGGACCATCCAGATGGACATTAACTAATCAGTTCACTTTGAGTTGATTAGAGTGGATATTATTCCTGGAGGCAAAGCTGACCTGATCAGATGTCCCCTTAAAAAATACCTCAAGCAGTATAGGGCTGCTAATTTGAAGAAAAATATCCTGATGGGAATAGGGGACCATGTGACAGAGACCTCAGGGTGGCCTCTTGGTGCTGAGAGTGTTCCCTGGTCAACACTAGCAAGGAAAGGGGACTGGTTGTACAACTGCAAGGAAATCTATTTTATCAACAAGAATCCTAAGCCCCAAACAGACAATGGTCCTGAAAAACACCTTGGAATCTGCCTGAGCAGAGGGCCTAACTATTCATTACCAAGACTCCTGACCCAAGGAATCAATGAGATCATGAAGGCATGGTGTTTGGAGCTGCAAAGTTTGTCGCTACTTGTTCTACCACAGGAGAAAAGGCCTGCTCTCATTCTCCCATGTATCCCCTATGCAGAACTAGTTGCTACATCCTTTTGCATCCACAGCCTCTTGTCATTCCTTAGTTACAATCACAATCACATTATTTCATCACTGTAATGTATAGGTCTGTCTTTCCCTTTAGGATGTTAACTCTTTATAAGAAGCTAACTGTACTGAATAAAAACAAACAAAAGCAAAGAACTTTGCCTTGGGATCAAGGGGACCTGTGCTCTAATGTAGGGTTCACCAATCAATAGCTGTATACCTTTTTGCAGTGGGACATCAAACCTTATTTGTAAAATGGCAATAATGCTACAAGACCAATGGTTCTCAAGTGGTGACAGTTTGTCTTACCCCAGGGAACAGTTGGTAATGCCTAGAACTATGTTTGATGCCCTGGCATGGTGGGTAAACTACTGGCATCTGGTGGGTAGAGATCAAAACCAAACCCACTGCTCTCAAGTTAATGGCGACTCATACAGGTTCAATAGGACAGAGCTTACCTGCCTGTTGGCTTTCCCAGGTTGTGATTTTTACATACACAGAGAGGATCATCTTTCTCCTATAAACTAGTTGGGATTGGAGGGAGGATTCTACTTGTTCACTTTTTTGGTTAGCTGTGAGCACTTACCCTCTGTGCCACTAAGGCTCCTTAGACAAAGCCCAGAGTCTAGTGAGTATCTTATAGGGAACATTTTATCCAGTTTTAAAATCTTATTTTGAACACGCAATATGCAGTCCTATATCAGGGATATCATAAATGCTTATTAAATACCTGAATATATGAATGCCTTTTGGGGCAAAAATAACATTTCTTACAACTTGTCATTGCCTCTGACATTTTGCTTCTAACATGTAGTATTTTGGTAATTTAGCATTATGGTCAAATGGAAAATGAATGAAATTGAAAACAAAATAGCTGTGTTACAAAGTGCAATTGAGCATTTCCAGAAGGAGGCGTGATAACATCTCTCTCATCAGGCTGCAAGAATTGAAGAAAAACTGGTAAACCACTTCAATTTTTCAAGATAGAAACTCGAGAAGACAAAGCCCAATATTATAATGAACTATTCAAGGACTTCCAATTAGCAAATTCAAAGAGAAGACACCCTCAGCATACCGGGAACTGATGAACACAAGAAAAAAAGTCAAGCCTTGATTTGCAATTTTGAAAGATTCTAGAGGCAAAATATTGATGGATGCAGGAAACATCAAGTGAAGATGGAAAGAATGCAGTCACTGTACCCAAAAGAACTAGTTGACAGTCTACCATTTCAGGAGGTAGCATCTGAGCAAGAACCAGTGACACTGATGGAAGAAGTTCAAGCTGCACTGAATGTATTACCCATTGAAATGTTTCAACAAACTGATGAAACACTGGAAGCACTCACTCATCTATGCCAGGAAATTTGGAAGACAGCTACCTGGCCAAATGACTAGAAAAGATCCATATTGGTACCCATCCCAAAGAAAGGTGTCCCAATAGAATGCTCAAACTATAGAATGATATTATTGAGATCACACACAAGTAAAATTTTGCTCAAGATCACCCAACAGCAGCTGCAGAAGTACATTGATAGGGAACTGACAGAAGTTCAGGCTGGATTCAAGAGAATCCATGGAATAAGGGATGTTATTGTTGATGTCCGATGCATCTTGCCACAAATCAGAGAAACCACAAAAGATGTTAACTGGTATTTCATTGACTATGCAAAGGCATTTGACTATGTGAACCATAATAAACTGTGGATCACCTTGAAGGGAACGGGAATTTCGGAATACTTCATTGTGCTCATTTAGAAGTTATGCATGGATCAAGAGAGTCGTGCAAACAGAACAAGGGGATTCTCCTTAGTTTAAATTCAGGAAAGGTGATTGTTCAATTTTACTTGTTCAGTCTATATGCTGAGCACATCCTCAGAGAAGCTGGATTATATGAAGAGTGTAGCATCAAGATTGGCAGAAGGCTCATTAACAACCTGCAATATGCAGATGACACAACCTTGCTTGTTGAAAGTCAGGGCGAATGGAAGCACTTACTCCTGAAGATTAAGGATTGTAGCCTTCAGTATGGATTAAAACTCAATGTCAGGAAGACCAAAATCCTTACAACTGGACCAATAGTTAACATCACGATCAATGGAGAAAAGATTGAATTTGTCAAGGATTTTGTATTCCTTGGATCCACAATCAATGTTCATGGAAGCAGCAGTCAAGAGATCAACAGACTTGTTGCATTATGTAAATATGCTGTGCAAGATCTCCTTAGGGTATTGAAGAACAATGTTATTTTGAGGACTAAAGTGCATCTGACAGAAGCCATGGTTTTCTCTATTGCATCATATGCAGGTGGAAGTTGGACATTGAATAAGGAAGAATATAGGATAGCGAAGAGTATAGAAGAATAGATGCATTTGAATTGTGGTGCTGGAGAAGAACCTTGAAGTGCTACAGATTGCTAAAAGGACAAATCATTCTGAATTTCAAGAAGCCAGAACGCTCCCTAGAGACAAGGATGGCAAGACTTCGTCTTACGTACTTGGCCATGTTGTCAAGACAGACCAGTCCCTGTGGAAGGACATCGTGTTTGATAAAGTGTAGAGGCAGAGAAAACGAGGAAGGTCATCGAGGAGATGAATGGACACAGCAGCTGCGTCCGCGGGCTCAGGCATAGGGACAAGTGTGGGCATGGAGTAGGACTGTGCAGTGTTTCGTCCTGTTGTTCGCGGGGTTGCTGTATGTCAGAGCTGACTTGATGGCCCTTAACAACCACACCAACACGTCTTTCAAAATTCAGCATACCAACGCCACTGAAAAGCCCTTGGTAACTCCTTGGTGTCCATACTATGTTGCCAAAATAATGTTGTCCTTATGTTTATACTATCTGGGAGATAGATGAAGCTTTCTGCTCCTGTAAAAGGTTACAGTCTTGGAAACCCACAGGGGCAGTTCTACCCAGACCTATCGGGTTGCTTTGAGGTGGAGTTGACTTGATGGCAGTGAGTCTTTGTGTTAGCTTGTTTGTTTGAGCTGTAGTATGCTGCATTTGTAATGCACGTCCTTCAACAGAGAGATGCACTGGTCAATTTTTAAAAATTAAACATTTATTTTGAGAGAATTATAAATTAATGTTTTTGTGAGAAATAACAGCGGTCCTTTGTACCCTTTACTCAGTCCCCTGAAAGGTTTACAAATACATGCTGCCTATCGCAACACGATATTGACATCGGTAGTCAAGGAACAGGACAGAACATTGCCATCACCAAAGGAAGGGGGTTGAGGGGTAAAGAGATAGGGGCTGCTGAGTTACCGCACAGGGTGATAGGTGACACCACCGCCTTGCTGGCCCCTCATCCTGCAGCATCAGACAGCCCCACCACCACAGTCCCTAGGGCCATTAGTGTGTCACTCCTGTAATCATATCAGGGTGTTGGTCTGCATCCCCTGCACCCCCAGAGTGACACTATTGGTAGAACAGGTAATTTTTAAAAAGTCTTCTGTCTTGTGAGCATGCCTGTTTTGCTGTTTTCTTTTTATATGAGAGGAAGAAAGTTTTTGATATTTTCATTTTTGTCTGGTTCTGTTTGTGTCTTGTTCAACTGTATGGCTGGAATAGAGGAGCCAAAACAAAACTCAGAAACCTCATGGAGGTGTCGACCCTGTGTTCTGAGACCCCTGCGTTGGTCTGCGTTGTTCTCATCACCTTTCAGTCTCCTCATATCTTTTTGGTATATAGTGTCCAGAGTTTTCCATGCTACTTAAGGTGAGAAAGAATATAAATGACATCTACTCTGGAAAGTACATCTTCTTGGAAGTAGAGGTTACCAGTCATTTCCATTTTTTTTTCTTTTTTAGCACTTTATTAGGGGCTCATACAACTGTTATCCCAATCCATACACACATCAATTGTGTAAAGCGCATTTGTACATCGTTTCTCAAAACTTTTCTCTCCACTTAAACCCCCGACATTTGGTCCTCATTTTTTTTTATAGCAACCCTCCCCACCCCAAATCCCTCAGTCCACCACCACCCAGCATCCACAAGAAATTTGAGTGAAAACTGAAAGAGATAATTCCAGAGAAAAAAAATTTAAACAGAGAGTGACTATAACAGATAATTATTTTCCATTATTTATTATTATAGAAACCAGGGAAGCTTCTAAAATAGTACATTTTATAATTTTTTGTCCTGTTTCCTTATTTGTTTTTCTGATGTTAATTTTATGGAATTGAAATAGTTATGATGGCAGTAACACAAAAGGAAATAAATACCCTTTAGCATTGATGAGTGTTTTAGGATAGATTCTCTAAAGAAGCAAAGTAGGATAGATTCTCTAGTGACACATACATATGTATCAATACAGGGAGGTTCCTCTCAAGGAAATGGCTGGTAGAGGCTGTCAGATTTCTTGTCAGTGGAGAAGATGTCAGGTCGGAGGCTTCCTCTGACTCATGTAACTACAGGGCCTAATGAATCCAAGATCAGCAGGTCCGACAGAAGGCTTTCAACTGCAAAGGCAAATTAACCCAAATTTGGGAGGATACTGATGACTCCTGAGATCAGCAGGCAATATGGTGAGCCAATTGCACAAGTCTGAATGATGATGAGTGAGACACAGCATTCAGTCTCATCCAAAGCAAGCAAGCTTTTCCGGAGCATTCAGACATATTAGAAACAGGTCACATCCCTGAGGAAATGCCCTTTCAATTGAATTGCTGCCTATAGCAGATTGCATCATGGAGATGATTACATTAAGTTAGATATTAACTATCAAATCACGGAGAATTCTGGCCCAGCCCAGTTGACACACAACATTACCTATCACAATAAGTTAATGCCAAATGATCGATAAACTTTCTGTAGCGTAAGTTGTCTCATAGTGATCCTAAGGGACAGAATAGAACTACCCCAGAAGATTTCCAAGCTGAAATCTCCATGGCAATAGACAGCCACATCTTTTTCCTACAGCACTACTGGGGAGTTCGAACTACTGACCTTTCCATTGGCAACTGTGCATTTAATCACGGCACCATTCAAAGGCTCCTGAATGACCTATTCCAACTTAAAATTGCCAAATCAATAGCAAGTACAGGAAAACTAGGCTAAAGTGAGCCCTCTCTTTTTAATAATAGCAAACAGATGATTGTTTTTGTATTTGTGTTTATAAACTCTCCATTCCACCACTAAATCTGTCAGACAGTTGCCTTATTGTGAAGAAAAGATGTTACTGAGGGATGGGCCAGAGCTGCTTCAACATGTCAACATGTTACTGACCAGCTGAAAACCTACTAAGAATTTCTATTCCATTGAGAAAAAAACTGAGCAAGTTTTGTTTTGTGGGAGAATTAATATGAATACTTACCTAGATAGTTGTCTGTGAAGCAAATTTTGGGAAGTCAAACTGCATTTCTTGAGTTCCAGCGGGTTACCTATTGGGCTGCTACCCCCAAAGTCAATTATTTGAACCCACCAGCTGCTCTATGGGATACAGAGGAGACTGGCTGCTCCCATAAAGACTTACAGCCTCAGAAATCTACAGGGGCAGTTCTAGTCTCTCCTATGGGGTTGCTATGAGTAAGATTCAACTCACGGCAGTTTGGTTTCTTGAGTTTATATATTTAGAGAGAAATCTTCAGAAAATATATTAGTCAAACGATAGCCCAATATACATTTTTGATGCTAGCCTTTTCTTTGATGTTGAGTTGTCTGAGAATTCTTCCCTGACTTTAGGCTGCAATTCCTCTCTTGCAGCAGTTATTCTGCAGAATTCACAGAGGTAGCATATTCCACAGCTTTGTTTCTATCATAAGTTCAATATTCCCTTTTGAAAATATGAGCATTTGTTTGGATGAAATCAGGTTTTGGTTATGTCTTTTTTTTTTTTTTTCCTTTTGAGTGTTTTCTTGACAGGAGAATAGTCTTGAATTGAAGTATCTGAAATACTACAAAACTATTTTGTGCTGTTAATTATTTTCGTTCAATCTTTGTATCTTTTTAAAAAATTTTTTTTAGTATTTCCAGACTATTCATGGACCACTCAAGAAAATAATTTTTCTTTGTCTTTTTCTTGCCTTTTACTTCCTGTTTTCTACTTTCTTATTCTTCCATGAGCTAGTGGGATCCTTTCAGAAGTATTCATCATCCTGTTTGGTTTAATGTTCCCAACATTTTCCCAAGAGCAGTTGGGTCTTCAATGTAAGAAAGGTGTCACTGATTGTTGATCATCATCTCATTCTTTTAGGTACAGTCTTGGCTTATCTTCTTGGCACCAATGAAGCCACCTGAGAAGGCGGACTCAGAGTAGTTGGCAGACATACACATGAGGTGGAATCAAGGAAGGAAGCAGCCCTTGAAGTGCTGTTGGGTAAGTGCTGGGCTGCTAACCCCAAAGTCAGTGGCTGAAAACCATCAGGCAATCTGAGAGAGAAAAATGGGGCTGAAAAATAAGCCTGTCTGCTCCCGTAGAAAACCTGATGCAGGGTCACTGTGAGTCACAGTCAACTGGACGGCTGTGGGTTTGGCTTTGGTTTGAATGACGTCACTTTGACTTCATTCTGAGACAAAGTTAATACCCCAGCTTGTGTGCGCAGTTACAATCCCAGTGACCCGTTTCTATTGTTCTTTCTTCCAAGGATTTTCTTTCACTCATTGTTCATCTAGTTTAAGTGCGGCCTTCATAGTGGAGACACTTCTCCTCTGTGCCCATAGCATCTATGATTTCATTTTCTCAACCAGTGCCTATTGATCGTTCTTTTATGATGTATTCAAGATCACTGGTAGCACAGTGATTAAATGTCTAGCTACAAATTGAAAGGTCAGTGGTTTGAACCTACCAGCTACTCCACTCAAGTTGTGGTGATCCATTTCAGCAAAGATTGCCGTCTTGGACAATTCCATGAGAGCGTTCTACCTTGTCCTATGGGGTCTCTGTGTGTTGCTTCAACTCAATGGCAATGGGTTTCATTTGGGTTTGGTATTCTGTGCTAGGAATGATTTTAAACTCCATAATTTCAAGCACTCTGCATGCTTTTTCATTAGTAGTCATTCAAGTGCCTGCTCCCTTACCTTTTTAAAGCACCTACTACTTTATAGGCTTTGCGCTGTTTACACCCCCATGTACTGCAGACATCGTTCCTGATAGTTGCTTCACAATACAGATGGTGGAGTACAGACCAGACTTTTCACCCCTGGAGGCCAGGATTAATGTTTCATCCCCCTTGTAGACCTTGTACCTAGCACAGGCCTGGTGCACAGCAGATGCACAGAAAATAGTTGATGACCAAGTGAATAGATAAAAAGGCAAACAAGAGTTACCTTGTTTGTAGAGACAGAACTGTGCACCGTGGCATGTGAAAGGGTAGTCGCTGCCCATGGCGTCTGTGGCAGTCTGCTCCATCACAAGCAGATCCAGCCAAATTGACTCTGCTCAGGCAGAGAGATGCTTTTCCCTCAATCAGATTAAAGACCGTTTACCATATACGACTTGATGCCAAAGTATGCTCCCCTGATGAGCATGACATTTTATTTGCATGCACATAAGCAAGTTCATAGAGTTTAATTTGAAAGTGCAACCCCACTAAGAATGCATTTGTTTGTATTTATTTAGAAATTTTGTTTGGATGGGCACAGGGGGGTGATCTGGGATATGGAAGCCTGGAAAAACTAAAGAAAGCTGGTTCTCCCTTGAAGAATGCATTTGGGAAGAAGAAATGTGACCTTTAATCACCCCCAGACCTCATTTTATTGTTGTTCCAGAACATTCTGTGAGTAGAAAATTCCAGGCCTCCTCAGTTCTTGAGTCTTGATTTTTTTTTTTTTTTTGAGAATGATCACCTTTGGTCTTTGAGGTGAATTTGCTGGTGTGAGGTAGACTGCGTTTGAGCGAGTCTGCAAGGACTTGCCCAGATTACAAGTCATTTAGGAAGGACAAGGGCACTTCTTCAATAAACTATCATGATTACTAATCCATTAAAGAAATCCTTCAAGTTGCTTCAGGGAACTTGGTTGATTTTGTTCCTGTTTGGGGAAAAAACCATACATTTTGCAAATAGAGTCAAAACTCCAACTCCCTGTCACTGAGTTGGGTCTCCCTCTTTGGGATCCAATAGGACAAAGTCGGTTTCTGAAACGGGACATCTTTATGGAAGGAGGCAGCCTCATCTTGGCAAGTTTGAAACGCTGACTTTGTGGAGCCACCAGCAGATGTGAATGGAGTAGGGGTGTGTGTGTATCTCAAAAATGCTATTAGACTGGGTTCCCTTCATTCAAACAGTATGGTGACCAACCCTTAGGTTTTTGGGGTTATCAAAATTATCTTTATTGAGATAAGAGAAAAAAGTTAATTTCTGGTTTCTTATCTCAAATTATCCTGCATGGTATCTCTATATAGTATAAGAATATATATCATTTAGCCCTCCTACACTGGGTAGAGAGACCTGACATGGGAAATCCAAAGTAAGCACCAGGGGGAGGGATATGACTGGGCTAGCATGTTCGCAAGCATCACTGACTGCTACCTTCACTTTGAGGCGGGTGACAAAGAAGGCAGCCCCCTTCTCCTAAAGGATTTCTGTTTATTTTGCAGTTCACCAGGTTGAAGGGAATTTTTTAGAGTGGTTTTGATTGGAGGCTGCTAATCCAAATGGAAGATACTATGTTAATAATTAAAAACATAATACAATTTTTCCGTAAGTTTTAGTTCTTGTCAGGTGTCAGCAAATCAGTTCTGACGCATAGTGACCCTGCGTACAATAAAACAAAGCACTGCCTGGTCCTGCGCCATTCTCACAATTGTTGTGACATTGGAGCCCATTGTCGCAGCCAGTGTCAATCCATCTTGTTACAGGGTTTCCCCTTTTCACCGTCCCTCTGCTGTGCCAAGCACGATGTGCTTCTCCAGGGATTGGCCACTCCTGTTCACATGCTCAAAGTAGCTGAGATGGAGTCTTGTCATCCTTGCCTCGAAGGAGCATTCTGGCTGTACTTCTTCCCAGATGGATTTGTTTGTACTTTTCACAGTCTATGTACCTTCAATATTCTTCACCAGCACCATAATTCCGAGGCACCGATTCTCCTTAGGGTTTCCTTATTCAATATCCAATTTTCACGTGCACATGTTGCTGTTATTATTAGGTGTTGTTAGGTGCTGCCTGGCTCTGTGCCAGTCTCACAATTGTTGTTATGTTGGAACCTATTGTTGCAACCACTGTGCCAATCCATTACACGGAGGGCCTTCCTCTTTTGAGCTGCCCCTCTACTGTACCAAGCATGTTGTCCTTCTCCAAGGCCTGGTCTCTCCTGACAACATGCTCAAAGTATGAGTCAACAAAGTAACATCCTGGCTCTCAAAGAGAGGTCTTAAGCAACAGAATGACTTGATGCAATGCATTGTTTTACCTCTTGACTGCTGCTGCTACAATTATTGTGGATCCTAGAAGATGCAATCCTTGACAGCTTCAATTTTTTCTCTATTTATCAGGATATTACCTATTGGTCCAGGTATGAGGATCCTTATCTTTGTTATATTGAGTCATAATCCACACTGAAGGGTGCAATCCTTGATCTTTATCAGCAAGTGCTTCAAGTCCTCCTCACTTCCTGCAAGCAAGGTTGTCTCATTTGCATATTGAAGATTAATAAGCCTTCCTCCAATCCCAATGCCACATTCTTCTTTATATAATCCAGTTTCTCTAATGACTTGCTCTGCATACAGATGGAATGAATATGGTGAGATGATACTACCCTGTTGCACACTTTCCTGAATTTAAAACATGGAGTATTTCCTTGTTCTGTTCACACACTGCTTCTTGATCCATGTACAAATTCCTCATGACCTCAACAGGTGTTCTGGAATTTCCATTCTTCTCAGGCTATCCATAATTTATTATAATCCACACAGTGGAATTCCTTTTCATCGTCAATAAAATACAAGTAAACATCTTTGTGGTTTTCTCTGCTTTCAGTCAAGATCCATCTGATATCAGCAATGATATACCGTATATACTTGAGTATAAGCTGACCCGAATATCAGTCAAAGAACCCAATTTTACCACAAAAACTGCATTTAAAAGATGTACTGAAAAAACTCGGCTTATGCATGAGTATATACGGTACCTTGTTCTATGTCCTATTTTCAATCCAGCCTGAACCCCGTCTATATACTGCTGAAAAGATCTTTGCTGGGTTTTACTTGTATGTGTTCTCAATGGTATTGTTCTATAATTTGAGCTTTCTGCGGGGTCACCTATCTTTGGAATGGGTATACATCTGTATCTCTCCTAGTCAGTTGGCCAAACAGCTGTCTTCCAAAGTTCTTGACATAGAAATTTGCTTGTTAAAACATTTCAATTTATATTCCATCAGTTCCTGAGGCCTTGTTTTGGGGCAATGCTTTCAGTGCAGCTCTGACTTCTAACTTTAGTTGTTGCTCAGCTGCTGCTTCCCGAAACGGTTGAATGTTGACTAGTTCTTTTTGGTACAGTGTATTCTTTCCATTCACTTTCGATGTTTCTTGCATCATTCAATAGTTTGCCTATAGAATCTTTCAATCTTGAAACTCAAGACGCGAGTAGTTTATTTTCAGAGTTCTATCTGTGTAAATGCTGCTGAGCGTGTTCTTCCATTTGCATTTTCTAATGCTACATCATTGCACACTTCGCTATAATACGTAGTTCACTGTGTCTTCTCTAGCTGAAAGTTTCCATTCAGCTCTTTGACGTTGCCATTTCTTGCATTTGCCTTAGCTACTCTATGATCAAAATCAAGTCTCTGAGTCTCTTCAGACACCTACTTTTGATCTTTTCTTTTCTTTTTGTCTCTTTAATGATCTTTTGCTCTCTTTATGAATGCTGTTCTTAATGTCCTTCCACAGTTCATCAGGTCTTCTCCCATGAGTGTTCAAAGCAGCAAATCTATCCTTGAGAGGTTTTCAACATTGACCTAGGATAAACTCAAGGCCATATTTTGCTCTCATGGGCTTGTTTTACCTTTCTTCAACTTCCACCTATACTTACATAGGAGCGATTGGTGGTCTGTTCCACAGTCAGCCCCTGGCGTAGTGTTAGCTGCTGATATCAAGCGTCTCCTCTTCCCACAGTTGTAGTCAATTTAATTTCTATGTATTACATCTGGAGAAGTCCATGTATATGGTTGAAAAAGGTATTTGCTGTGAACAAACATAGGTCTTGGAAATTTCTACCCTGCAATCTCCAGCTTCATTTCTCGCACCAATCTCATGCTTTCCCATTACCGTACCTTCGTTTTTTGTTTCCAACGTTTGTCTTCCAATTGATAATAATTATTCATGTATCTTGATTGCATTTTCAATCAATTCCAGACTGAAGATGTTGGTAGAATTCTTCAGTTGCTTCGTTAATAGCTTTTGTCCTTGGTACACACATTTGAATAACAGTTATATTGATTAGATTTCCTTGAAGGCAGATAGGTAAGTCCTATCATCAACAGTACTATACTCTCAGATAGATCTTGAAATGTCCAATTTGACTGGGAATGCAACCCCATTTCTCTTGATTCTGTCATTCCCGGCATAGGAAACTATATGATTATCTTACTCACAATGGTCAATACCAATCCATTTCTGCTCACAAATACCCAGGATATTGATCCTTATGTGTTCCATTTCATTATGGATGACTTCTAATTGTCCTACATTCATACTTCATATATTCCAAGCTGTGATTATTAGTGCTTTTTTTTGGCTGAAGCTGTTTCTTTTCATTTTGAGTCATCCTCCATCAACAAATGAAGGAGCAGAAGGCCTTACTCCCACAGGCTTTACACCTTTCACGTCTAAGTTCAACTCTACTTGGAGAAGGAAGCGCTTCCTCAGTCATAGTGCCTTACGACCTGTTACACTCATCTTCTGTCATGATCTCTGTCAATGTTCTGGTAATATTCATTAGGTCTGCAGTATCTGACACATTTTTGAAGTTGTCCGTAACGTCTTCAGTGGCTAATTCCCCTGAAGTCGACAGCCAATTCTTTCTTTGTAGTCTATTCTTAGTCTGGAAGCTTTGCTGAAACCTGTATACTTTGGGTGATCCTGCTGATATTTGAAATACCAGCATCACAGCAACACACAAACTATTACAGCACAACCAACTGACAAACACGTGGGGAGGGATTTTAGTTCTACAAGGCTTCCATATCATAGCTTATACTTGACAGCAAGAGTTAATTTATTCTTATGTAAGTTTTTCTCTGTTTACTTTATTATGCCAACTTTATTATCACCCCAAACACCTGAATTCACCCAATATATTGGGAGTGAAAAAAAACCCATATATTTGTATGTATCTATTTAAAAACCTTCCAATAAACCCTGCCTGATAATGTCTCCCCTACCTCCCCCACTCCTTCCTCTAAGGAAAGTGATTTATAACCAAATCTAAGAAAAGTTTAAGTTACTAGTGTGGTGAGATTTATTTTTACCACCCAGAATCCAGCATGTTGGAAAGATTTTATTTGGTTCCAAGGTTCATCCAAGTCACGGCAGATTGAAAATCACCTGAAACTGAACATTTTCTGCTTTTCCACTTCAGCCAGGATTCACTGCCATCTGTTCAGGAGTTACGGTAATTTTAGTAGTATTTTCGTTTATAATTCTTTAACTGTGGAGGTCTCAATATGGGTTTATGGAATTTTCGTGCAGTGTTTCCTCGGTTCTCTGACTTTCCCACCGTGGTGTAAAGATGTGATAGTTTGAAGTGCAATTGCTTTGTTACACCCACTGCTTGTCCTTCAGGAAATAGGAATGAAGTTGGTCAACCACATTTACTGTTTAGAGGAAGACAATAATTATAATTTCTAACTTTGTATAGGGTTCTGGTTTGTCAGGCACTTTCACATAATTAAACCATTTGATATTTAGAACAATCCCCTGAAGTCAGCACGGAAGATATTATTATATCCATATTACTCAGGAAACAGGTTCATAGGAGCTAAACATCTTGTCTAAAATTATATGGTGTGAAAGTAGAAGAACCAGGATTAGAAAGTGTGACTTCTCAGCCCAAGGCTCCCCACAGACACAAAGCCATTGAGCCCCTGTAGTCTGCTGTGGATTAGACCCAAAGAATAGGTGAACAGAAATAAACATTCTTATTCCATAGCACCAAAGGCAAAATATGCACTTTTGAAACTACTAATAAAACAATACATC
The DNA here is from genome assembly GCF_000313985.2 of Echinops telfairi. Classification (NCBI taxonomy): domain Eukaryota; kingdom Metazoa; phylum Chordata; class Mammalia; order Afrosoricida; family Tenrecidae; genus Echinops; species Echinops telfairi. The sequence continues at coordinate 23,267,122 of NW_022103896.1, forward strand.
ACTGTGAACACATCCTTAAAAATACACCTTTAGATGATCTATTAATGAGGGAGAGTTTACTGGAGAAGGCAAGTTTGAAGATGGTTATGGTTTATGTATGTTGTGTTAGTTCGAATCCTCTGAGAAGCAGACATCAAAGCAGGATTAAGTTTATAAGAGGTTATTGGGGAACAGACTACCAGAGGGGAAAGGGCAGGGAGCCAGAGGAGGTAGGGAAAACCTTTTGAGCTCCAGGCAGGTCTGATCCCTGGGAAGGAGATGGGGAGGGCGTAGGGGTGGGAAAGAAGAGTCTCAGAGTGACACTCAGTTCTAAGAACGTTTTCAGCAGACTAGTGGGGGCACCTTTAAGACAGAATCTCTTGCACATGAGTTCTACAACTCCTGGGACCCACCCTTGTTAGCTATTAGACTATGCCACATCACTGGCTGGTAGTCGTCATGGACAATATGCTCACAGTCTGAAGGTGTTTGTGGACGCATATCCTAGTAGAAGAGACCTCTCAGGCAATGACCCTGACATGGAAGGATCCTAGTGGTGCATTTTCATGGCCACTGCATATATTTCATGGTTGACCACTCATTTTCAACTCTCCATGAGGAAAGAATTCACCCAAATAATAACCAGTGTGCTTAGCAAAATGCAGGTGCACCAAGAATAAAAGTCGGAGGCTCAGTTATCACCAGCAACCAGTTGGCCTTTATTGTAAGGGATATTCAAGAGTGTTCTGGGAGGTGGACATTTCTTTTTTCCCAAGGTTTCATTTTTAATATTTCTAGTAAACTATCTAATATTGTTAGCTCATGCCCAGGGAGCCCTGGTGGCATAGTGGTTGAGCATTTGTTGCCTCACTGAAAAGACAAGAGTCAGATCCATCTACCCTACAGAAGTCGGATCCATCTACCCTACAGGAGTCGGATCCATCTACCCTACAGAAGTCGGATCCATCTACCCTACAGGAGTTGGATCCATCTACCCTACAGAAGTCGTATCCATCTGCCCTACACAAGTCGGATCCATCTACCCTACAGGAGTTGGATCCATCTACCCTACAGGAGTCGGATCCATCTACCCTACAGGAGTCTGATCCATCTACCCTACAGGAGTTGGATCCATCTACCCTACAGGAGTCGGATCCATCTACCCTACAGGAGTCGGATCCATCTACCCTACAGGAGTCGGATCCATCTACCCTACAGAAGAGAGATGGAGCAGTCTGCTTCTGTAAAGACTGCACCTTTGAAAATGTGAATGGGGCAGTTCTACTCTATCCTGTGAGTTCTGTGAGAGTCTTTTGTTCTCTGTCTTATGAGAGTCACCAAGGATTGGAATTGACTCAGCGACACACAACATAGCAACAGCGCAAGCACAGTACCTAGGTCATGGCAAGCACTTGGTTGATTAATGTTGAACAAATGTGTGCATAAAAGAAAAGAGTAAAGAAAGGATAATACTGTTGTTCCTGAAAAAAAAAAAAATTAACGTTTGAGTGTTTTCCAAGAATGTTTCTCATGTTGGGGGAAGCAAGGAACTTTCTTGCAGTCATTAGAGCAGACCCTGTCTGGTTTGAGGACGTGGGTGTTTGACTCAGCTTCGTGCTGTCCCTTCCTCGCATGTCTGTCTGGAGGCCAGCAATTGCATGCGCACCAGGTGATACGTGTTTTCCTTGGTCTTCTTCCTTAGCGAATCAGAAAGGACTAGAGATGGCAAGCTAGAAACGGAATTCATAGATGAGGCCATTCCACTTTTTACATATCAGTAGAAATCCAGTCCTTGGGTAATCTGTTGAACAGATGCCTGTGCTTGGTGGGATATTCCCGTGCATGTTTCTGTGATGAGGTCCCAATTGATGTTCCAATACCCCCCAGCCACCCTCTTCTATAGTCAACTAACTATTGCCAATTCTTCTCTACAGTGACCGCTTTTCCTGTTGGTGTATGTTCCTCGGTGCCTTGGAGTTGGTTCCAACACAGCAACCATATGTATGAAAGTAGAAAACACTGTCAGGTTCTGGCACACCCATCCCTCAATTGTGCTTACGTTAGAGCTCATTGTTGCATCTCCTGGATGGCCTTCCTCTTTTTCACTGCCCTTCTATTTCACCAAATGTGTTGTCCTTTCCAGAGACTGGCCTTTCTTTAAGGAGCCCTAGTGGTATAGTAGTTCAAGCATTGCTCTGCCATCTGCAAGGCCCACAGTTCAAAGCCACCAGCTGCTCCTTGGGAGAAAGACAGGGCTATTTACTCCCGTAAACAGCTACTGTCTCGGAAACTCACAGGGTCAGTTCTACCCTGTCCTGCAGGATCACTATGAGTAGGCATCTACTTGATAGTGGTGAGTTTGGATTTGGTTTTTGACTTTCCTTTGGGGAACAGATTAATTATGTGTCCTGACTATGAAAACCCTGATAGTTTTCTTTGCTTCCAAGACCTGTGTATTATGAATAGATGGCATGTGTATTTGGGCTTCTCCACTGGATCTGCCTTTACTCAGCTGTAGGACAACAGTGCAGATCATGCGTCCCTTTTCAGCCTTAGTCATCTCCTCTGTATAATAAAAATAACAGCATCTACCCCAGGGGATCGAGGAGAACATTCCGTGCAGTCATTGAAGAAAAGCCCCTCCTACAGCATGATGGCTTTCCCCAGTCACCATATTTCTGTGGTCTGGCTAATCTTCTAAAGGGATCATTTCTCCAGGTGAGCTCTTTCTAGACTGGCTGCTCTTTGTCAAGTATATCTCCATCAGTAAATTGAGATCAAAGATTCCACAGAACAAATGCCCAGCTAATCCCTCTGTCATTTAGCGTCCTTTACAAGTGTCCTTTACAAGCCATCTTCCTAATTTGCTAGTCATTTTGTCTGACTTTTTTACAGGAAGTTTCTTGCTCCACTTGGACGGGCGTACTCAGTTTCCTAGGCATGCCTTTTGGGGTGTCCCTCTGAACCTGAGTGAAACCTCTCCCTTGCTCAAAATGCCTGCGTTATTGCTCCCACTTTCTCAGTTTCAAAACCCAGTAAAGTCCTCTTTCTTCAAACATCTCAACTGTTGCTGAGGTGTGGCCTAGGGTACTTACTTTACCTCTTTGGATCTCAGTTCTCTTACTGCCAAATGATGGTGAACAATGCCTCAGCACATTGTAAAGACACAATGTATAATGCATATACCGAGGTACCCACCTCAGGATGGGACTTATGAGATAGTCAGTGCTATTCTTGTCTACACCTTCCTGCTGTATACTTACTATCTGTGCAATGGGAACCACCAGTGATGTCAAATCCTACTAGGACATGCAGTGTGTACATATAATAGTCTGCATTGACATCTACTAGAAGTTCAAATTCTAACATGAGTCCAAAATGATATTAAAATTAAGTCCTGAGAAAGATATGCCGGGCTACTCCTTTCTTTGGGAATGAAGATCGCTAGCACAAAATCTTTGTCTATCTTTCAAGGAAAAAGGTCTGTCTCCTTAAATACATTTTTTTCAATGCCCAAGAGCAGAGAGGATGGTTTTGTTAGCATCAAAGTAGCACTCTTTATTTTTAAGATACGATTGACATGTAGTAAAATTCAAACGTGTGAGCACACAGTTTTATCAGTTTGAACAAATATGTGCCATGTGAATGCCGTGACACAATGAGAGGGAGCACATTCATTGATCTCCAAAATAACTTTGTGGTCCCTGATTAGTCCTTCCTCTCCTTTCTCCCACCAAATTCCTTGTTTACTATGGTTGACTTTCTGCCTCTGCACTTCTGTCTTCTCCAGAATACCAGATAAATGGGATGATACACTACGTAGCCCTTTGAAACTGGCTTCTTTCACTTAGCAAGCTGCTTTCGAGATTCATCCATGATGTTGTAAGGATCACTCACTTGTTCTTTTTCATTGCTGAGTAGTATTCCTTTGTATGGATGCAACACTGTTGGTTTACCCATTCACCTCTTGACCGGCATTACATACCTTTCTAGGTTTTTCCAATTCTGAGTAAACTGCTGTACAACTCAGTTAGATTCCAACTCATGGTGACACTATAGGACAGATAGAACTGCCCCATGTAGATTTCCATGACCTTCAAATCGTTATGGCAGTAGGACGCCACATCTTTCTCCCCTGTAGTGGCTAGTGGTTCCTGGAGGCTGACTTTGCAATTAGTAGCCCTATGTGTATGCTGCTGTACCGCCAGGTCTCCTGGTTAGAAACACTCGAATACAAGATTTGGTATGGACACGAATTTTCATTTTACTTGTGAAACTATGTAGTAATTATATCTCAGGGTTGAATGCTAAGTGAGTGCTTAACTTTATAAGGATCTGCTCAATTATATCTTTATCTATCTATCTATCTATTTACATACATATAGCTTTATCATTTTCCCTTTCTATCAGCTGGATTGGCATTCAGTTAATTCACATCCTCACCGGAACTTGGTATGATGTGAGCACTTTGCATTTAATAAGCACTGGTGTTTACAAAGTGATTTGATCTCAGTCACTTACTTCCTTTAATCCTGTTGCTCTTGCCGTACCCAAGATCTTAGCCACCTCCCTTGCAAGTTCACTTCTGAGCATGACTTACTAGCTGTCTGGAAGGAAGAACACCTTTTCATTAAGAACAAACTATTGGGTTTGGCAGCAGAAGAGGCCACATAGGTTTTATGCTTCATTAAAAGTAAAGTTCAAAACTGAATACAGGCACACAATAGATATGGGGTGGGAGGGGAGGGAGGACAGAGATTAATACTTTAGCATATACAGTTTCGAGGAGTAAAGACAATCTGTGATATTAGTTGAAATATGACATGGGTTGAGCTCAGTCTCCACCAAGGCATACATTTCCTCATGTGTCTGCTAGTGTCAGTCAACATTCTTCTCAAGTGGATTGATTTTTTTTTTTGAAGCCAACTGCCATGAGGGGTGGTGGGGAGGTGGGTGGAGTAAAGTCATGAAGCACCAACTAGATGCTCATAAAGGGCTGCGGTAAGAACGGGCAAATGTGCTGTAACCAAGAACTTCTAATTAGGCTTCATGGGAAACAAAGTATACAAGAAGCCCCACTCTCCAAAGGACACTAGTGGTAGAACTTCATATATCAGAGCCTCCATGCTACCTCCCCGCTCAGGCAGATGGCATAGGCACAGGGGAGAAGCTCGGGAAGTTCACGCTTTATTCCTCTTGTCACTGCCATTGCGTCCTTTGCGCTCATAGTGACTCTATATGCAACAGACCAAAGCACTGCGCAGTCCTGTGCCAGCCTCACAATAGTCCTTAAGTTTGAACCACTGTGGCCATCCATCGTGTCCAGGGCCTCTCTCTTTTCTGCTGCCCCGCCAAGCATGATACCCTTTCCTAGGCACTGGTGTCTCCTGACCACACATCCTAGGTGCAGGAAGCGATGCCTTGTCACCCTTGCCTCGAAGGAGCATGTTAGCTGGACTTCCAGGACAGGTTTGTTCTTCTGGCAGTTCTTTCAATATTCAGTATTCGTCAGTAACACCTTTATTCATTGTCGTGAGTTAGACACACACACGTTCAAGGAAACTGGCAATCATTTCATTCAGAAATGTCATCGTTTAGTTCATGATAGGTTGCAATAAAAAAAACACGCAAAGACATCTTTGTTTATCTCATTCTTACAGTCAAGTCTTTGAGTAATGTTCGCCAGGTCTTTGTCTTGTCAGGTGTCCATCCAGGAGAACAGATGAAGACCACTGACCTATTGTTTTAGGAGCAAAAGATACTCCCACAAAAAGGGATTCTTGTATTGACTACGATCTCAATAAATTCGGTTGTAATTAAAGAAACCACCTTGTCTAGCAGATCTAACTACCAGCTGGGGATCAGGGTATCTGAGTAACAGACTTGAGTTTGCTACCAGCCCATTCTGTTATCCTGATAAGACATCGTTTGCTATTTTTTCTGCAACTCAGTTACCTCTTGAATAAAAGTATAGAGTCAGGATTCATCTCTGGTCCTTTTCAGTTTGGTTGTTGTTTCTGGGTGTTGAGTAGTCATTTCCAGTTCAGAGCCATCCTAGAGGACAGCGTACAACTGCCTCATTGGATTGTTGACGCTAATCTTTCTGGGAGCAGATAGTTAAGTCTTTCTCCAGGGAGTGGGTGGTAGGTTTGAACCCACTTTTTGTTTGCAACTGAATGAATAACTGTCCTGTCGCAAGGGATCCTTTTTCTAGTTTTAGAACTCCATTCTTCTAAACATTAAACTGAGTGCAAGAAATCCATATTCTCTGTGGGAATTCTTTGCTCTGGCTTTTTATGTGGAAATTTAGAACTAGGTCGTCCTGGCTTTATGAACTGAAGTGACATGAATCTATTTATGAGAACTATCTCTTTTACATATTTCCAGATTCTGATGTATGCTTCATGGACATTCAGAATTGAAAACCTTTGTAATTATTCTCTAAAGTAACTCCCAGTCACTATTGTTGACAGTGGGCAGATCAGCCAAGGAAAACCACAATGCAACCATCTTGAGAATGTAACTGGAATGTTCTGCTAAAACTATTTTCCATTTTCATTATAACTGTCATAAGAAAAGATGTATATAACAGTCATTTCAGTTTCTCCTGTTCCTTGTTGCCTCATCTGTTCTGTGAATTGCAGGCGTATGTGGTAATTCCCATATGCTCTGATTTGATTTAGTGTTCCTTTCAGTTGGGTTTTTACTAACCTGTGAAAGAGGAAGGAGTAACAAGAAACTGAAACACATGATGTGGGAAAGGTCAAAAGAGTGTTGAATTCAGGGATAAAGGAGGATTGTCAGAAACTATCGGGGAAGGGGTTGTATGAATTGCTGTTGTGCTCTGAACTATCTCTACCCTTCTTGTCTGGGCATAAGCTTCAGAGATAAGAGGGTGGCAACAGCACCATCTGGGACAGTGGCTATGCTGAGCCTCATGGATGCTGGGGCATTTTATAACTAGGTGATGGTACTCCCCCTTTAGGAAAAGAATCCTAACGGGGATCTGGGTCCATTATTTTGACATCACTGAATGAGATGTATTGAAAGAGTGGTGGAAGGGTCAGAATACAGTTCATTTCCAGTTAAGAGAATGACTAAGGTTCAATGCCCACCTCATGATGTAGCTAATGAGTGTTGTTGCTGTTAGATGTCATGGCATCAGCTCTGACTCATCATGACCCCAGGGACAACAGCCTGAAATGGATGGGTTCTGCGCCAGCTTTTCAATTGCGTTGCCTGAGCCCATTGCTGCAGCCACTCTGCCCATGCGGCATCTTGAGAGGCTTTTCTTTTCCATTGACTTGCTACTTTAAGAAGCATGGTGTCTTTCCCAGGAGCAGTCTTCCTTAAGAACATCCTTAAGCCTTTCCTTAAGTAGTTTTCCTTTGTGAGAAGAAGTTTCACCATTGTCACTTCCAAGGAGGATTTTGGCTGTACGTATTTTTCCAAGACCAGATTTGTTTGCTCTTCTGGCCATCTGTGGTACTTTCAAAATCCTACACCCACACCATAATTCAAATGCTATAAATATCAGAAATAAGATACGTCTTACTTAAAACACATTGGGTGCTAAAGAAGTTCCGATCAAACCATCAGTACTTAGGGGAGCTAAGAGTCAGCATCAACTCACTGGCAGCGAGTTATACTTTAACTGAGGCGCATCCGAAAAACACAAATGAGTCAGATCACAGAAGATAATTGCTGATTTTCTTTTTCATCCCAAAGCATCTCTTTTAGGCCTACTAGTAAATCCATTATTATAATAAAACTATTGGTTGTGATTATGTCAGAATGCTGTATTAGGTGCAGGGAAGGAATTGGCTAGAGACTTCTTGACTGGAGTTTGTCTGATATTTCTCTATTCCCCTTCCAAAGGCACACTCTCTTGTCCAGGCCCTCCTCCTCCACCTTTCACTTCCCATTGATTAGTGCTGTCGTGGAGAGGGTCCTAGATTCATAGTTGTCACTAACTACTGGGTTAGAGACTTTGCGCATGTTATTTTAACTTCTCCAGAATGATTTTTTTTAATCATTTACAACAGAGTCAACTAACCAGCCATGGTCCTCAGGCCAAATCTACCTTGCCACCAGTTTTTGTGTAAAAACTTTTATCGGAACACAACCATGCCCACTTGTTTATGTGTTGTTTTGGACCACATATACAATGGCAGGGTTGTGTTTTTGTAACAGAAACCACATGACTCTGAAAGCCTAAAATATATCCTATGTAAAATATTTTACAGAAAAAAATCTGTCAACTTCTGATCTACATTATTTTCAAGGTGAATCACTGTCTACCTGATGCATTTTTAAATCTCCCCACCCCTACCACCTCAAACCAAAATTGTGTGCAAAACTTCAATACAGAAATCAGACAAAAGCAAGTGTACCATGGCCATGGTTGAAGATATAGATGGAGTTGAAAGGATCCATGGGTCTCCGAAGTTATTGCCCCCAATCTCCAGGGTTCCAGTGTGACTATCCTTTGGAAAAAAACAGTCTTTTTAGGTAGTATAGAATTCAGAACCATCCTACTGAACAAATCTAGATATAGTTCCTAGAAGTAGAATTCAGGAATAGCTTTACCTCTTGTTTCCAATCTTCCATTCTTAGTTTGTGTAGCAAGGCTTCATTTGTCTTCAGGCCAATTGCAAGTGGTCATACACTACAGTATTTCTACAACATGACGTATGCAATCTGGCAAGTCTTCATGCTTCTCGGGAGACTTTTGTGTATTGATAAAAAAGACACAAAAGCTACACTTTAAAAACAGACCACAAGGGTACAATCTATCAAAGCATAATGTCTTAACATTTTCCTTTCAAAGCATAAGGCAATGGGTAAACTGTTTATTTCCATACACTTTCAAGCCAGATTTTCTGATGAACGAGTCAGCAAAGGAATTGTATGTGGTCTAGCAGCATAATAAAATCCAATGCAGTTAGTGTTTACGGAGTGGCCACATGGTGTGGGCTATTGTGTTTGACCAGATAAAAATCTCTTGTTAGTGCATTTCTAAAGCCTGCTCTGGGCTTTCTCAATAACCTGAACCCTTTCCATTCATTGTAGAAAATCCACCAGTGAAGCACATCATGCCCTATTTGCATTAAATGAGAAAATTGGTTGCGAGGTGGGGTGAGGATGGAAGAAAGTAATTAGCCAAATTAATGGCTATCAATTATCTATCAAGTGTTTTGTGTTGTAGATGTTGGTTTCTCTTGGGTTGGCTTCAACTCATGGTGACCTTATGTATGATAATTTCTTGTGCCATCTTCGCGATTATTGGTACATGCAAATCCTTTGTTGTGGCTTTGTGTCAATTCGTCTCATTAAGCATTTCCCCTCATTTTCACCGACCCTCTACTTCCTTGTGTTATACTCCTTCATAAAAATTATCTTTTATTCCTCACAAAAATTTGGAGGGTAAGTTGTAAATGATAGAAAAACAAAACCAGTAACTTTCCAAAGTCATGCAACAAATAAATAATGGAAGAGAGCATCTAAACGAAGGATTTTCTGCATCAAATTGTAGCATCCATCACTTCTCTTTCAAATGTTCAATGGATGTGTTATATGAAATACTCACATGAATAAATATATCCAGAAGTACATGAAATTATCATTCCAGATGTATAGGGAAGCATTATTTTGCATAATACATGGCTTACATAATTTAGGGAGTAATCTTTGTCTCTGACTCTAATAGATATTAGGTAATGATCTGAGTAGATATCAAGAACAGGACTAGTTCCTTCCTTTAAAACTAGAGGTCAATATGTTTTCCTTTGTGGGCCATGTGGTCTATGTCCCAAATACTTAAATCCCCCATGGTATACCCTAACATAATGTAATCAATTCCATGGGGGATCTGCTATGAGCAGTCAAGCAACTGTAAAAAGACTAGGGTGGAGTACAACGACCCTTTTCGTCAGGTAACAGCCCTGATGCAATTGGAAGATTTCCTTGGACAGCTGGCCTACTTCCTGTATAAGAAGATGCTGTGGAAAGCTTTCTTTTTGCAGAGTTTGGATCCTATGTTTGGTTCATCAGTTTCTGATTCTTTGGATGTGAATCATGGTCTGCCATATTGCCTACAGATCCCAGGAGTCATCATTAACTTGCCAGCTGATCTGCCAATATTGGAATCATTTGTCTCTCCAGTCACAAGGTAACCTTGGACTCATGTACAGCCACTGGTCTGTGGAGACTCAGACAGGAATTGCCTACTTTAATAACCATGTTTTGAGCCATTTAAGATGTTCATAAACCTATCTGTCTATCATCATTCTATCTGTCATCATCATTTATATAGGTATCGCTGCATTTGTTTCCCTAGAGAATCCAACCTCATATAATATAGAAGTGAAGTACATTGGTTAAAAAAATAAATCCTTTCTTATTTCAGTGACAGGTAGTTGAGATGGGAAAAAGTCCATTTAATGATCAGAATGAGGAAATGTCAAATATTAAATTAAAATCTCAGTTCTTCTCAGGTAGAAAGGAGAGTAGGAGAAACCAGTGACAGGAGCCCAGACATTTGGTACAAAGATAATGATATTTGGGAAAGAACTTTTGGTCTTGGTTATTTTTATTAAGAGGCCAATAGTGAAATAGTGACTATTAGTAGTAAGATTCTAATTTAATCCAAAAGAAGAAGTCCAGATTTAGGTGGATGAGAGAGGAGGAAATTCAAGGAGGAAATTCCAGTTGTGGAACAGACATCATTGGGATGCTCACACTAATATCCTGAGTAGCTCCCATCTGACATAAAGGCCATGGGAAGGGATGTGTATCTTGGAGTCGACCGTTTTATAAAGGAAGTTAGAAAACGTTTGAGTTTCTAGAACTTCGATCTGGTGGTTGTCATATGAAGGGACTTCAAAAAGTCCATATAAAACTAGAATCAAAAAATGGACTTTCTCCATTAATATTTTGTAAACTGTGTCAATTTAGAAGCATTAAATTATCACCTAACAAGCCAGTCAAGGTGCAATATAGCACCAATGAAACACACAACTTTCCTCTAGTTCTTTAATGCCCCCACCCCACTAGTATGACCCTCCGTTCTACCTTACAAATCCAGGTAGACCAGACCATGTACACTGTTACAAATAAGAGCTCACAACACAGGGAATCCAGGACAGATAAACCCCTCAGGACCAATAATGAGAGTAGCGATACTAGGAGGGTAAGGGAAGGTGGTGGGTGAGTGTGGGGGGACCGATCACAATGATCGACATATAACCCCCTCCCAGTGGGATGGACAATAGAAAAGTGGGTGAAGGGAGACAGCAGTTGGTGTAAGACATGAAAAAAAATTTTATAAATTATCAAGGGTTCACGAGGGAGGGAGGGTGAGAGAGGAACACAAAATGAGGGGCTGATACCAAGGGCTCATGTAGAAAGGAAATGTTTTGAAAATGATGGTTACATGTGTACAGAGGTGCTTGACACGATGGATGTATGTATGGATTGTGACAAGAGCTGTAAGAGCCCTCAATAAAATGATTTTAAAAATTATCGTCTAAAATTTCTTCTTTTTCAAAAAGAGAATCCTGCAGCTGAAAAGTTCCTTGCCTGCTAGAATTTACATTACTTGCATATACATTACTGGTCCCTTTATGCTTATTTGGTGGATTTGAGGAAGAGCTACACAAAGTTGGTTTATTCACTTGACAGCAAAATTCGCTCTCTCAATTCTTTTATCTTCTCTATAGATCATCATATACTTATAATAGGACTGCCCAGTCATATTTAAATGAAGAAGAAACACCATAAATATAAATTAAAGACTGAAAGTTAAATCTTTTGAGTTGATTTAGGTGCTTATGGGTTGTTGGGCTCAAAGGCAAGAGCAAAGAGAACGTTTCTTTGAGAAGGTGCCACTGTGGTCTAAGAAATTCTGCATATCCATTTGGCTTTTGGTATTTGCATAATAACCATCCATTTATTTTCCCATTTGTCTATATTTACACATTCATATGGTTTACTTTATACATAAGAAGACATCCCTCCTCCTTACCCCCCATCACTGTAGAGCAATGAAGGAAATCTGTTTGCCAAATGAAAAATGTAAAAGAATCTCCAAAGGAGTATTAATGAATTGGTGGTAGTTCGGGGGGGTGGGGGGGTGGGGGAATCCAAGAACTGTCAAATTCGTGTGTCTCCTCTTTGTTCTTCTCGAGGATTTTGAGTAGATTGTCCTGACCCCAGGCCAGGACGTCCCCTTCTTTCTCTCATATCCTGATTGTCCCCCAACCCTTGATTCTTTTCTTATTCTCCTCCTGTTTGCCTTCTCTTCTTTTGGGGCAGGACCGCTTCCACGGGAGTTTCCAAATGGCACCCCAACTTTAAGAGGAGCTCGTATAAAAGATCTTCAGAGAGTTTGTGAGAAGACAAAAAAATCCCATTACCTTTCCACTCCTTTTTCCATGCACTTTTGGAAGGCTCCTCATAGATCGTTTGGAAAACTAGCTTTGCAGAGAACTTTTCTCTGATTAGCCTCTTCATGGACATTTAAACAGCATTTGAGAAATTATTAGGTATTTTCCATTTGGAGATTCTTAAATAATAAGATAAAATAGGTAGTCCGTATTGGTTGAGGCAAAAAAAACAACAACTCCCTGATCAATCACCAGAGCAACTAATTACACAAAAATAAGTTTCCATTTTCTGTGATGAATCCTCTCTGGCTCTCGCTATCCAATTAATTACAGTGTCCAAATGAAAACTAGCTCTTCCAAGGTGGAAAGTCACTAGAAATGCTCTCATAAAATGTTCATGAATTCTATCGGTTTCTTAAACCGTGAATTGCTGCTTAATCACAGGTTCCCTTTCATTCAGCAGCATAGAAAGGAATGACACACTAACCTCTTGAAGATTGCGGAGACGGCTGATTTCAACATGTCAGGTAGACTGTCATGCCTGAAGATGTCTTTAAAACCAAGGCCCTCATGGACGTGTCTTGGCTCATTTATTTTTTGAAGATTGCCCCTTGCCTCACTTCCCATGACTGTGTTTGGTTACCTGTGTGGGTGTGCTTCAGTCACCTCTCCCTCGACCTCCAAAGTTCATTTCCATACATATCGGAGTCTCTGTCAAATGATGGTGCCCTTTCTTCTAGTGTGTCTCATAAATTGCCATTCAAATATGCCATTTAAAATATGGCTATAGTCATCTGATTACTTCATAATTATAATTGCCTCCCCGATTGAGAAATGAAAGAGAAGATGAGGCAATATAGAGGTAAGGAGGGAGTTCTGAGAAAATGGAATCAATATGTTTCTTTAATATCTTTCATTTCGTTTATGCATTCATTTTGATGTTTTAGCAGGAGTAGGTGTAGAAAAGGGAGCAAGAGATATGGAAGAAATATTGATATACTTCATGTCTTTACAGAAGAGAATTTCAACCAGCAATTTCAAAGAAAGAAACACAGACATCAAACTAAAGCGATGGTCCAGTTTCCTGTGTTCTGTTCTTCCTATGTTGTTTGCTGCACTCTTTTCTTGTAACCAAAAAGGTTTCAAGACTCTAGCCCTCTTCACAAAGTGAGGATATGGATTGTCCTATCTACCAGGCCTTGGCAGGAGCCTTGAATGAAGGAGGCAGGTGGATGGAACAGTGGGGCTTTAAGACAATTCCACAGACGAGTGATCTGAGCTGCCCATGACTTTGGATGTGGTAGGAGACTGTTTTCATGTAGAAATGTGGGTCCAGAGCTCCCGGAACTCCATATTTTCCAGGAAGACTTGGAAATCTGGATTTTTATGTGCGATCTCTTGATTTTTCAAACACTGGCCACTAATCCAGTTAAGGAAATAATACTGCATACTGCGTGGGCTGATGGCACACACATGCAGGCCAGATTGAGTCTTGAAGACACCACTTTGAAAGCTCTGGCAAACACAGAGCTCAAAGCTTTAGCTAGGACCCTCCCCGAGGACGTCAGCCCACCAGTGCAGGAGACAATGTTGTTCGTGTGCTTTGAGTTAGTGCCAGCTGAGAAACAGACATGAATTCATCAGCTCATATATTAGCATGAAAGTGCCAGCCCTTATCTCTTGCTGTTTTGGTGAGAGGAGCAATGTGGGATAATATATCTATTTAGGTTTCACTCCCAGAAGCTGCTTTTGAAAAGTGTCCATTAACTCACAGAACTCTGCTCTGATTTCATTGAGACCTTCAAATGCACAAGCTTTTGATTTTACCTTGACGAGCTAGAATCTGCTCAATCCACTTTCATCTGTTTTAGCATGTACATTTAAATATACACTTGTCTGTGAAAATACACTCTACAAATGTCTAATGTGATTATTAACCAAAGCTCAGTTTTTTAGGGGGTGGAATGGCATGTTTCTCTTAGATCCTTGGGTAGTGCAAAGAGTTCTTACTACCGTATGAACCTAAACATTAGCATATCAGTCGTGCTTCTGAAGAAAGGCCTCGCAGTCCATTGCTGCAAAAGTTACAACCAAGAAAACCCTTCAGAACCATTCTACTCAGTAACCCATGGGGTTGCCCGCCATGATTTGGAATTGTGCTAATGGGTTGACTGTAACAGTTTTATTTTTCACCTTTCTACCTATGAAGAGGACCAGTTTTCCAGTGAGAGAGATGTCAGCATCGGTGTTGAAGAGGAAGCTCCACAGGAACAAAGCTGCATTTAAATCCTAGTAGAATGTGTTTGGTGAAGGTACTTAATGTTTTTGAGCTTTGACACCACCAGTTGTGGTTAACAGTGTATCTTGTGTGCTTGCAAGACACTGGAGAGGTGTCAGCTTGGTGAGCTGCTCAGGGTAGGGGCTTTGTTTTAGGAGCGAACAATAATATGGGGTTCACAGAAGAAGCCTGCGGAGGGCGGTCATGAGGACCCTGGAGAGTTTGGAGTCCGTGGTGTGGGCAAGGGTGCCCCATGGAAGTGTTTATGCTCCGGTCATCTAGAGAGCGTTTGCTGAGGATGATTGAACAGCAGTGTCTGGGATGACGCAGACTTGGAAAGGATGGTTGGGTAGCTGTTTGAGTCATATCTGTCTGGATTAGATCATGATGTGGAAACAAAAAAGAAATGGTTGTGAAGGAGAGTATTGGATGTGGCTTTCCTATAATGAGGCTGAAATTGTTGAACCTAGAGCTGTTGGGTTTGTGGTAAAGCTACATGGTGTCAGATATAAAAGCTTTAGAATTACTTTAAAGGTTATTAGTGGTTGGTGGAAAAGAGAAGAGAGGACTAAGGACAGCGCAGTGAGCAAGTAAAAATCAAAAGAAGAAAAAGGTAGCAGAGTACACAGAGAACAAAGGAAGACCATGAAGAGGAAATAATGTATTCTAGTAAAAATTTCTTTTCTGTGTACACTGTGCTTTTACATCTACTATATAGGATATATATGTGTGTGTCTGCGTGTGTATACACACACAGACACATATATTTCTGGTGGCATAGTGGTTACAAGTTGGGCTGTCATCTGAAAGGTCAGCAGTTCAAAGCCACCAGCCACTCCATAGGAGAAAGATGAGTCTACTCTTGTAAAGAGTTACAGTCTAGGAAACTCACAGGGGCAGTTCTATCATGTCCTACAGGGTTTCTATGAATTGGAATCAATTCAATGGCAGTGAGTTTGACCTCTGTCTCTCTATCTCTATATATACATACAATTTTTCATATTTACAGTGCTGTCAATCTGCTAACTCTTATTTATTGAACTTCTAGACATACAAGAAGCTTTCCTGACTTGTCACAGTGCCATTACAACATGCCTGTCTGAGCGTGAGCTGGACTATATAGAAATATTGGAAGAAGAACAGCACAGTCTGATGTTCTTCACCGTCCATCCATTTTAATATGGGCCTGCTATTTGCAAAGAATCAGAGTCTATTTCATTTTCTTCTTAATGGGTTGTATGATTTTTATTTTGTCAAAAGTAAGACTGCCAGTTCTAACTAGGATGTGACCTTTTGTTGTTACTTTTATCCAGTGAAATCCATTATTTTGCCTTGCATTTTTATCTCACGAAATATGAAATAGAACTGTGAATGGGGCTATCCTTAATAGGACTTATTATTTATTTTCTAAATGGAAATATGTGCTTGATAGCTACTCCTGGACACCTGCTGTGCTTAATAGAAACGATAGCTGAGAGGAGCTTAGGTGACATAGCTAGTTAAACGTTGGACTGCTAATAGCAAGGTTGGCAGTTCAAACCCATCAGCCACTCCACAGGTGAGAGATGTGGCAATCTGCTTTGTTAGTAAACCTGCTCTTTCAACCCATTTAAAAGTTCTATCAGTTGAAAAAAAAAAAGTGAAGGGGACATGCACGTGGATTGAGCCTCCTGTCTGGATATAGACCAGTTATGTCGATTGCCTTGCCATCATATGGGGCATGAGAAAGTGGTTTTTGGAAGATGAGTTAGGTTACGATCTAGCACTTTATCATTTGATCTTCCTTTGGACTCATTTTAAAGTTGTTTTAGTTTTTAGTTATTTTCTATTTTCTTTTCAACTGAGATTTTCCCCTCTGTTTTATTTTGTAAGCTTTTATGACTCTTTGTTTTTTGCTTCTGTATATGTGTTGGTATTATGAAGTCTAGGAGGAATGCATCTAGTCATACACTAATTGGATTAATGGTTCCTTGGGAGTATGGCAGGAGTAGTTAGGGGCATATGCAGAGCTAATAACAAGGAGTTCAAGAAGGAAGAAAATGTTATAAAACGGATTGTGGTGATAGTTGTACAACTCTTCTTGATATGCTTGAACTATTGAATTGTATGATATTTGGATTATATCTCAATAAAACTGTTCATTAAAAGAAAGAGAAAGAAATTCTACATATGGGAATTGACTCAATGCCAATGTTTTCTTTTTATCATAAGATGAGGGGTCAAAATTCACAAAATACTGATCTTTGCTATTTTCCTGTCCATTTGAATTTATATGTAAAATTAATTAATTTACACATTTGTTCATTTATTCTTCTCATTGGCCATTTAAAATTTGACTACATCAAACCATACCTTTCTTGGGCTTCTTCCCACATAAACATAGCATCACTCAATTTATAGAGCAGGGAGAAAAAATTCTCAGTAGAACTCACTCTCCTTTTCTCTTTTTAGATGATATTATTTAGAATCTTTTAAGTGTAAGGCAAAACTATGCAGCATCACTTGAATTTAACACTGTGTTAAATGCTGGGATACAAATTCAAGTGATATATTCTCTCTAGTATCCAAGAATCTAAATTCTAGTAGAGATAGGGACAAATAAATTGACACTTGTGTATGGGATAGAAAGTGCTATCCTAAAAACCAGCAGTTGTTGGGATTTCAGGAGGGCTTCCTGAGAGAAGTGGAACTTGCTGAATTATATAGGATAAATGGGGGTACAGAGAAGTGATAACATATGATGTTAGGGTGTTTCAGCGATGAAGACAGGAGAAGGTGTAAGAAGGCAGACTCTGTAGGGCTTATGATGACTTGAATGTGAAGAAGAAGAAGAGGTCAAGCAAAACTCCTAAATTTCCCCCATAGACTCCTGAGTAGAAGGTAGTACCTGTTCAGAGTGAGTGTAGTAGAAAAAGGGATAATAGTAATGGCAGAAATGACCAGCATTGCCTTATAGTTGCTCTTCTTCCTACTGGTAGAACATTTCAGAAGAGGTGCTCAATGTTCAACCCTGATGAAAACACACGGTACACATTTATATGAGCCTGTATGTGACTATGTATGTGTTTGATTGTTTTTAATCACCCGCCTGTTGATTGTGACGTACTGTGTTAACGGGGCTATAAGAACACAATAAGGGTCTTGGTGATAGAACTGATGCTGGAGATCACATGAAAGGGTTTTACAAGACCAACAACTTGTTCATAGGATGTATCACTTTCAACAACACACATGATGACTGTACTCATGGACTTCTTCAGGTGGACTACACAGAAGTCAAACTGACTACATCTGTGGGAAGAGACCATGGAGCAGCTCAATTATCAGCAGCTAAAACCAGGCCAGGGGCTGATTGTGAAACAGACCAATGGATCATAGGTAAATTCAGCCGAAGAAAATAAAAATAAACCCACAAGAGACAAATTATGACATTAATAATATCCTAGTTGAATTTCAAGAACTTGTTAAGAACAGATTTGACACGTTGAATACTAATGACAGAGGAGCTGATGAACGGTGAGAGGACATCAAGAACATCATTCATGAAGAAAGAAAACGGTCATTAAAGAGACAGGAAGGAAGAAAAGAGCCAAGACCGCTTGGAGGACTCAGGTGCACCTGACCCAAATCACGGTGTTTTCAATGGCCTCAGATGCATGTGAAAGCTGGACATTGAATAAGGAAGACCAAAGAAGAATCGACACTTTGAGTTGCGTGTTGGTGAAGAATCTTGACAGCGCCAAGGACTCTTGTCTTGGAAGAAGAACAGCCAGAATGCTTCTTAGAGGCAAACATGACAAGACTTCATCTCGCATACTTTGGACATGTCGTCAGGAGAGACCAGTCCGTGGAGAAGGGCATCGTGCTTGGTGAAGTGGAGGGGCAGAGAGAAAGAGGAAAGACTTCAACAAGATAGATTGACAAGGTGGCTGTAACCATGGGTTCAAATATAAGAACAATTATGATTTGGCACAGGACCAGGCAGTGTTTTATTGTTTCTGTATGTGGGGTCACTATGGTTCAGAACCAACTCCTTGGCACCTACCAACAACATGCGTGACTTTATTTTTGCATCTTGTATGCACGGAGCATGCACCAGGGAGGATCGGGGAGAACATGGAGATGAGATGTTCAGATCTTTGCACGGAAGAACCTGTTGCCCAGACAACTCCCATTCCTCATTCCACTTCCTTTGTTTGTGTGTTTGTTTTGTTGCAGGGTGCCTGTTGGATGCAGAGAGTCACCTTGCTCACAACCAGTGACTGAGAAAGATGGGCATAGAAAAGTTCAATCATTTTGCCCCACCTGAGACTCCCTAATGGAAAAGACTACCCAAAGTTCTCTGCTGGATTGATTGGATCTGAGGACAACAATGCAATTTGATTAATTCCTCTATCACCCTTATTAGCCTTCAGTATGAATTGAAACTCAGTGTAAGGAAGATCAAAATCACTATTGGAACAATAGGTAACATCACGATAAATGGAGAAAATGTTGATGTTGTCAAGGATTCTGTCTTGCTTGGATCCACAATCAGTGCTCATGAGAGCAGCAGTCTAGAGATCAAAAGATGTATTTCATTAGGTAATTCTTCTGCATAAGACCTTGTAGACTGTTGAAGACTAAGGATGTTACTTTGAGGACCAAAGTGTGTCTGACCCAAGCCATGGTATCCTCCATTGCATCATATGCATGTGAAAAGTGGACATTGAATAAGGAAGACCATAGAAGAATAGATGTATTTGAATTGTGGTGCTGGAGGGAGAAGACTATTGAAAGTCCCACTGATATCTATTGGAAGAAGTAAGGCCAGAATGCTCCTTAGAGGCAAGGATGGCAAGACTTTGTCTTACGTGTTTTGAACGTATTATCTGGAGAGATCAGTGCCTGGAGAAGGACATCATGTTTGCTAAAGTAGAAGGGCAGTGACAAAGAGGAAGGCCCTCAAGGAGATGAATTGATACAATGGCTGCAGCAATGAGCACAGGCATAGAAACATACAGTGTCTCATTCCGCTGGGCATAGGATTGCTATGGGTTGGAGCCCACTTGATGGCACCTAATAAAAACAACAACCCCCCCCCCCCAATGACCTTCTCAGGCGTGATCCCTTAGAACTGCAGTTCTCAACTTGTGGGTCGCAACCCCTTTGGGGGTCGAATGACCCTTTCACAGGAGTGGCCCAGTTCATAGCAATAGCAAAATTACAGTTATGAAGTAGCAACAATAATTTTATGGTTGGGGGGTCACCACCACACGAGTAACTGTATTAAAGGGTCGCGGCATTAGGAAGGTTGAGAACCACTGCCTTAGAAGCATCTTGCCACCCAACCTCCATCTTCATGTTTGCTGGAGAAACCAGCCTGCAGCACTAGTGGGTATTTCTCAGACCTCTCAGCACCTGTGGAGGTTCTAGAACAGAGATGAGGCACATCTAGAATGGGAGCAGTGGAAAGCTACCCTCACTCACCTCACCACAGAGAAGCAGATCCATCAGGGCTGAGTTAATTAAATATTTGACCAGTATAGCCCGTGAATGATGTTACCAATATCCAAATAGCCCTTGGCAAAAAAAAAAAAAAAAGCCCCTCCACCCCTGTTTTAGAAGGAAAGCACTGAAGAAGGGGTATACCTGCGAAAATCATGGAATTAGCAGCCACCACGATATCCCCATTGTTACTGGCCTATAGGATGGATAAGGTTGGCTTAGATTGCTAAGTAATGAATCTGAGAGAACAAGTGAGTAATCTCATGATTGGATTAAAGGTACTTCTGATCTCCAAGAGGGCTTCAGTTCAACTAACACTTTACGGCAATTGTCCTATATGGCTACTCCATCGAATAAAGCTGGAAGAAACCTCCGTCGAAGAAACCATGGGAAAGTTTGAGGCAAGTTTAGTTGTTGTGATGTGAACCGGAACATTTTAATATCTTATTAAATGAATGCAGAGTGATAATAATATAATAATATAATGATACCTTGCATTTTGATTGCACGTCTATTTCCGCCAAGACATTCCTAAAGCACTTTAATGCAGTGCCATCGCCCCCCCACCCCCCCAGTGCTGACTTTCCACCAGTGAGGGGAAGGAGGTATGGAGATAATTGAATCTTGAATAGATAGTGTCCATTTTTAAAAATCCAACTACCTCCCCAACCCACCTGTATTAGAGCTGTGCAATGCAACCAGAAATTATTTTATTTCCTTTCCCTTTGACATGCTAGGAGAGGTGGTCAGAATGGAAAATTAGATAGTTCATATGAACAGAGCAATGGGGGCTTGCAAGGGTATGAAATCTAGAGGATGAAAAATCTACAAAGAGAATAATCTACGCCTTGATCATCCAAATATTGATATTGATTCTGAAAGTGTTAGCATAACCATTAAAAAGTGTCATTATTGTTATCTGTGTCTCTTAGCTGAGTGTGCTTAGCAGGCACTCCACTGAGTCTTATATAAGTTTATTATTTTTACTTTATCCTTGCAACAATCCTAGGCTGTGTTATTTCCCTTACTCATTAGCCTTTAGCCTCTGAGGACTTGAACAAGAGGTCCAAGGTACTAGGATTCAAATCCATGAAGTGATTTAGTCCAAAGCTGGAATTCTTAACCTCTAATTGCATCTTTACGTGGAACTCTTGATATCTGCAGCTGCTATCCTGGCCCTGGAACCCTGGTGGCATAGTGGGAACAAGTTGGACTTCTAACCCCAAGGTCTGCAGTTCGAAACCACTAGCCTCTCTGCAGAAGAAAGAAGAGACTGTCTATTCCTGTACCATTTCAGAAACCCACAGGGGCAGTTCTTCCCAGTCCTGTAGGTCACCATGAGTCAGAATCTACTTGATGGCAGTGTTAGATTTGGTTTTATACTGAGTCTGTTGAAACCATGGTGTGTGGGTGTGGGTGTGGATGTGGATGTCTGTATTGCGGACTCCTCTGAAATAGCGCCAAGGAGCACATGCCAAATATGCTTCAAATGAAAACAGTTTGACTGATGCAGGCCACAGCCTCTATCAAGTACCATATATACTTGAATATAAGCTGATCTGAATATCAGCCGAGGCACCTAATTTTACAACAAAAACTGCATTAAAAATGTGCTGAAAAACTCGGCTTATACAGGAGTATATATGGTATCTCATCTTTCCAAACTCCAGCCTTCATGGAAACCTCTGGTTTTCTCAGTACAACATGGGGAAGAAGATTTGACATCTTCAAGGATGACATCAAAAAAATAAAGAAATGAAGAACAATAAACATTGCACAACTATGCTAATTCATGCCCTAAAGGAAAGGCAATGGGGAGAACCTAGAGTTTGCCAAATGGAGACCGAAATGTTAATTCAGACTTCAAAATGACAAAAGACTTGCTACAAACAATGGGAATTGGGGAGAGAAAAAAAAGTTGTATTCAGCTCAAACCCTCAGATATATGTAAGCAGCTAACTCCCACAGATATAGATAGATGGATGCGTCATTTTAATGAAGACAATTAGACTCTGCACGTTCTCAGGGCTCTCTGTATTCAGGTCTCCTTCTGGTTCCTTCTGATGAAGCAACTCACACACACAAAAGGCAAATGCTTGCACTGCAAACAGGGCAAGAAATGTGCTCTAACTATGAAGTGCATGGTGCACTTTGTCTTGGGGTCAATATATTTCCCCCTCAGTTCCTTGTGGGTAGGAGCGGAGCATGCACAGAGTATCTGACCCTGTTTGGGGATGCTCTCTAGGCCATTATTAGTATGTGGCTGTTCAATACGGTTATGCTAGGAGCAATCTTCCCCAAATTGCTACCTTCTCCATCTGATATAATTTAGAACAATGTCCAATTAGCTATATTTTTTGGGTGAAAGACTTTTTCTTCAAAGCAAATACGATAAATTTTGGTAGTATGGGTACCCCTGCAAATAATGCTTGATTGAAGCTGCTTAATTTAGTAATGTATTTATCACACAGAATGATCTCAGTCATCTTTGCATATGTGAACAACCATTTGTTTTGTGAAGAGATTGGGGTCAAAATCAGCATCTCATTCCTAGGGACTATTTATCTATACCCACAGATGCATCTGAGCCTGTCTTTGATACTATTTTATTCTAATCTACAAGAGAAAAATTCCTAATTAAGTTGCTATTACAGTCATGGGGAGATATGTAATTTTCACTGGTCTGATGTCACTGCTTTTGTTTACCTTTATCACCAACTAGATTTTAAACTCTTAAAAATAAAAAAACAAACCCTATCACTTGTCGTGGAGTTGATGTTGACTCATATCAATCTGATAGGACAGAGTACCGTATCCTGTGCCATAGGGTTTCCAAGACTGTAATCTTCTCCGTACCTAAAGAAAAGTGCCCTGCTTGATCAAGTCGAGCACTGCTGAACAAGAGGAAGCTCCTCAATGAGACAGAGTGACACTGTGGCTGCGACAATGGGCTCAAACATCACAACTGTCGACAGTGGCATAGTGTTTGGCTCTGTTGTGCCCATGGTCGTGATGAGTGAGAAATGCTGGATGACACCTATGCACAGGAGTGATCTTTATGGAAGCAGATGACCACTTCTCTGTTGTGTGGACAACTGAGAGACTGGAACCATGTGGCCCTCGTTCCTCCTTTTAAATTGTTAAGTGTAGGAAAAGAAACAATCGATTGCTTTTGTAACTTTGTCACGGGTCTCTGTCCTTGTCCCCATTAAGTGCTTTGAAATGCTTGCACCCTGCAGAGGTAGATAAATAATTGTTAGAGATCTGTACACTTGTGTTTTTGGACAAATAGGGAAATGGTCTTCGAGGACCTTGTTGCAAGCAGATTGCGATTTTATAACCAGCAGACATGAAAAGCTGCTTGAACACTTGAAAGAAAGTGATTGCCATGCCAGGTTCCTCTGACAATCCTGTGGGATTTGTCAGCCCTGCCCCTTCATCACAGGTGGGATTAGTTCTAACGTCCAAAGAAGCAACTTTTAACTGTGAGGGTGGAGGGGCGCCACGTCCACTCCCTACGTCCAGAAGCCAGGCGTGAAGCCCACATGGCTCTTGCTGGTCTCCTGAGCATCTTTTGGTTTCGCTTCTGATAGTTCAATTGTGCAGATTTCCCATGACTTCTTAGGTTGACTTTTCATCACCATCGTTTCAACTGTCCGGTTACTATGCTACTTAACATCGTGTTGAAAGGGCGCCATCTCTGTAGAACGTGAGTTGGCGAGAGCGTTTCCTTAAAGCCAGTCTCAGAGGCTTCCTGTGGTTTTGCCTTTCTCCTGAACCCTTGATAAGTGCACTTCCAAGATAATGTTTTACAATTCCAAGTGCACAGGCCACACATCTCTTCCTCCTGGTTTGAATAACCCACTCTACCCCGTTCACCCTCGTGCTTGTGCAGCGTCTCTTTGTGGCAAGTTAGAGACAAAAAAAAATCATGTACGCAGACTTTGGTGATTATTTCATACTGGTGAAACAATTTTCTGTACCAATTATGTCTTTGCAGATGACAGCAGCCATTTAGTCTAATGACCATAATAATTAATTTTCATTATGAAGCAGATTGGTTAATGATGCTGAAGCCTAAGGTTTCATTATGGAACTAAAACACAAAACTTGCCCACACTCCCAGAGGATAACTTTCAAGTTGGCTAAATTAGGGAATTCATGCCATCATGATTTCTCTCGCCGAGGCAGCTGAGGCAAAGTCAGGGGGAAAGTGTGAAGGGCTTTCTCAGAGCACCTATCTTGTGAAATCCAGTGATTCTCAAATATTGGTCTCTTGGAAATGTATTAGAAATACAAATTCCTAAGTCTTACCTTAGGCCAACTGAACCAGAATATTTGGGGGTGAGACCTCACACTTTGTGTTTTCACATGGCTGCAGGCAGTTGTGATTCAAGCTAACATTTGTGAACCAGTGGTCCAAAGAACAGTGGAGAGATGCTAAGTTGCCCTTCCTTGTCTCTTGAAGGTTCCGGGGTGGTAAAAATGTCTTGCACAGCACTGCTGACCTAAAGATTGGTGGTTTGAACCAATGCATGCGTACATGTGCTGATCTGCTTCTGCTATTCAAATCCATTGCTGTGGAGTCTGTCCAACACACGTTGACCCAGGACAGTAGAACTGCCTCGTGAGGTTTCAAAGGCTGTGATTGTTATGTAAGTAGCCGGTCATGAATTTTTCCCTGGAGAGCAGCTGGTGGCTTCAAATTGTCGCCCTTTTGGTGAGTTGTCACGTTCTTAACCACTCTCTCATCAGGGCTCCTTCTGGTTAAGATTGTAGCCAAGAAAAGCCTATGGGGGCACTTCTACTCTGTAACCGATGGGGTAGAATCCACTCCAATTTACTAACAACAGCGTTCAAGGTTTTGTGGATCACAGATTGTCCGATATTTCGATGAAGCTCAACTAAAGAGCTCTTAAGGAATAGTTGATATACTGGATTGAATTGCTTTCCTTCTAGAATGTTACATAAATACTAGCCAGAATTCAAGCAGGGATTCATAACTTGGGGTCAAGGGATTCTGCTGCCACCAAAATATCTGATGGGTGGACTCCAAGAGATCTGATCCCAGAGAAATTGCTGCAATTTTGTATTTGTTTATTCACTTTGTAAACAAGTATTTATAGAGCAGAATTTTGGATTAAGACCTGTCCTGGGCATTGGGAATTCAGCAGCAATAGGATAAACGAAATCTTTGCTACAATTCTAAAATGGAAATACCAGCAGCAAATAAAATAAACAAATCTAGAAGGCCATATGGAATTCTATGCTGTGGCGATAAATCAAAGGGGAATGATGTTGGAGTTGTGAGTTGTTGTTGGAGTTGTTAGTAGCTGTTCTTTTGTATAGCTAGTCTGGGAAGTTCTCTCGGAAGAACTGGCACTTAGGGGAGACAAGCAAGCAAATAACGGGGGAAGAGCTTTTCAGGCAGAAGAAACAGGACTTGGGATGGACTTGGTGGGTTTACAAACAGAGCTTCCAGGAAGGTAAACACTTGGATAAGGTCATGAAACTAAAACTGTAGGCTGGATGAACTTGACTGATTCCATGGTACTGTACTCCCCCTTATGATATCTCTCCAGAGGCCAATTCTTGGGAAAGAATTGTGTCTAGAGACTTCTGGCCTGTTTATGCTCTATCACAGAGCTCCCAGGTTATATCCCGGGAGGGACTTTTGGTTGAGTTCACCAGCTGTGGTGGTTCTTCTGAAAATATAACTGCCTCAATCACTTCGCGTGAAAGTCACATCGAAATCGTGCTTGATGAGATCCAGAGAGGGAAGTGGGGTAGATAGAGCCCCACCGTTTCAGCTGTTGTCCTTGGTGATATAACTTGTAAGCTGCCCTGGATCGAGCATTTACTGCTTTCCAGGCACTTCATTTGTGCCACCCTCAGGACGACTTCTAGTAGGTAACCTCCAGGGCAGCAGTGAGTCTAAGTCTCCTTCACCTCCGGATTCCCCTGCCGCAGTGCGTGCGTGCCCCCAGTTGGTGCTCAGCAAATCTTTGTTCAACAAATGAAACAAAATACAAAACACACAAACAACCTACCGCCAATGACTCAGTGCCAACTTACTGTGGTCCTTTGGGGCAGAGTAGAACTGTTCCACAGGGCTTCAGAGGCTGCAAACCTTTATCAGAACACACAGCCCTCAGAAGAATGGCTGGTGGCTTTAAACTACCGTTCTTGGGGTTGGCCGGCCACCACTTCACCCGCTGTGCCACCAGGGCTTTTCTGAATTAATGAAAGAATGGACTATTTTCTATAAATCATACAACTAGCCAGAGACACCGCAGGGATTCACATTTGGAATGTGTGATTCCAAATCTTTAGCTACTGTACTGTAGCCGAACCTGGGATGGAGTCGGATAAACGATGGAAGATGGAATGGGAAGGCTGGACCTATGAAAACCAAGGCTGGGAGACTCGGGAAGAAGGAACTCCCAGAAAGCTGTCAATGAAGCGAAAGCAGTGCTCTCTTCCCCATGGCTGGCTTCATCTTAGACTTTCTGGGGACAAGCAGAAGATGTGTAACTATGCTGGTGCTATCTGCTGAAAGAACAGGCTGGCAAGACTAACTCTCGTGGAATAATTAGCTAGAAGTGCAACAAATTAAGTGGCGGTGGCATCTCATTTCATACCGTCTACTTCAGGGCTTGTCATCTTTGAAATTGCAAACTCCAAGCTTGCAAATTACAGCACTACACTGGAAACTGAAAATTATATCAGTACGTGAATGACCCTCATGCTACCTTTAATTAGTTTCATTTAATCCAAATGCCCAACATTTCTAATTTCTGGAAACACACTGCCCCAAAGCAACGTCACGCATCGAATGTGTGGAGAGGGCTCTTCGCTCTCTTTTCCGCTTCCTGACTTCACTTCCCTCTTTCTTTCTTCCTCCCCCTCTGTCTCTCTCCCTTCCCCTCTCTCTGTTTCTTCTCCCCTCTCTCTTATTCCATTTTTTACTTATTATATTACAAATGTTGTGAGGTAAACCCTATTCCTTTTGAGGAGCTGGTGTATAATTGCACCTGTTTTACGCAGGAGGAAGCTGGTTATGGGAGACCTGATGTAACACGTGGAGTAGGTGCTCCAGGTGGAAAGAGAACCCACCTTTCAAGACTTTCACTACTTGGAATTCTCTGACTTGGCCCCAGATTGCAAAGCAAAACCTCAGGTTCCATCAGGGCTACAGATTCACAATGTATAATGAAGAATAATCCAGTTATTAAAGTAAAGGGAAAAAATGAAGGTGGACTTGAAAGTCCAACTGACTTAATATTTTAGCTTAGGTGGTTTGCTTTGCTTCTGTGATTCTTGGAGTGTGTGTGTGTAATGGATCCCCTAAATTTGGAACTTGGAAAAAAGCCTTTTATAAAGATAGAATTATATTTCAAAAACATTTTTGTGGGTGCAGGGAATTAATGGACTTGAGTTCCATCCTTGTCATTTATTACTGCAACCATCAGACATACCGGACTTGAGGTCGCATGTTTTACCTGCTCTTCTGAGAGGGTTATTAGGTTGGTTCTATTTTTTTGCCAGTAGGTGGTACTAGCAATTTGTATAGTGTTTTGAACCTCTCCCAACAAGGGAAAGAGGCTTATGTGGGCTATAGGTGAAAGAAATAAGCTCTTTATGCTCTGTGGTAATCTGGCAGCTTTGGGTTGGACATATTTTATTGAGTTACGTGGTTTGTCCTGCAAGAACACAATCTCTCAATGGTTAAAAGAGTTAATTATTTGAAGGGTTTGGTTTTGCCAAGTGGAGGGGTGGGGGAGAAAAGTAGGGAGCTTTCCGCCCCAGAGTGATGAGATTACAAGTGAATTTTGATTATAAGATAGCCAACGCTAACTCATTTTCAGAGGAACATGCTATTAAATCAGATAAGTCCCTGCCCCCCACCCACACATCAACATATATCTTAATAATGAAGCTATGTTTGAGAGGAGTAGTAATACCATACTTCATCTCATAAATACTGTCATTGTTCTGAATCTAACTAGGCTTATGTTTTTTACTTGCAGTTACTTCCTGTTGGAGATAGTGCTGCTGAGTTCAGATAGGACCCCCTCATCCTCAAAACAAAATATAACAAAATAAAAATCAAACCAACCAAACAGAACAACAACTGTTAAGTAGCCAAAATTCCTAAAGTGTACTATGGTGCAGAATCTCTACTTCCCAAACCTGCTTTAATATGAAGCACCTGAATTTTCACAGAACTTTGCTAATTTTTTAGAAGGTAGTTGCAACACTGTGTCTAATTAAAATGAATAATTAAATTAAGATGAAGATGAATATTAGTGTCATAACCATCATCTACTTCTCTCAACTGCCACCCTCCACAAAACAAAATAAAACACAAAGCTAACCACAGACAGTTTCATTGTTGCCAAGTTCAGAAACAGCATGATAATTGCTTTCGGTAAGTTGGAAGCCGTTCTAGACCCCGTGTACAACAGAAAGGAAAACACTGCCCACTCAGGCACCACGCTCACCATTGTCATGTTGGGTCCCATTGCTGTAGCCACTGTGCCAGTCCAGCACCCGGAGAGCTTTCCTCTTTTTTGATGGCCTCTATGTCACCAAATACGATGGCCTTTTCCAGGGACTGGTCTCTTCTGATAAGACGTCCAAAGTGCATGAGACGAAGCTTCGCCATTCTTAATGGTAAGGAGCATTCTGACTGTACTCTTCTAAGATAGATCTGTTTGTTCTTTTGGCAGTCCACGGTACTTTCCGAATTCTTTGCCAGAACCATCATTTAAATGTGTTGATTCTTCTTCAGCCTTCCTTATTCAGTGTCCAGCTCTTACAGGCAGATGAGGCTATTAAAAATACCATGGCTGGTGTCAGGTGCACTTCAGTCCGTAAAAGTCCCATCTTTGCTCTCCACCACTTTAAAAAGGCCTTGTGAAGCAGGCTTACCCAAAGCGATGTCTCATTCGATTCCTTGACTACTGCTTCCAAGCACATTGATTGTGGATCCCAGCAAGGTGACAGACTAGAATTAGATTAACTGGTGGAAATCAAACGGAGGTCCCTACTTTTGTATCTAACTCTTACAGCACAACAGGTTAGGTAGAAGGGAGTCATTTCTGTGAAGACCATCACTGAAGTCTGGTTCAATGGCTGTGCATGAAACTCACGGTGAGAGATGCGTGCCGAGAGCTGCTGGAGTTTTCAGCGGTTACCGTTCCAAACCTGGCCTTTTTCAGCCTTAGTCCGGCTCGTTCTTCTTTACGCATTGGTAGAGTTGGGGATTATTTGCTTAGCCCTTGTAATACTTTCAGTCCTGGTCTGGACTAAGATAATACTTTCTTTTCCCGGCTGCTGATAGGTGAGTAGGCAGGGGGCATCCTTATTTGTCTATCTGGGAGTTCTGTTGTGAGTGATGCTGACTGACTGGGAAAGTTGGCAAAACGACTGTTTTTTCATGGTAACAAGATACTACCCTCAATTTCTCCTTACAAGGCTCCACGGCAGCCAGGTGGACCCTACATCATTAGCTTACTAAATAATGAATATGTTTTAAACCATGACTCAAAGCTATTCTCTTATAGGGTATTCAATCGAAGGCTAGGCTTATGCAGAACCAAGCTTTCTGCAATAGAATTAACTAAAGCAGAATGAGTTCCTTTTTGCCCCCCTCCTTTTGTCAATTGCATTGAAACACATTCCACTTTCCCAGAACTAAACATTAGTTTCCTGTCTTGACCTGTTTGGAATTATTTACTGTCTTCTGTTTCATGATGTTAAAGGTTGTGATTTAATATAGGCAGTGAGCCCCCTCCCCTCCAATCTTCCCCATTTGGCAGGTGTTAATTATTTAAACACTACTCATTTTAATTTGTTTCCAATCACTCTTTTGGGCAATTTGCCTTACAGGTTTTATTATGAGCATTGCTTGAGCAAAATAATGAACAATTAAAAAATGGGGGCAAACTGATGCTTTAAAACCGCCAGTTGCCATCTCTCTATTGATAGGTTGGGCGAGGCCAGGCTGCATTCCAAGAATTATGGTCACCATGATCTCTGCTGATGGAATATAATATACAATACATCATTTTTATCTTCTTTGTAATAAAAAGTTGCTCTGGGCACAAAGCCTCAGGTTCCTGCATGCTAATGATCCTGGCAGACTGAAGAAAGGGTGTGCATTTCCTGATCTGTCAATTAAGAAGGAGCCACAGATCTCTGCAGTAATTGAAAATATAGAAGGGAGATTTTTCTTAATGAAGCCATTTTTTTCCCCCGTGCATTTTCGACATCATCTTCTTTGTCCGATTCTTGCCACTTGGCCCTCCCTGCTTGACTGACTTCGGCTGGCTGATGACTCTTGTAAACAGTGTTGGGGTGCATTCTCCCCCCCCCCCCCCCCCACTTAGATGTTTGTTCAATGCTTCCTCTGCTGGGATGGTTGGGCCCTGGGCATGCTCACATGGAAAATGCACCCTGCATTCACAGAGGTGCTAGTGCCACTGACGTCTGGCATCAGCCTAAGTGCTTGATAAAAGTGAAAAACAGAGAAACAAAGCAACTTTCTCAGAAGCTGAACTTCTAAATTTAAAAAACAGAGGACTTGTGGAGAAAGAGAAAAAGCTTTCACAGCCCCTGTGGGAGAAGAAGAACCGTCAACCCTGGGTTTCTCAGTTGTACACAGCTAAGTAATTTCATCTCAGTGTGAAATGGAAAAGGTGGGTGTTTGTTTAGATTGAGGCCATTCAGTAATGATTTTAACACTCATTGGAATCTCTTTGCCAAAGTATTCCAGGGACAAAGTCTGTAATGAACACTTAGCCTCCCAATTAACGTTTCAGTCTCAATGAAAATGTTACCCGATAGCTCCCATCTTTGAGTTTCAGTTTTTCAGTCTTTGCTCTGCTGTTACCTTCGTGATTGGCGGCACGGTCCATCCTTTCTCAGGGAAATCATTTTCTCTGCAGCCAGCAGCAAGCCAGAGACGGATCTTCCGGCTTCAGGATCAGGTTCATCAGGCTCCTTCGGTAGTTCAGATTTGAAGGCCAGAAGAACTGATTAGATTTCTGGATGGAATAGCTTCATTTCCTTGACTGAGTGGAATGAAGTCATTATCATTCTTTGTAAATACAATGTCAAGAAGCAATAGGCCTTAAACGTCTCGAGCAAGACTCGGTTATTTCAGTTAACTGTTCTGCAGCTAAATGTGTTTGCCAACTCGCTAAGATTGCTTTCATTTTGGTGATAGGGGGAATGCCTGCGGTCGAAGTGATGGTGAAGGTATGCAATGGGAAATGTAGTTTGTAATGAAAAGCACAGTAGCTTTGCTTGTCATCTTTTCCACATGTCGGCTGAGCATAATGCATGTGGCTTTGTTGGAAATCATCGCAAGGTTTGGGAGGGAGAGGCCCTTGTAGCTGAGGTAAAGGATAAGTAAGAGTCAGAGCCTTTGAAACGATTTCATTTTGTTCGTTGATTTTTTTCAACAAATGATATCAGAATGCTTATTTTAGTGAGATAGGATCCAGGTCCTATCGCTGACAATTGGCTGGACCAGAGAAACCTTGAACAAAGAATTGTTATGTCATTGTGTAATTTTAACTTTTATTCTGAATGATGGGAAGGTTTACAGAGCTGATCGTCAGGTTTATATGCAACAAGTCAGCTAGCATCTCTATGCATTGCTTGCCCTGTTTCCATCATTTTTTCCCATCTTCCACCACTCCTCCTTGGCTATTGTCTCTCCTTTCACTCAAGTTAACACTTGTCTACTCTCTAGCTGAACTAAGGATTATTAGTGTGCCATTTACAGAGGATGCCAGATGGCCTGGGAAAACAGAGTGGACGACTCTCTGGGAGGTTAGGGTTTCCAATAGGAGGTGGCATATGAGTTAGGCACTGAAATCATGAGTAGAAGTTCAGAACATAGAAATGTTGGTGGGTTAGGGAGAGTGGTGCTAGAGGGCAGTTGAGGCTGAGAGGGGTGTGAGATGTTGCAGGTCTCCTGACAAGGGAAGCCTTGTTTCAGGGGTTTGAATCATATCAGGATAGATCCAGATTGTACAATGCTGAGAAGTTCCATCTTTGCCTGCAGAGGATGGGAAAATCTACAGAAAGCTTTCAGCAGGAAATGGGCATCCTTAGACTTGAGATTTCGAAGATCATTCTGATGGCTGAAAGGAAGACAGGTGAGGAGAGTGGGATAGGGTTGAGTACAGTTAGTTATGCGAGTGAGTGCATCTGCGCGAGGCTCGGGCTTTGTTTGCCTTGTGGTTGTTGGGGGCCATCAAGTCCGTGTGTACTCACAGGGACTCTACAATGCAGCCTCATTGCCGAGGTCAGCACCATCCTCGGAGCTGTCCTGGTTGAGCCCCTGCTCGTGGCCACTGTGCCAATCCGCCTAACGGAGGAGCTTCCTCTTTCTCATGCTCTTCTACTTTGCCAAGCGTGATGTGCTCATCCCAAGGCTGGTCTCTTCTACGGACATGCCCAAGGCGTGTGAGGTGACGCGTCACCATCTCTGTTTCCAAGACACAGTCTGCCTGTCCTTTTCCCAAGACAGATGTGTGTTTCCTTTTGGCAGCCCATCTAATATTTGTTGCCCGCACCATAATTCAAATACATAAGTTCTTCTTTGAGCTTCCTTGTTCAATGGCCAACTTTGAAACGCGTATGAGGTGAGTGCAAATATCACGGCTTGGGTGAGGGGCACCTGAGTCTTCAAAGTGACATCCTCACTCTTGAAAACGTTAAAGAGATCTCAGGCAGCAGATTCACTCAGCGCAGTCTGTTGCGTGATTTTGTGACTGCTGCTTTGATGAGCTTGCTTGTGGATTCAAGCAAGATGAAATCCTTGACAAATTCAATCTTTTCCCTGTTTGTCCTAATGCTAACTCCTCATCCAATTGTGAGGATGATGCTCTTGTACAATTGGGTCATAATCCATACTGAAGGCTGCAGTCATTGAGCTTCATCAGCACGTGTTTCAAGTCCCCACTTTGAGCAAGCAAGACCGCATCATTCGCATTTGCAGGTTGATAAGAAGCCCTTCCTTCAATCCTAATGCCTTGCTCTTCCTCATCTGTTCCAGCTTCTCAGATTATTTGC
>NW_022103896.1:23301345-23303067 GCF_000313985.2 Echinops telfairi
TTACTACAGTTGTAGCTATTATGCAGTCCTTTGGGAATTGACCACTTTGCAGAGCATGGGTTGTGTCATCTATGATGGAAGCCATGGGAAAAGTAAGGCGAAAGGAGAAGTTCTTCATCCTATGTAAACTCAAGATTTGGGGCGGGTCACCTGGCGTCCTGTACACAGAAAGAACTGAACGCTCTGCATTACTTAACTCTTTGTTTTTAAATGACTCTATTAATACATCTATCACAAATGCTCACATTATCAGTGCCTTCTTGCTGGCATGCTAGAGGGAAACATTTGTTTAAAGTTCTATAAACTATCGGTTGACTTTTGCTTTCCTCATGCACTCATATTTAACTTGATTCGGGGACGTCTGTAATGTTTGTAATGTCAATGAGAGAAGAAAAAGGGAAAGAAGAACTAAAATAACACAATAGTGATAAATTGGGGAGAACAAATGTAATGTTACTGCCTTCACAGCAACCAACAGCACAGCTTCATAACAAGACCACACAGGCTTCCATTGAGAGTCAAAAGCAACAAGACTGCCTACACCGACCTAGGCACAAGGTGACAATAAGTAAGGAGGCCACCCAAAGCTCAGCAACAATTTCCTTCCAGTATGACACACTCTTTTTTCCTCCTCGTGGACAATAAGCAATATATTTCATTCTGTGACTTGGCTAGCCTGAAGAATTTAAGATAGAACCTTAGTAAAGAGAAAATCAAATCAAGTGAGATTAAATGTAAAGACTCTCTATTTATCCTCTGCATAGCTACATAAAATATGTGCCATTTAGCCATCCTGGTGGCAAACAGAAGCCACCCACACTGATGAAGAACAGAAATGTGAGAGAAGGGAGGCAGTGGACAGTGTAAGATATGAAAATAATAATAATTTATAATTTATCAAGGGTTCATGAGGGAGGGAGGCCGAGGAGGGAGGGAGTGACAAAAGAGAAGCTGATACCAAGGGCTCAAGTAGATAGAAAATGTTTTGAAAACAATGATGGCAACATATGTACAAATGCGCTTGATACAATTGATGTCTGGTTGTATGAGTTGTAAGAGCTCCCAATAAAATGATTTATTAAGAAATAAAAAAGAATCTACCCATACTACATGCAGAGCCCAATGAGGCTGGTGATGTTGTAATAAATCACCTATGATGAGCTTCAATTGAACCAAAGTACAGAGGGAGGACCTGGGACACACATAGCCGTGGGGATGGCAGGTGGGGTCCACTAAGGACTAGCCGCAGGGGAAGCAGGGTACATTGTGGTACAATAGGGTTTCACAAATTGGAATTCAGGCTGAAAAGTGCATTAGAGATTGTGTGGGAGTATTGAGCACACTAGGCATGGGGCGAACAGGAGGGTGGGCTCGGGGTATTATGTACTGTTCTCACAAATGTGTTGGGAGTTTTTCAAAGCCTATCATTCTTGAAAGATGGGTGCTTACACCATCAAATACTAATGGGCAGTGATGAACTGGGCCACACAGCAGGCTAACAGCATGCCAGGAAACGGAGAGAATGCCATCCCCAGGACCACACTAATGATGATACCCACGTTAGTCTTTTGTTATTGTTGTTGAGAGGTTTATGGACCGAGACCTCACATATTATTCAATTCAGTTGTTGAGTCACACCAAGAAGAGTTGTACCATCATTACTACAATCAATTGCAGAACATTTCCTTCATTCTCCTGTGTTACTTTCATGAGACTGGTTGC
>NW_022103896.1:23304834-23321643 GCF_000313985.2 Echinops telfairi
TCTTCAAGCCTTTAAGATCTCAGGTGCTATATCTTTTTATAGCTGGGCGCTATCAGTTTTTTTCACCACATTTGCTATGCACCGATTTTGTCTTCAGCAATTGTGTTGGGAAGCTGAGCATCATGGAAAGCCAGGTTATTCAAACAAAGTGTTCTTGCATTGAGGGAGTACTTGAGTAGAGGTCCAATGTCTGTCTGCTATCTTGATACTTAACATATAAATAGATGTATATAGATCTATTTCCCTATTATTATATAAAAATATATTTACATATGTACATGCCTGTTTTTGGACCTCTATAAATGCCCCTTGCCTCCTAGTTCTTTCCTTTATTTCCTTTCACCTTCCTCTTGTCCCACTATCATGTTTGGCCTTCATTTGGGTTTCATTAATTCCTCTAGGTTACATTGCCCTTGATCAAGCCCTACCAGGCCTCCCACATGCTCCTCGCCATCGACATTACCAACACATGTGAATCTGAATTCTCTATACCATAAGTGAAGGTGTTTAGCACTTATTGACTGTCTGATGATAATTCTTTCTCTTTTTCTCTTCATATCTGAGAAATCATTGTCTGTTTCTTCTTGAAAGCTTGTGGGATGGGTAAAGCTTGCGGCATTTTATATGGAAGGTAGATAATAATTCCTGGTATGTGCTGTCCCTTATTTCTAAAGGAAAGTTTAGGAGGCTCATGACTCGCCTGAAAGAAGGCACATGTGAAGATAGTAGGACAAGGGGAAAGAGAAATCCTGGGGCAAGCTCTTGGGAGAGTTTGATAAGTTGCGTGATACAAAACTGATGATCTGAAATGTAAACTCCCATCTAGTTCACAATGAAAATGTTTTTGTAAAAAAGGAAATAGGATTGCAAAGAGATATAAAAATATCTCATCATCATTCTGTGATGATTAAAATAAACCCACACTCACTGCAGTTGTGTCATTTCTTACACATATGTGGTAGTTCCATAATTTTATGTCAACTTGAAGATCGTGAGGTGTTGAAGGAGCAGGTATCAGGTATCAAAGAACAAAAAAAAATATCATTGTATGCTCACCTTCTCGATATGATTGCTGAAGACAAATAGGTGCATACGCAGATGTGGTGGAGAAAGCTGCTGGTGCCCAGCTATCAAAAGATATAGCATCTGGGGTCTTAAAGACTTGAAGATAAACAAGCAACTACCTGAGTCAGAAGCAACAGAGCCCACATGGAAGAAGCACACCAGCCTGTGTGATCATGAGTTGTTGAAGGGATCAGGTATTAGGCATCAAAGAACAAAAAATCATATCATTGTATGCTCACCTTCTCGATATGATTGCTGAACAAATAGGTGCATACGCAAATGTGGTGGAGAAAGCTGCTGGTGCCCAGCTATCAAAAGATATAGCATCTGGGGTCTTAAAGACTTGAAGATAAACAAGCAACTATCTGAGTTAGAAGCAACAGAGCCCCCACATGGAAGAAGCACACCAGCCTGTGTGATCATGAGTTGTTGAAGGGATCAGGTATTAGGCATCAAGGAACAAAAAATCATATCATTGTGAATGAGGGGGAATGCAGATTGGGGACCCAAAGCCCATCTGTGGGAAACTAGTCATCCTCTTACACAAGGGTCACGAGGTAGAGACAAGCCAGTCAGGGTGCAGTGTAGCAATGATGAAACCCACAATTTTCCTCTAATTCTTTAATGCTTCCTCCCCACCCACTATGATGATCCCATTTCTACCTTACAAATTCAGCTAGACCAGAGGATATATACTGGAAACACAGGGAATCCAGGACAGATGATCCCCTCAGGACCAGTGGTGAGTGTGGCGATACTGGGAGAGTGGAGGGAAGGTGGGGTAGAAAGGGGGAACGGATTGCAAAAATCTACATATAACCTCCTCTCTTGGGGACGGAAAACAGAAAAGTGGGTGAAGGGAGATGACAGACAGTGTAAGATATGACAAAATAATAATAATTTATAAATTATCAAGGGTTCATGAGGGAGGTGGGAGTGGGGAGGGAAGGGAAAAAATGAAGAGCTGATATCAAGGGCTCAAGTAGAAAGCAAATGTTTTGAGAATGATGATGGTACAAATGTACAAAGGTGCTTGACACAATGGATATATGTATGGATTGTGATAAACATTGCACGGGCCCCCAGTAAAATGATTTAAACGAAAAAGTGTAGGGGGTGGAGTTTAGTCTATCACTCAGCTCACAGCCTGATGGCACCTCCTGGAGGGCATGGCCTCCTCATTCGCAGAGTCCTGGGAATATCTCGCTCTGCTTCACTTTCCTGTTGGTGAGTCACATGGCTGAGACCTGGTAGAGCCTTGTGATGCTTCCATCACCATTGGATCCACAAGACTCTTCACCCATAGGCCTGTGATCTTCCTGCGTTCTGCATCCTTGCATGAGGCTGTGTGAAGGGTTTATGGACTAGTCTTGGACTTGTGACTCATATTGGATTTATGGACTTGATCTGGACTGGGCTGGGATATTTGCTTGATCTATAATTACTTTTTGATATAAAACTCTCTCTTACACCTATATGAGCATCACTGAGTTTGTTTCTCTAGTCAACCTGGTTTCACACAGTACATGACCCTATAGAACAGAATAGAACTACTTCCTAGACTGTAAACTCTTATGGTGGCCCTGTCTCCTCTTCCTTTTCTGGAGTGGCTAGTAGATTTGAATGGCTGACTTCCTGTTGTACACTCTAGGTGATATCACTATTTAAAACACAGCTTTAAAATATGACAGCTTCCTGTGGGACTAACAACTCCATTGAGATTTATTTTCAAGTGTAAATTTTCTTTTCCTTTGGTATCTGTGGTATTTAAATACACTTCTATTACCCATGGTATCAAATAGCTGTACATCATCCAGCATGCAAAAGGTACCTTGTCTAGATTGTTAGTGAAATGTCAATTATGATTGCATCACTTTAAGGACTGGATATTTAATCTGAGAAAATAAACGAAGTATGCACCCTCTACCTGCATTGCAAGGTTTTTGGCTCTAACTTCTTTTTCTGATGTATTACTACTGGCTACTGAATACAAGAGACTCTTCTGGATTCTAATACATTCTATCAAATCCTTGTTACAACTTGTCTTTAAAAGTTCACATGCTTTTCCTCTTTAGTTAATTTAAACATTATAAGCCTTCCTCGATTTTGAATGATTGCTCTTTCATATACTAGTTGCATAGGCCAGTGCTGAGTGAGTTGATCATTTCAGGACTGCTGGACATCAGACTTGTGCACAGAGCAAAGGTGGGAGACCTGGGGATGCTCAGTGTGACTTCTCAGGTACAAGAGCTGATGTCGAGGACAGTTGCATTCTGATGGCTGGAGCCTGCAAGAATAATGTGGGGAAAGAAAGGCTGATGGAAAAAGGGAGAATACTTTTCAGAGAAGTATGAAGGCATTGAACACTCGAGTCACAAGGGAGCTAATAAGAGATCCTTTCATCCCGAGAGATGAAGAAATTAAGTGATCGGAGCCAGGAAAGCAGTGGTTTTAACCAGAACAAAGATGCCCAAACCGTGTTCCCTGCTAAATCTTGTATCATCTCTTCTTCTCAGTTTGTGCTGCTTCCACCTGAGGTGCAAGAAGGAGGGCACCTCAATGAGCACACCACCAGGGGTGAGTCCAAGAGCAAGAACACTGTCGACTTAGGGAGGAGGTGCTAATGGAATTTCGCTCTGATTTCATCTCATGGAAAAGAGATCAG
The DNA here is from genome assembly GCF_000313985.2 of Echinops telfairi. Classification (NCBI taxonomy): domain Eukaryota; kingdom Metazoa; phylum Chordata; class Mammalia; order Afrosoricida; family Tenrecidae; genus Echinops; species Echinops telfairi. The sequence goes on from NW_022103896.1 coordinate 23,308,565, forward strand.
TCAATGTTATGAACTACTAAATGTGACCAGATTGCTTAAGAAGTAGTGAAGATTTACAAACTCCTCGGGCTATTTCCTCTGACTTGAAGTAGATTTGTATACAACTCTTCCAGTTTAAGGCAAGTTGGGTTGAGCAAAGATTTGGTGGTTTTAAACCTTCTGTTTCACACCTGTTAAGAATTAATTAAGGCACTGGTCTTTTCTTTGCCACACCAGATAGTTTCCAAATAATTCAGACATTTCCTTGCCACGGACATTACCAGCACATTCTTTAGCTTGTGACTTAAAACAACAACTTGTCAGGTTACTGCAGTTGTGAGAATAATCACCTGAGTTCCAAACACCTGGAATCCTCATCAGTTCTTGGGGAACACTGCCACCATTGTCCTTTGGGTGGTGTGAGCTCACTGTAGTTCCCCTGCAATAACCCTTTATTTGCATCTAATGAAATCCTAACCTCATTGAGAAAAGTGGGGTCCTTGGACATTGGCCCCTTGAATATGCTCATAAATTCTGTATTAAAAAAAGAAGGGAGCGTAACAGAAATTCTCTTCTCATGCTAATAGGAAAAAACTGGTTAACTTAAAATGAAGGTCTGAAGCTCTCCTATTTCTTGATCGCAAGGTTAGGCAGGGTTTGTGATGTAGGTGCATGCGCACACACACTCCCACTGCTGGGGGGCAAGTGAATCTATAGTTCTACAATAAATACATAAACAAACAAGGTGGGAGGCAGAATGTGGTGGCGAGGGAGTTTGAAGGCGGGCTGTGTTTGGTTGTAGTGAGCTTGTCCCATCTCACTTCAACAGAAAAAACAGTAGGCAGCATCATTGCGTTTGCTCAGAGGGCTAGTGCTGTAGCCTATCTTTCCAGTGTTACTGTATGGACCCAACATCAGTGATGAAGACAAAGATGACGACTTGCGTACCAGAGAGGCCAGACTTTGGAAATAACCAACAGTGAGGCGAGGGGGTGGGAGTGTAAGGGAGGGAAGATAAAGCAGTGGACTAGAGGGGTGACAGGTGTTCAGGGGGGTAGAAGGGAGGACGGAGCTCCACAAGAGGGAGAAGAGCAATGGGGGGAGGTGTGCGGGGCGGATTACTGGGAGAGGCGGATCGGTGCCTTGAACTGTTGAATGCAGACCTGATGATCTGCAATATAAGCACCCCCGCCCTACCTAACACAATACATTAATAATCATCATAAAGTCTCAAGTCTTAAGAAAAAAGCCTACTGACCAGCAGGGCTGGTATTCAAACCTTAAGAAGGAAGAAGCCAGATTGCTGCTCTTGCTCTCAGGTGCCAGCAAGTCCCCTCTGACTCAGAGTGACCCGATGCACTGTAGAGGGAACCATGGCCCGTCCTGCGCCGTGCTCACAGTTGTCCCTGGTCTGCGCCCACGACTGCAGCCTCAGCAGGCAGTCCGCTGCTGAGGGCCTTCCTGTTGTCCCCGCGGCCCTGTCATGCTGCCAAGCATGGCTGGGTGATGGCTTGTTCCTCAACCGCACCTTCTCCAACCACTCGCTGTCTCGGTTCACAGGGGCAGTGACTGCAGTGCTCAACACCACGAGGGTCACCCTCTTTTTCCCAGAATGTCGCTTGTCCCCTCACTCATTCGTTGTCCTTCCACGTCATCTTTGCTCTTCACCAGCCCACAGGCTAGCTGGGAGAAGACATTCTCTGTATACAGCTTGCTTTTCCTGAGCTGAGTTCATGGGTGCTAAAAACATACCTCCATTGATTTGCTCTAGAATAAGCTCAGTAGACTTAACGAAGGTATTTTACTCCTTGCCACAGCAGTAAACGGCCATTTGTTTATTAGGGTGAGGTTGCCCGAGGCCAGGTTTTCAGATGAAAAGGGAGTGTAAGCCATCTATCCAAGAAACAGTGATTTAACACAATAAACATTTTGGTGTACATATGGCCTAAAGAGAAAAAAAACCTGCTTAGTTTTACGGTCCCAAATTCTTCAAATAATGACTTATTCCCTGCATTTGTGTTCCAACTTATCAGAGAAATGTTTAATTAAAAAAGGCAGAAAATGCATCCTACACATAGACTAATGGTGAGTAAAACGCTAAGATAATTTTGAGTGTCTCTTAGAAAAATATCAGTCAGCATTCCAACAGTAGTCCGGGACGCCACAACGTCGATCTTGGGGGTGAAAGCTCACACTCCATGACTAAGGTGACGTCTTCCTCCAAGCACCGACCTTGTTTGCATACAGACCTGTTTCTGCTCCTGAGTTAGGCTCCCAGGGAGCGTCTGCCTTAGAGCCCAGGGGCATTTCCAGATTCGGTAAACAGCTGATTTCATGTTTTTAGGATCATTTCATTTCCTCTTCTGAAGGATGAAAAAAAAAAGTGTATCAGGGCTTAAATAAAAACAGTTTAGATTCTTGCTTTTATCCTAGAGAATGTGATTATGAATGGCAAGTCTAAATATGCTTTTAAATTTGGCATCCTTTATGTAGCTCCCCTCCTTTCTTATTCGTGAGTTCTGAAGCTGCAACCAGTAAACCTTCCCCCTCCCCCGTTTTTTTTCTTCCAGACTCTTCCTTCTTGCGCTTCAGACCCTCAGGCAGGCCTTTCATCCTAACTCCTGTGCCCACAAACTAGAGGCAGAGGAGGAGTCCTGCAGTTTCGTGTGTGCAAGGCGTGTGTCACAGGAAGGGACCCAGACGCTTTTAACACATCAGCTCCCATTGGCCAATTGAGCTCATTTCTTTCGGTAACCATAAGTTGTCCGCCACCCCACCCCCCAGCCCCCCAAAGTCCCTTGGCACTCTGCTTTTGAAGACAAGACTCAAGGAGGTCAGACAGCCTCTCTAGCTTTGCCAAGCACCACTCCGCCTCAGCTGAAGTAATGTTTACATATATGATCTTTCCATGCCATTTAAAATATGTAATGGATACTGTGAAAACAATAGGCATATTCAAGTTCCGTGGCTGTGCACAAATGAGAGAAATATTCCAATACTCATATCAGAGCCTAATAGGTATAATTTTGCTCGTGATAGAGTAATGCGCCACAGCTTTTCCCAGACTGCTGGGTAAAACAAAGAAGGGCTTGTCAACTTTTTCGGAATCAGATGTTAATGATATTTCGTGTCTTTGTTGAGTCTGTGGAAAGCAGCTACTGCACGTAGAAGGGAAATGGCTTCCATACCAGCTGCCCTCGGCCAAAGTCATTCGGACAGGGAACGCTGGGCCGAGGCCGTATTTACATTTCAGAAAGAGGTGTGAAAGGAGATTGCAAGACAGAATCCACCGAGCTGCCTCCCATTTGCCTTCCCCTGTGTTCAAGCTTATCAATGCTATGAGGGGCCTCATTATTCCCAACATATAGAAGGGGGGATGAAATGTAAACAAAGGGGCTATGTGTTTTGGCAAAGGAGGGAAGTGTTTTCTGCGTTTCGTGTATTTTTGGAAACCTCTGAAATCCCCAAGTCATACATCTTGCAAGGTTTGGAGGAGGATTTATTCAAGCATTGCCTGCACTCGGCAGCTGGGAGAGCAGTTGCTTTGTGGCTGCGTCTTCAAGCACTGTTGGGTGTTTTGCTCCGAGCTGTTCACGAAGGTTGGCTGCAGCCGTGGAATAGTTTGCTTTCTGCTTTGTCCTTAAACTCGTACTTTACAGCACTACTGCATGTCTTCACTTCGGCAAAATCATTTTGTTCATTTGTTTTAAGGACATGTCTTAATTCCAATTCCACATCCATCCAAAAAGTAGGGCCTCTCACTTCCATGTTCCAGCTGCTGGGAATTAGGTCGCTCTTTCTGACTGGATACATATCATTTTAATCTTAAGCTTTTAGGCACTCTACAGCTAACAATTAAGATATTGACAGATGCAGCTCGAAAGGGTTGGTTCACACTAGTAGTAGGGAAACACTGTCTTGCTACAATTCTAAAAAGCAATAAATCTACTGCTCAAAATTATCTGTGTAGGGATCCATTTTTAAATAAAGGACTTTCTAGCCACTTGCCACCGTGTTGAGTCTACTCCCTGTGGCCCTCTGTGTGTGAGTTCAACATGTTCCACAGGGGCTCCAGAGGAGGCTTTTTTAGCTGTAGATTGCCAGGCCTTTCTTCTGCGTCACCTCTGGATGGACTCAAACTTCCAACATTTCAGTTAGCCAAGCTTTACCACTCAGTAACTTCAAAGGTCTTCCTAAGCTTGTCGCTGTTAAAATCAGGTGCTAGATCTCCCACCATGTGTGTCCACTTATGGAAACCATGCAAGTTCATCTCTGTAAGATGAAATTTTTATTGCATGGATTACATCACAGTCAATGTATCTGCCAATATGGAACCTCTTATGTTTATATATGTACTCATGTCAGAGATTCATATAAGTTCTAAAATACTTTATAGATATAGGATTGTGCAATGTGTTGATTAAGACATTCTCCAGATTTGGACAATTAACAGGACTTTGGCACAACTAATCCATCATATCAGCTGCTTGGAAGTCCGTTTCTGATCGCATCATAGGGCCTTGATGGTAAAAGTGTTGCATAGCATCGTAGGTCCACCAAGTCTCTGGTTGTTGCTAGGTGCTATTGAGAGGGTTCTGATGTACTGTAACATTATGTGCAATGGAAGAAAGCATCGCCTGGTCCTGCATCAGTCTCATAATGGTTGCTGTGTTTCAGCCCCCATTGTTGTAGCCACTCTAGCAGTCGCTCTCTTTGAGGCTCCCTTTTTCACTGATTCGCTACCACATGAGAACACTTTAAAGAGATCTTTTGGAGTAGCAGCAGGCTTACTGAAATGGAGGGCCTTGGGCCCTACCTCAGATTCCCTAAGACAAGCGCAGGTGCTGTGGGTTGACTTGAGTAGTAAGGATGCAGGTGTTCAGGTCATTTTCAGTATCAGTCCGCTTTGGAAATCGATATGCAATGCATTCTTTTGGATCAGGAGGGATTTGTTTTACTCATGATCAAATCATGTGTTAACATCCATGGCATATGTGTTTTCCAAGCAACCTGTTTTAATTTTTAGGAATAAGCATTTATAAATTCATGGGCTCCCAATTGTGAGTCTTGTGGAGATAATGAAAACACTTTGTGCATTTACCAAATAATATGTCAATGCTTTAAATGAGATACTGAGGTGTCATGGAAAACTGAAATGGTAACCACAATAACATTAATATCTAATATTTATGTAACATTGGTGGCCTAGTGATTGCGTATTGGGCTGCGATCCATATGGTCGGCAGTTTGAAACCACCGGCAGCTCTGTGGGAAAAAGGCTGGGTTTTCTACTCCTGTAAATAATCACCGTCTCAGAAACCCACAGTCACTATGAGTCAACATTGACTCAATGGCAATGATAAGCTAGTCATCAACTTTTCATTAATCCAATGGCTAATCACAGATAGCACTGTACTTCATGATGGATTTAGCAACATCCTTTCTGACAACAAATGCCATGTCATTCATGTCAGCCTGACATGTAACCAGTTCACCACCAGGGCATTCATGTATGCCATTCTTCTTGATTGCGTAATTCCTCTTGATTGTGTCAATCCAGGCATAGGAAATCATATGATTTTCTGATTCACAATGGCCAATACCAGTCCATTTCACTGATACCTAGGATATATCAATCTTTATGTGTTCCATTTCATGTTTGACCATGTCCACTTTTCCTAAATTCATACTTTGTACATTCCAAGTCCCAATCATTATACAAATTTTGTAGCTATTTCCCATCAGCCAGTGGAGATCCCCAAGAACCCACTCCCACAGGCTTTACCTGACCCAGGTCACCATGGTTGACTTGCCTCCAAGAAATCAGCTCCTCTTCAACAACATTCCGAGTGCCCTTGGACCACAAGGGCCCATCTGCCGGTTGTACGTCCAACAATATTCTGCTTCCTTTGTTTAGGCTTTCAGGATTTGAAAATGCTTTGAAGCTAGGCATAGGTTTTCAGCGACTTCTTCCTCCAAGGTGGGGAGCTGATTCCTTTGTATTCTGTTCTTAGTCCAGGAGCGCTGCTGAAACCTGCTCATACCAGTGAAATATTTGCCAGTATTACAGCAACACACAAGCCGCCATCATTAAGCAACAACCAGACAGATAAGTGGTGGGGTCTCATACGTAGTAGGCAAGAATTATGCCATCAGTTCTGTCATTGTTGGTTACAGATTGGCCCGCTAACCACCAGGTAGCAATTTGAAGCTACTAACTGCTCAGTGGGAGAACAATGAGATTTCTACTCCTTGTAAAGATTTACAGCCTTGCTAACCCTGGGAAGCAGTTCTATTCTGTTCTCTGAGTTGGAATTGACTGAATACCTGTGTTTTTATGTTTTTGAATATGCCAGTCAATCTTCTGAACAGTCCTATAATATATCTTAATATTATGTCTATTTTATAGATAAGGAAATGGAGGCCCAGAAAATGATTGAGTTGCCCAAGTTTGCATAACTTAAGGGTGTAAGAACTGGGTTCTTTTGATTGTCTCTTATAAATACTAGATGGTAATTGAGCAATAACTTCAAAATAGTGGTTACATGTTGGACCGCTAACTACAAGGTCAGTAGTTTAAAACCACCAACTGCTCTGAGGGATACATGTGGCTTTCTATGCCTGTAAAGAGTTATGGTTTTGAAAACTTACAGGGGCAGTTTTATAGGGTTACTCTGAGTTGGCATCGAATCAATGGCAGTGAGTTTGGTTTTTGGTATTCAGAGCCTTGAACTCTTTATCTTTTACATATTATAGAAGGGAGCCTCTGAAAAGTCAAGTGTTTAGAAATGACTATTTTTAAAAAATAAATCATTTTATTGAGGGCTCTTACAGCACTTATACCAATCCATACATCAATTGTATCAAGCACATTCATACATATGTTGCCATCGTCATTTTGGTAGCATTTTCTTTCTACTTGAGTTCCTGATATCAGCTCTCCTTTATCCCTCCCTCCCCCTCCCTCCCATCCTCATGACCCCTTGATAAATTATAAATTATTATTTTCATATCTTACACTATCTACTGTCTCCCTTCACCAACATTTCTGTTGTATTTCCACCTTCGAGGGTGGGGGTGTTATATGTCGATCATTGCGACTGGTTCCCCCTGCTCCCCCTTCTACCTTCCCCCTACCCTCATGGTTTGATACTCCCATTATTGTTCCTGAGGGCTTAATCTGTCCTGGATTCCGTGTGTCAAGAGTTCTTATCTGTACCAGTGTACCTGCTCTGGTCTAGCTGGATTTGTAAAGTAGAACAGGGGTCATGATAGCGTGGGTTGTGGAGGGTAGGAGGAAGCATTAAAGTGCTAGAGCAGTGGTTCTCAACCTTCCTAATGCCTCGGCCCTTTCATACAGTTCCTCATGTTGTGGTGACCCCCCCAACCATAAAATTATTTTTGTTGCTACTTCATAACTGTAATTTTGCTACTGTTATGAATCGGGCGACCCCTGTGAAAGGGTCTTTCAACCCGCCCCCCCACCCCCCAAAGGGGTTGCAACACAGAAGTTGAGAACCACTGAACTAGAGGAATGTTTTGTGTTTCATCAGTGCTATACTGCATCCTGGCTGACTCGTCCCTTCTTTGTGACCCTTCTGTGAGGGTATGTCTAATTGTTGACAGATGGGTTTGGGTCTCCACTACGACCCCTAGGTCCCTGTGAGCTGGAATCTACTTGATGGCAATGGATTTGATTTTAGTAGGACCCCTTGTTGGGTGTAACCCAAAACAAAGCACCCCCCCCCCAGGTGACCTCACTGTCATCTAGTTGATGCCAATTCGTACAAGAGAGACCAACATCAGGCAACAAACCATGACCGAGATACGTGCTGCAAAATGGCTACTTACAAGCCACTGCAATCAAGGTCACTTTTAAAGCTCTCAGAGGAAAGACAGGGCACCTGAGCTTAGGTTACATTCTGAAGAGTGCCGATAGTTTTCTCGGCTTCTATCTGTATCTCAGTCTTGGAGTAGAACATGTAAGTGCCCCAGCAAGGCACCACGTATGTGCTTAGGATCAATTCTGTTTGAAACTGAGAATTCAACGATCAATGAAATCCAGCCACATCCTTGAAGGACATATATCTCGGTGTGAAATGAAACAGTCAATGCAAATACTTATAGTATATATTCTTGGACACAGAGTTATGCAGATACTGTGATTTACACAAGAGTGGTAGTCACAGATCATTTACAGGGATTATGTAGTTGTTATTTTTGTGGGAAAACCTATCTTAGTTCATATTATTTTACAGTTTTGCAATGTGTGTGTCTATATGTGTATGCTTGTGGGTGAGATATGGAATATAGTGGAGGACACCATTGGTGGTGATTTGTGCATAAGTGTGACTTACCTGTGTTACACAAGTGCCCATTTCAGTGGTGAACGATTTCTCTCCTATGTCTCTCCAAGCCTGTATTGTCTATTTTTGATTGTCATTTAACAAAGGCAGTACTTCTTTTGCTTATTCCTTTTGTACACTGCCTAACTTTCTATTATACACAGAGAAGAATCAGATAAATGTTTCATGGAGATAAGAATGAAACTGTACATCTGTATCTAGAATAATATGTAACATTAACTTTTTCTAGAGAATGTTCTTCTAGCTGAATGCTATTTACTTAACTAGGCACATAGAATAAGCACTAGATGAACCAGTTGCTCAATATCAAATAATTTATAATATACAGGTTTCACTTCTTACCTGGGCATGCTTTTAAAATAAAAGTAAAATAACTTTTTTTTTTTTTTTATAAAGTGAGTTCTTCTCAGTCCAAAGAGTTCACATAAAAATGTTTCCAAGTAAGTTGCGGGGAGTCCCCAAAGGCTTGGCCCATGTGTGCCCATAAACCAGTCTGTCAGCTGTTGTTATCACTTGCCTCCTCTCCATTGTTTTTCTCCTGCTCTAACTTGTCCTCTCTCACAACGAGTGTCTGCCAGGCCATTTGGTGCAGTGTCATGGCTGCTGCTGCCTGGGAATAAGAACAGCAAGGCCCATGCCTTTGACAAATCAGTTGGGCACTCCCTGTGCTTCAAAGCCATAGGGTATTTGAACCTCACTGGTTTCCATGGAAATTTGTAGCAGCCAGAAGGTTTTCTTCCCCAACTCTCAGCCACACGTAATCTTATCTCCAAATCCTTTCTGTTTGTTTGGTTGGTCTTGTGTTTCACTCTTAAACAGCTTTCTGTTTTCTCCTTCCTTTCTTCCTCAACATCCCCTCCTCTTTCTTTCTCTGCTCCTCACTCTGTCTTTCGCAACCACACATAAAGATGGTGTAGCTCCTCTCCCCTTTCCTCCATTTCTGCCTGGCCCTAGCCTCTCTAAAGTTTTTACTCTTCTGTTTATATCAGAGACAGGCAAAACAGAGAAATTCAATTTAGCTAAAGTCAATTTTCTGAAAAGTAAATTGCCACATAGTCAATATCCTATAGCCTTCTAGTATACTTTGGTGTCTGTTAAACTGGAAGTTTCATAGAACTTGACAATTGAGCAATAAAATGTATATGGAAAAGCCAAGGAAAAAATATCTGAAGAAGAATGAGAGAGCAGTGCTCTATTGGATGAATTCTTAAAAATTAAATTATTTTTAGATAATTGCAGATTTAATGCAATTAAAAAATAATGCCATAGAATCTCACACAGTCTTTATCCAGTTCCCCACTCTGGCAATATCTTACAAAGCCACAGGGTGTCATGACAAACAGAATATTGCTATTGATATGGTCAAGATACAGAACATTTCCCTCATCAGAGGACCCTCATTATCACGCTTTTAAAGCCACAGCCAGCCTCCACTCCCTGAATTCCTAGCAACCATTAGCCTATTGTTCATTTCTAGGACACTGTTTGTTATAGAACAACATATTCTTATGGTATTAGAATACCATGACAGTAAGTCGAGAAGGCCGTAGACAGTACATAGACTTCTGAGATGAACCTTTTTACTCTTTACTTAGCACAATTCTGAGGAGATTCCTCTAGATTGTTGTGTATAACAATATTTAATTTATGTTTCTATTGGTCAGTAGTATTCGTGTACCATCATTTGTTAGACTATACACCTGTCGAAGAGTTTGTGGATTGTTTCAACTTTGGGACTATTACGAAGAAAACCGCTCTGAACACTTGTGTACAGACTGTGTGTGTGTGTTGTGTACGTCATTTGGATTTCTTTGTGGCACGTGTCTAGCAATGGGACTGCTGGGTCAGGTGGGAGTAGCTCTGGCAGAGGAATAACGGTGTCAGGGTAGAGCTGTCAATGTGGCTTTCCGAGACTGGAACTGTTTATGGGGGTCGAAAGCCTCCTCTTTCTCCTGCAGAACTGGCTGGTGGTTTTGAAATGTCGACCTTGCCTTTAGCAGCCTAAGTAAGCACTCTGTCACCAGGGCTCCACTCCCCCTAAAAGGTTACAACCATGCTGATTTACTTTTGGACCTTATGAATGGCACTGGCACGGATAGTATTGAAAGAAGAAACCCAAGCTTCACTGACGGCACGAGAGGAAGACAAGGTTCCAGGGAGTGACGGAATACCAACGCGGCCATTTCAACAAACTGATATAGTCCTGGAAACACTAATCCACACCCCAAATTTTAAAACAACTACCAGGACAACTGACTAGGAGAGATCCATATTTGTGTCCATTCCAGAGAAAAGGTTACTCGAGTGTGAAGATTATTGAATGATATCATTAATATCAATATCACTGCTGATGTCAGATTCTTGACTGAAATCAGAGCATAGCAGAAAGATGTTTACTTGCTTTTTTTGATTATTCAAATTCCAGAACCCTTAATTCTGTTCATGTGGAATCTGAACATAGACCAAAAAGCATTGTGGAACTGACCACTCATTGCTCATCTATAAGTTCAAGTTGAAGCTGAAGCACATGAAAACAAGTGCACAGCGTGTATATCCCGTGTGCATTTTGAAAACCTCTCGGGAACAGATAGATAGATGAAGGAACGCTGCAGACAGAAGGCCTGATGAGCTGTGGGAAAACATCAAGACCATCCTTCATAAAGAAAGCAAAAGGACACTGAAAAGACAGGAAAGAAAAAAGAGATCAACGTGAATGACGAGATTCTGAAACTGCCTCTCAGTCAGACAGTAGTTAGAGCAAAGGTAAGAAATGAAGTCAAGGAGCTGAATGGGGCATCTCAAAGGGATGCTCTAGAAGATGAAACCAAATATCTGTTTTGGTCTTATTTTTATTTTAATTATCTTTTTTTCAAATCCATGTTATTGGTTTTATTTATACAGATATCATATCATTACATAGTTCAGTCACATCAAGCAGTATTGTAAAATTGCTACCACAATCTGTTTCACAACATTCTCTTCCTTCTTGAACTCCTTCACACTAGCTCCTTTTATTCACCACCCCTCCGGGTCTCCCCCACCCCTGAAACCCCTATTCTACTTGCTATCCCTATAGGTTCATCAATCCAGGGTTTCATATACTGAAAAACAGGGGAAAAAATCTGAAAAAATTCAAGAGAATCACTCTCAATGACCAAACACATCTGAGATAAACTTTAATATGAACAAAGAAATACAGAAAATGCTGAAAACCGCATCAGGCCTAACATGCATCAGAGGGGGATAAACTGACAAGTCAAGTTTATCATTCTGATCTTCTATGGTCACCTCTCCAATGTACTCTGGTAACCATTCTCTTCCTGTCCCTCTGTTATCTGGATAGAGAGAAATCCTCAGAGCTTATTTCCTATGCAGATCTCACAAATGTATCCTAGGCTCCCACTGTCATCCATAGCCATCAGCAAACCAGATTCTCACAATTTAGGCTGACACTATTCCCTCATTCAACTTCAGAGTGTATGATTTACAATCGTTTGGTCACTGATGGTGCTGTGGTTCTTCAATGTGGACTTAATTGACATCTCACTTAGATGGATGCTTGTTTGGAAACAAGCCTTCAAGACCCCAGACACTATTTTATCTGATAGCTGGGCACCGGATAACTTCTCCACCACACTTTGAAAAGTCAAATAGTATAATGAAATGTTCAAAGACCTAGAGTTAGAAAATCCAAAAGGAAGAATATGCTTGGCATATCTTAAACTGAAAGAACTCAAAAAAAGTTCAAGCCTTGCATTCCAATATTGTAAGATTCGAGGGGGGAAATATTGAACGACTCAGGAAGCATCATAAGGAAGAATACATAGAATCACTGCACCAAAACAAGTGAGTCAACATTCTGCCATTTCAGGAGGTAGCATATAAGCCAGAACCAATGGTATGGATGGAAGAAGTCCAAGCTTCACTGAAAGCATTAGACAGAAAAAAGACTCCAGGAATTGGAGGAATACCAATTGAATTGCTTCAACAAGCTGAAGCACCAGAAGTACTCACTTGTCTATGCCAAGGATTTGGAAGACAGCTACTTCGCCAACTGACTGGAAGTGATCCGTGTTTGCACCCGGTCCGAAGAAAGGTGACCCAACAGAATGTTCTCATTAGGAACAGGGTCAGGGATGCCACAAACATGAAAGCAACCTTTTGCTGAAGATCTTCCAACAACTGTTGCAGCAGTGCATCGACAGAGACGCCAGAGGCTCAGGCCAGATTGAGAAGAGGCCAGGGAACAAGAGATGTCATTGCTGATATCAGATGGACAGTGGCTAAAGGCAGCACATACCAGAAAGTTTCTTATGTGTTTGTGTGTGTATTGACTATGCAAAGGCATTCAGCTGTGTAGATTGTAATAAATTATGGAAGCTTTGAGAATAAGGGGAATTCCAGAACATTTCATTGTGCTCATGTGAAACCTATACAGGGATCAGGAGGCAGTTGTGTGAACAGAACAAGGGAATACTGCATGGTTTTAAATCAGGAAAGGCCAGGATTTTTATCCACTCACTATACTTCTTTAATCTATATTATGAGCAAATCATTAGAAAAGTCAGCTTATGCGAAGAAGAATGTGGCATCACAATTGGAAGATGGCTTATTAACAACACAGATGGCACAACCTTGCTTGCTGATAGTGGGGAGAACTTGAAGCACTTGCTGATGAAGACCAAAGATTTCAACCTTCAGTATGGCTTGCAACTCAATGTAAAGAAGACCCAA
>NW_022103896.1:23322065-23324848 GCF_000313985.2 Echinops telfairi
ACATCATCTCATGTACTCGGGACATATTGTCAGGAGAGACCAGTCTCTGGAGAAGGACATCATGCTTAGTAAAGTAAAGCCTAGAAAAAAGAGGAAGGCTCTCAAGAGTGGCTGCAACAATGGACTCAAAGCATATGAATGATTGTGAGGATGAACCAGGACTACAGTGTTTCGCTCTGTTGGCCATATAGGGTCCCTGTGAACCTGAACCAACTGGGTGGCACCTAACAACAACAACAACAACAACAACGTAATCTTCCTCTATTTGTTTGCCAACTGCTCTCTTCCCCCAGGAGGCATTTTTGAATGCAGCACTATGTCATGAAAACACAAAACAAATCATGTTTAAAAATGTAGCAATATGCTATCTGAGGGGAAGGATCTGATGACAAAGAAACAGGAGATTCATGTTATTTGTGTAAAAGTATGGTAATTATTATTTACATATCTATACTTGTGTATCATTCATAGATTTGTTATTTTACCCAAGCTCAAAATCTGTTCATAATAGATAATCACTATAAATGCATAAAAGTTGCACTAAGTCGGTTGGTTGTTGAGTGTCAGGAAGAAGTAGAATGTCAGCCACATGAAGGAAATCATCCAATCACAAACTGGAAGTCAATGGCCCTGTGGTCTCCCTTATATACAGGACAGCAAAGCCTCCATCTCCTTTTCTTTTCCGGTGTTAGATAGTCTTGAGCCTATTGTTAATATTTTGTCTATTACCTTTGCTCTTCACAATATGGATGCCGTTTTTGCTGAGCCAGTATGCATGATCACCACACTGTTAAACTTTTTCTTAATAATGTAGGCAAAGTTGAACTTCACATCTCTCCCGAAATATCAGTGACACACTCCAGTTGAAGACTGATAGGTTTGTTAGGGCTCAGGATAAAATTACAGATAGTCTCCATTACTGTTTAAGATACCTTTGCAACAAACTCTTCATTAAACCATTTCCCAGCTTTCTAAAAGTTGGATATGGGGAGATACAGGAAACAGATTTTTGAAGATTGATTCAGTTGTGGTTATGAGATCACAAATACAGCAAGTCATTACCACTGGCTGCCATATTACTGGAGGGATTGATGGATGGCATATTTTTAGAGATCACATTTATGTGATTTAATCACCTTTAAATACCTGCAGAACAATTAAGAGATCCGGTCCAGTCTCCTGAAAGGCTTCATGTCATAAAATATTATGACAGACTTTGGGGTATTGGGTTTTTGAGTGTCTTTATATTAAATATACCACATCGGTCATCTCTAACGGATAAAGATTTAAGTAGTCAGACAATTTAAATGTGAAATGATGAACTAATGGAGCTTCCAGTCTGATAATAACCAGATAGAACAGAACATGTGAGTAGCAAGATCATGCCTTTGTAAATAGACAGCAATCTAGAAATTGCAATAGAAATTAAATTTCAATAGAATGTTGTCCTTGTTGTTAGGTGTCATCAATTCAGAGCTGACTCCCAGTGGCCCTGTGTACCACAGAAAGACACCGGGCCTCTACCATCCTCAGAAGTGTTCTGAGTGCCAGAACATTGTTGCAGTCACTGCGTCAGTCCATCTTATTGATTTGGCTTTCTCTCTTTTCATTTGCCATTATGCGTTTACTCAGGCGTGATGTTCTGACGATGACTTGGTAAAGTCGCATCAATTGATAAATATAGCTCAAACGCCATGGAATTCCCATTTTTAAGTTAACTTAAAAAATAATTTCACTCAATGCCCATGAGGATGTAATAAAATCACTGTCTTCATATAATGGTAGCAAGATGGTTAGAAGACAATTGGAAATATGTTTCCAACCAACGAATTCAACTTTTGTGATATAATCTTAAGGAAATAATTCTACATATGGAAAAAAGCTGTACCTTAGTAGTATTTTCACAACAACATTATTTTTACTAGTAGGTAATTGGAAGTAGATTAAGCATCCAACATTAGTGTTTATATTATGGCATGTTTGATAGTTATTATAACCATCCTTATGGAGCCTATTTATCAACATGAAGAATGCTTATGTCATAATGAAAGTGGAAAAAACACAGAAAACTGCATGCGTGCTATTTTATAAATACGTATATGTGGATTATTATATGTATGCTTTCTAATAAAATATTTGAAGTAGAGTCATAATTAACTAAAAAAAAATGTATGCACAAAGAAACAAACCCAAAGAAAACACATGTAATTGTATGCTTCAGGGTGATTATTTGTCTGTTCTATTTTCCATTTTAAAAATGTGTTTTAATTATTTTTATAATAAAAATTATAATTAAAAAATAAATTCTACTGTTGATAGTAACACAATGCCTTCACCCCATGGAGAGCAGTTTAGCTAGAGGAAATTATAATTGTGAGGGGTAGAGAATACAAAGAGGTTAAATTGATTGTTGAATGATAAGTAGTAGATGAGGAAATGTATAAGCACTGAATTTTCTTTGAGCTGCTGGGAAATGATGGCAGATACATCTTTGACAGCCTTAACATTCATTTATAGAATTCAATGTTGACGAATAGTTAAGCAGGGCAATTGTAGATAAAAATAATAAACAATTAAAAAGCATAGGGAAAGATGATTAAAAAAAATTCAGCCATGACATTTAAAGTCATGGATAACTTTAAGTGGATACATGGGGGTCAATACATTAACCAGGTCACCTCCAGCTTCTTGACAAATTCTCATAACATCATCTCTGGGTTTGGGGATGTCTGAGTAGCAAGAAGGATTACCAGCACTAAAGCCTTGGGTCAGAGCCAGAAGGC
>NW_022103896.1:23326013-23337121 GCF_000313985.2 Echinops telfairi
TGGCTCATCTCCTCCCTGAGACCCTTCTGCAAGGGGATCTCGGCCATACTTCTACCAAGATAAATTTGTAATTACTTCTGGCAGTCCGTGCATAGTCAATACTCTTCATCAACACTTTAATGCTCTTTAACTGTTGGAATTTGAATTCCAATCTCACTATTCCATAAATGTCATTAAAATTACTATAGTTCATTGCTCAAAAAGAACCATTAGCCTTTCTCATCTGTTTACTTTATTTCAATGAGCATATTTCTTAAGTCTTCCCACTTGAATTTTTGTCTCCATTGGATAGAAATAGCAAACATCTGAAAATCCCTGGCAGTGTAGTGGTTATGAGTTTGGCTGCTGTCCCAAGGTCAGCAGTTCGAAACCACCAGCTGCTCCTTGTGTGAAAGACTGGACTTCCTTCTCCCGTAGATGGTTACAGTCTCAGAAAACTCACAGTGGCAGTTCTACCCTTTCCTATAGGGTCTCTATGAGTTGACATCAACTGATAGCAGTGAGTAAGCAAATATTTAACGTATAAAGATAAAATGAGAGAGAAAAAGGGGAAGAGAGTGGGGGAGAGGGAGAGAGAGGGAGGGAGAGAGAGAGATAGCTATGAGATGAGATGTTTATCTCAAAGAACTGGTGTATGCCATGGTAGAGGCTGGTAAATCCCAAGATATAAGACTGGAGGCTTCTCTTGACTCATGTCACAGGGCTGATGACTCCACATATACAGTCAAGTATACTAAAAATTACTAGTCATCAGAATGTGAAAGTTGGAAACAAAGAGGAAGGTTCTATAGTTGGAAAATATGACCTTGATGATAGAAATGATACTGGTGATCACATGACAGAATTTTGTAAGACCAATGACATGTTCATTGCAAATTCCCCCCCTCCCCCAATAATATAATCAGTGCCTGTGCATGTGGATTTCACCCAAGGGAATACACAGTAATGACATTGATTACATTTGCGGAAAGAGATGATGGAGAAGCCCAATATTATCAAGTAAAACATGGCCAGGAGATAACTTTGAAACAGATCATCAGTTGCTCATATCCAAGTTCAGTTTGAAGCTGAAGAAAATTAAAACAAGTCTGTAAGTGCTAAAGTACCATTTAAAGGTCATCTCCAGAATGTATTTAACACATTGAACACTAATGACTGAACCAGATGAATGATGGTGGTGAAGAATATTAAAATTACCTTGGATTGTCAAAAGATCAAACAAATCTATCTCAGAGGAAGTACAGCTAGAACCCTCTTCAGAGGTAAGATGCTGAGACTTTGTCTCGGTTACTATTGGGCATGATCACGAGGGACCAGTTCCTGAAAAGGACATCATGCTTTGGAAAGTAGAGGGTCAAAGAAAAGGAAGACTCGCAAGGTATGAATTGACAGAGTGGCTACAACAATGGGCTCAAGCGTAATAATAATGCTTGGGAAAACCCAGAAATAAAATCACCAACATACAGACAACTGGACTTTGATAAGGGGCCCAAAAATATCAAATGGGAAGTGGATGCCCTCTTCAATTCATGGTGCTGGAAAAAATGGATACGTAGCTACAGAAAAATGAAGCAAGACCCTTACCTCACTCCATACACAAGAATAAACTCGAGGTGGATCACAGACCTTGAGGTTAAACCCCAAACTATTAGGGCCATCAATGAGGGAATTGGGTCAAACCTGAGAACCTTGGCACAGGGATTACATAGGCTATTGGAAATCAGAAAGGACACCAACACAGAGGAGGCACAAATTGACCAGTGGGACATACGAAAAATAAAACACTTATGTACATCGAAAGAATTCACCAAGAGAGTAATAAGAGAGACTACAGAATGGGAATGGGATCGTGTAGGCATGGGCAGCATGTGAGAGTCCTTATGAATTGGAATTGACTCAGTGGCACCTAGTGACAACTTAGAACCATGTTCGGATATTGTATGAGGAAGGGGCAGCTTCACCGCTAGTAATATTTGCCTCTATATTTCTTTCTAAACTCTGTAAAGTGAGTGTTTGATCATTTTTAAGACAATATTTTGACTTGACCTATCCAATTGTCTCTCCACATTGATAACATTAACCCAGAGAATATTTCTGTGCTGCATAAACCTGAAATAAACATACTTTAAAAAGTATCACAAAGAATCCTTGCTATTCCGCTGATAGGGAGATTTATTACAGCAATACAAAGACCATAAATACAAAAGGCCTACTTTTTTTTTTTTTTAACAAAAAGGTTTCTTTGTATCTACTGCAGTGGGTCCCATGTGAATTGGAAAATGATTGAGGGAAAAGTGACAAGATGGTGTTAGACCCAAGGACACATTATGGCTCTTACAACATTCCAGTGTCATATTTTAGCAGTCTCTCATCTTCTGCCCACCACCCTCTCCTGGTTTCTGTTTACTGTATCCTTTCTTCCTTTTTCTCTGGTCCTCGTCTGTCTGTCCTGTCATTAGAATCCCTGCTTGATGTCGGGACATTGCTAAGGAGGTGTAACAATAGCCAGAAAAGGAAGTACTGCGTCTATTCAAACCACATTCTATACTTTCTCACCCTCCTTTCCAGCAAGCATTATATATTAGCTACAGAGGACACACACACACACACACACACACACACACTCAGAGATTTATTGTATGCCAGAGCAAAGATCCTAAAGCATGCTGCCAAGTGGCCACCACCCAAGAGACTGCAGAATTCCTGGCACCAGGCAGAACTGATGGCTTCAGCCAAGTGATTGTTGCTGTGCTTACCTGTGTTGAAAGGTCAGCCTTGCGGTGCTAAAGCTGGGCACAGTCACTGAAGGCAAATTGGATTGTGAATGGAGTCCCTGAGGCATGTTCTGCACTTTGCAACTGGTCTGGCCGGCTCCTCCACCTTCTCAGTCTGCCACAGGCATGGGAAACACCTGGGCAGCGACAAAGGTGGTTAAGGCAGCCTCGCCGAAGTACAGTATACGCTCCCTTTGCTTTGTGCCCTAAATGTACAGTAATGGCAGTCTTCTTATCGGGTATTTTCCAACATACTCTGTCATGGTGACATGAGATCATTGCTTCACCAGATTAACCCCCAAATGATGTACTATTTGAGCTGATCCTGGTCCAGGTTGTTACGTACATAGAATGTTACCAATTTGAGGAAATGCTGCTGAATCAGAGGACAGCTTAGAAATTGTTTTGTGTGCATAATCTTGCCTGCATTCGTGCCTGTGTAGGTCATGAGTCGGTTCATCGATTGTGAAAGTCATACTCAGTCAAGGTTGTTGAAACATTATTGTTTCCATCCTTGCACTCTTCCACATAAAGAGCTCTCCTGGTTAAGTGCTGGGCTGCCCAGAGATCCCAGGTTTTAACCACCAGCCTCTCAGGAGGAAGAGAGCTGCTGATCTGCTCCTGTAAAGATCAAGGTTATAGGGTAGCTCTACTTTGCCCTTTAGGGTTGCTCAGAGTTAGAATCAGCTCCATGGCAAACACAACTTTCTTTTTAAAATGAAAAGTGGATAAAATTTAAATTGCCACCTAGGTTACAAGAGACTCAGAGGACTGGGGGAGAGAGTAATTTCTTTGTGAATAAAGTGGAAGCCATTAGATGAGAATGCCTTCCACTTCCTATGACAGATTCAGGGTTGAGATAGCTACCTACCTTTTTCTGCTTTTTCTGAACTGTGGTGCTGGAGAAGAATATTGACCATGCCATGGACGGCTGCAAGGACAAACCGATCTGTCTTGGAAGACACATGGCCAGAGTATGCCTTGCAGGCAAGGACAGCAAGTCTTCATCTTACCTACTGTGGACATAGGGTCAGTCTCCGAAGGACAGACCTCAGTCTCCGAACGGCATCATGCTTGGTAAAGGGGAGAGGCAGCGAATGAGAGGAAGCCCGACAACGAGATGGATAGGCACTGTGACTGTAACAATGGGTTCAGGCACAGGAACAACTGCAGGGATGAACTAGGGCCCTGCAGGGCTGCTGCGTATCCAGTCGCTATGGGTCAGACCCGACTCTGTGGCCCTAAGCACAACATGACAAAGAGCACAGCATTATTTAGGGAAGAGTTGTTGCTGTGTCTAGGTGCCATCAAATCCCTATAGGAGCACAGCACTGTTCCACTTAATACCATCCTTACAATCACTGTTACGTTTGAGCCCACTGTTTCAGCCACTGTGTCAACTCATGTCATTTAGAGGCTTCCTTTTTTTTTTTTTGCTGCCCTTTTACTTTTCCAAGCAAGCGTCCTTCCCAGGGACTGGTCTCTCCTTATAACATGCCCAAAGTCTCATCATCTGCTCTTGTAAGGAGCATTCTGGTCATTCTTCTTCCAAGACACATTGGTTTGTTTTTCTGGCATCCACGATATATTCATTGTTCTTCACCAACACCCTAACTCAGAAGCATCCATTCGTCTCTGGGTTTCCTTATTCATTGTCCAGCTGTCACGTGCCTATCAGGTAGTTGAAAATACCATGCGTTAGGTCTGGCTCACCTTAGTCTGCCAAATAATATCTTTGCTTTTTTGCAGTAAAAAGGTCTTGTGTAGCAGAGTTGCCAAGTGCAATACATCATTGAAATGTTAGATAAATGGAAAGCCTGCTTTCAGAAGTATATAAACATCGATGGAAAATATGTTCAAAAACAATTGTCTCGCATTTTGATATTTTTGTCTGATAGAGATTTTTTTTAAAAATCATTTTATTAGGGGCTCATACAATTTTTATCACAATCCATACATCAATTGTGCAAAGCGCATTTGTACATTCATTGCCTTCATCATTCTCAAAACATTTCCTCTCCACTTAAAGCCCCCAGCATTAGGTTCTTATTTTTCCCCTCCCTCCCCACTGCCCCCTCGCTCATGAGCCCTTGGTAGTTTATAAATTGGTATTTTGTCATATCTTGCCCTGTCAGACGTCTCCCTTCACCCACTTTTCGGTTGTCCCAGGGAGGAGGTCACATATAGTTCCTTGTAATCGGTTCCCTCTTTCCTACCCACTCTCCTTCTACCCTCCCTGTTTCGCTACTCTCACCACTGGTCCTGTAGGGCTCATCTGCCCTGGATTCCCTGTATTTTCAGTTCCTATCTGTACCAGTGTACATCCTCTGGTCTAGCCAGACTTGCAAGGTTGAATTCGAGTCATGGTAGGGGGAGCGGGGAGGAAACATTTAGGAACTAGAGGAAAGTTGTATTTTTCATCATTATTACATCGCACCCTGACTGGCTCATCTCCTCCCCGAGACCCCTCTGCAAGGGGATCTCCAGTGGCCTACTAATGGACTTTGGGTCTCCACTCCGCACTCACCCCATCATTCACTATGGTAAGATTTTTTGTTCGATGATGCCTTATACCTGATCCCTTTGACACCTCCTGGTTGCATAGGCTGATGTGCTTCTTCCATGTGGGCTTTGTTGCTTCTGAGCTTGATAGCCGCTTGTTTACCTTCAAGCCTTTAAGACCCCAGATGCTATACTTTTTGATAGCCGGGCACCATCAGCTTTCTTCGCCACATTTGCTTATGCACCCATTTGTCTCCAGTGATCCGTTCCATACCTCATGATCACCCAGGCTGATATGTTGTTCCATGTGGGCTTTGTTGCTTCTGAGCTAGATGGCCACTTGTTTACCTTCAAGCTTTTAAGACCCCAGACACTATATCTTTTGATAGCCGGGCACCCTGATAAAGATTTTTTATGATGCAATATTTTGGACTCACAGGTAAAAATGCTTGGGTCTTTCTCAGATTTAAGGGAAACCTCCCCCAACGCCACAGTGCATTTCAACTCTTCCTTCCCTTCCACTGCCAACTCCCTCGACTTGATGGCTATGCTTCCCAGCTCTACTCCACTGCTATTTACCCCCCAGCAAACTACCACGTGGTGTCTACGCCACGCCTCTGACTGAAATTGCTTTTATAAACCCGCAATTGCACTAGCTCTGACCAAAAGCTTCTATGACTCTGAACTCAGACAGACCAGTTTTAATTCTCCCCTTACTTGCTTGGTCCTTGCTGAGTATTACCTCCAAATGAGGAATGCTTTCCCCTGGGTTGTTGGGATACCAAACTGTGTGGGATTTGTATGTTGTCTTTCCCCTTTTCTTGAACTTTGTTCAAAAGATAATTCAGACTGAAAGGTACTTCAGACTGATTCGCAAAGATCTATTTTAATTATTTCAATTCATTTTTTTCATAATAGAAGGTGATGTTCCCTTCCAACAGATCATTTAAGAATATCTGTTGAGTTTTTATCTGATGAAGAGGATGGGACTAAGAATATAAGAAACTGTTTTCTGAAACTTTTTGTTGTTCTTGTTCAAAGTCAATGATAACTTTGACTAGACAAGACAAATTTTCGTTTACTAGCATGAAAGGAATTGTAAGAAAGAACTTGGTTAATAGCTATATTCATTTAACAAGCATAATTGTTTCTATTGGTATTTTAACACAGTAAGCTATTGATGTCTCAAATAAATTTCTACTTTCATGTGGTTGACCTGTTGTGAACTGAATATTTTCAATAGTGGATAGGATAACACTTTAAGGAGGGGTTGTTTTACTTTGGGAGTTGGGCAAATTTTATTGGGAGTTCAAAGCCACTCAAATGTGCCTTCGAAGATAGACCTGGGAGTCTACTTATGGAAATTCAATTATTCAAGCTTCTGTGGAGCACAGTTGTATTCTGACATGATGCTACTGTCACCCTTGGAATGGCAACTGGTGGCTAGTTTACTCTTGGCCCGGCACTCATTCATACCTGTCTCACTCCTGGTTTTTTTCTCTGTAGCAACAGTTTGCAACAGAATTTTCTAACCATGGTGACCCTCTAGCTCTGTGCCACCAGTAGAATATTCTACAGTCATGAAAGTGTTCTGTGGCTATGCTGACCAATTTGGTAGCCATGCCACCTGTGTGGCTCGTGAACACATGTGATGTAGCCACTGTGATTGAGAAACTCAGTTTTTAAAGTTTATTAAGCTTTAATTCATTTGAAATTATAATTAAATAACCATATAATAGCACCCTAAAATGAATCCACTCCTTCTGCTTTATGGGTCTTTCAATATTTTGAAGATCGTTCTATCTTGATAAACATTGGGTTTTTTCTTCAGTTATTCTCAATCATTTCTAGTCCAATGTAATCTGCAGATCTTCTATCAATTCAATCTCACGCCATTAGAAACTTTCTTAAAGGCATTATCTCATAAAAGCTAATATTCTAGCAGTGTGTGGACACCAAGGAATGTCCCAGTGAAATAATGAGCATTTATGAGCTGGACATGAGATTTATTCAGAAAGTACAAAATTACTGGACTTAAGCCGTGTTAGTGGTTTATTTTGATCCGTGCGTGGACAATGAAAATGATTAGGTATCTTCATTTGAATTATTATTATTATGATTCTTTTATTATTATTTTATTGGGAGCTCATACAATTCATCACAATCCATACATATATCCATTATGTCAAGCACATTTGTACATTTGTTGCCACCATCATTCTTAAAACATTTGCTTTTGACTTGAGCCCTTAATATCAGCTCCTCATTTTCCCCCTCCCTCCATGCTCCCCCCTTCCTCATGAATCCTTGATAATTTATAAATTATTACTATTTTGTCATATCTTACACTGTCCAACATCTCCCTTCACCCACTTTTCTGTTGCCCCCAGGGAGGAGGTTATATATAAATCCTTGTAATCGGTTCCCCCTTTCTATCCCACCTTCCCTACGCCCTCCAAGTATCATTTGACCTCCAGGTATCATTTGAATTATTTTTATGCAAGTTTTTAATTTAGTTAAAATAAACTAAAAACACATCTGTTGCTGTGCACTGTCTTGTACTCTGAATATACTGTCAACTTCTAAAACTTGTTTTTTTTTATGTTGAAATACAAAATTTTCCATTTAAGTGATTTAAATTAATAATTAGATTGTTAAATTTCTTTATGATGGGTTAATCTGAATTTCATTTTTTATTTTTATAAAGGGAAAAATGCTCACCTTGGGTAGGGTGTGAATTGCTTAGCAATTGAGAGGGTAATTTGAAATATCTGGACACATTTTTGGCTGTCACAACTCAGGGGAAGGGTCACTACTATTGATAATGAGGGATAGAGGCCAAGGGTAATGTTAAACATTGGACAATGGTCAGAGCAGACAGCGTCCCTAACTCTACCAATCCAGATGTAAAATGCCAGCAGCATATAGCTTGATATTCCTTGGTGTAGAAGAAGAGGAGAGATGGTAGAATCGGTGACTTGGCAATGGTGAGCTCCTGCAACTGCAGATAGTGAGATTCACTGAGAGCAATTAGAAGCCCAGACTTTCGTTGGTTTGGATAAGGCGATGAATCATTTCACCCAGCAGTTAATGTGAGAGATGAAGCTGGCATATTTGATCGGAAGCAATGTTAGTAAATTGAAAAAATGTGGTGATCTCTCCCTGGGGATATACTTGAGATCAAGAGAGTGGGTTAACATTCAGAGAAATGTGGGACAAGAAGAGTAGGCACATTTTTATGGGAACTTTTGAAGCATAAGTCCTTCACACAAATAGTGATTTTTAAGTGATACACTGTAAGAATTATTCCTGTTCTGCCCATCTGTCTCAACATGAGGAATCAAAATTTGAATACCAACCTTTTTAAAATAAAGGTGCCTGGACAGATTTAATTTGACTTGTGTGAACAGTTTGCTTCTCTTACCTTCCATGCCACTCATTCTGCTTTGAAGCAGAGAT
Source organism: Echinops telfairi (assembly GCF_000313985.2). Lineage (NCBI taxonomy): Eukaryota > Metazoa > Chordata > Mammalia > Afrosoricida > Tenrecidae > Echinops > Echinops telfairi. Next base: position 23,334,749 of record NW_022103896.1, read on the forward strand.
GATCAATTTAGTATTTATTTCTGCTCAGGGTTGACATGATAAGATTATGATGTGTCACTAGCAAGACTTGCAGGCGGTTTTGCTCCAAATCAAGATCAGAATTGAAAAAAAAAAAAGTATATCTATCCAGAGAAAAAGGTGTAGCCTGGTCTTATTTAAGTTAGTCTACTTCTGGCATCATTTCAAAGCACTTAATAGTTTCAGCATATAATTGCTAAACGTGGAAACACTGAGACACCACACCCCAGTGTTGCTTATAATGAATAGTGTCTTTAGCACAAACATATTTTTATCAAAGCACCTAGAGACAGCCAGCCACACCCATTACGTTATTAATCATCCACACTTTCGGTTGGTACCCTTACTTTGGAGAAGCTGTAGGGTAGATATTTGTAGGAAAATTATTTTAATACCTGGTTAAAATGATTCTTTTGCATCGCTTCTCTCCTGCAATCAAGATCTATAATCATATTAAGACGTTCTTACTGACAGATCATGGTAACTTCATTTATCTGATCCTAAATCAAACGCAAGGAATGCTGCTGCTTCTGAAGAGGCTAAATCCAGGCAGATGTGACACCAGCCAGCTTTGTAGAAGGATGGGTTGGCAACAATGTAGGCATACAAGGCCTTTAGGCTCTGTGAGGTTTGGAGTTCCCTGAGATTGGAAGGACTCACTTAGTTATTCTTAGTTCTCCTGGAAAGAGTTCTTGACTTTATTGCTTGTGTTGTGAGTATTAATGGCTTTTGAACAATGTTTATAGTTTCTTTAGCCATAGCCTTAAAACTAGTCTTAATCATATTATTCAAATAATTGTCCCACGATACTGAATAACACCCGAGTCAAATTTGCCAAGAATGACCTGGATGGTGCTCTGAAACCTTCCACTTACCTGGAAATGCTTGGAATGCGAAATTGATTGCCGTCGCAATGCTGTCCGCAGGAATGGTTCTGAACATAGGAAAAAACTACACACTCTGAGTTCATTCAAGGGGTATGAAAGTGTCTATGGGGACATCACCCTTTCCCCTGATGCCACCCCATACCCCAGGCCTGCCATTTTATCTGGAAGTCTAACCATTATAGTGAATTCTTGGTTTAAGATATAATTTCAGTGAGAACACCATTTTAAAAGGATCGGAATACTAGTCCACATATATCCATTTTCACTTTAGTCCATATAAACTTTTCTTCTTTTCTAATTTTATCCTTCCTTCTTAGAAGATAGCCCCTGGAACATAGGGAGTTAGGAGACTATTTCCTAGGAGAGTAGAATGCCAACGATGCTTAAACTTTATGGTCATGGCGGGATCCACTGTGACGGTGGTAGGTGGGTCAGGACTGAGTGAGTTGCTATTTGGAACAGAAGTGCTCAAGAAAAGCTCAACCTCACTCCCATGGGCTCCATGCTGACTCCAAATGACCCTCCATGACAGGGTAGAACTGCCCCTGTGAGTTTCCAAGACTGAAACTCTTTATGAGAGTAGATAGCCTCATCTTTCTCCTGAGGAGTAGCAGGTGGTTTCAAAGTGCTGACCTTGAAGTTAGCTGCCCAATGGTTCTATCCACGACGGCAGTAGGGCTCCTCTATTTCATAACTTACTAGCTTTGTACCTGGATAGGTTTTCCCTTTCTGAACCTACTTCCTCCTTTGTAGTTGAAAAAATTAAATGAAATATAAATAAAAAACATTAATTTAGGTTTTGACATCTAGTGATTTGTTGTTATTGATATTATTATTCATGCTTTCCTTATTATTTTTTAAAACATTTGACATATATAATATTATTCATGTTAAAATATATGCTATTGTAGAAAATATTTATGAGCTTATTATTTTAAAATATATCATATATCATTGTTTTTGTTATTATTTAAAATATATATTTAGATATGTAGTTAAATAAATGTATGTTTAAATAAACATCTAAATATATTTTAAGTAATAATAAAAACATGAATAAAAATATTAATAGCAATAATGTTAACTGCAATTTGCTGACTGTCAAAGAGCAAGATCATGGTTTCCCATTCATGAGCTCATTTAATTTTTACAACTCCTACAGAAGAGAAAAAAGTTCACAAAGGGGAAGACCCACCCCAGCACAAAGCTAGCAAGTGGTGAAATGGAGATTGAAAATCCAGTTTGTCAGACTCCCCATTCATGTGATGAACCTTTGCTTTCAAACCAAACTCACTGCCATCGAGCCGGTGCCCACTCCAGGGACTTGGTAGGACAGAGTGGACCTGCCACGGGGTGCTGAGATGGTATGGGAATAGAAAGCGCCCTCTCTCTCCCACAGAGCAGCAGCTTGGTGTGCGAACCATAATACCACCAGGGCTCTTTCTGTGACTCTTCATTCCCTCCCCCC
>NW_022103896.1:23337349-23359355 GCF_000313985.2 Echinops telfairi
CCCATTCAATCCTGATGCTTCAGTCCTATGGTGTTTTTCTTAACTAGAACTGCTGAACTCTATTTTCTACTTGTTTAAGTATTCTTACTCTTGAGGACTATCACTTCTTCCTAAAATGATTTCTTTGATATGGGTTCTATTGCATTCCAGAGTACAGCTAACTTGGAGTTATCTGTTTATCCCCGGCTATATGAGGAGACCCTTGACATAGAAATGCTTTCATTTATAATTTTTATGTCGGTTTGGCATGGCCCACTGAACAGAGTCAATAGATGCCTGTTGAATTAGTGACTTTTCCATAAGAAAACTCCCAACACATTGCCACTGAGTCAATTCTGACTCACAGCAAGGCTGTGTGACAGGGTAGAACAGCCCGCCCTGTGGGCTTCTGAGACTGTGACTCTACAGGAACAGACGCCTGGTCGTTCTCCATGGTGATCCATAAATGGACAAACAAGCAACCATCATCCTAAATTTACCCAGAAAATATTACATTATGTTCATAGGTACCCTTTTAGAAGGCAGGAATTTACGTAGTACTATTAGAAATATTTTCATTTTCTATTGACTAAATTTTTCAGTAGTTCTTTAGACAATCTTTATCCAGGTCACTAATTTGCTTGGTAGACAATAGCTGTGATTTTACTGTTTGTCTCCAAGTCACATAAGGATGAAAAAAGCATGTAATTTTTTGTTATTGTCATGTATACTTTTGAGAGCCTATAATTGGGAAAACTCTGCCAAAGAGGAACATACCATAATTCAAGCACTATAAGATTGAGGAAAACAAAACAAAACACTTGCCAATTTATTTTCCAAGGCATCAATGAATAAATAATATAGATGTATGTAAGGAGATGTAAATATGTATCCTACAGCTAGAAAAACACCTTATAAATAACCTTAAAGGGGACGCGTAGAGTTTCCGTAAGCATGGGAAACACAGCACACGTGGTCCTGGAGGCATAAGGTGAGCCATCAGAAAAACACGTGGTGGTTGCTTTGTGTAGTTTTGAGAGCCTAGAAATTTGTGTAAATTTCTCCATTTGTAAGTTCATTTGTATGTGTGTGTCTTGGCGTGTGATTTAACCATTGTAAACTCTTAAAAAGGCAAATATGTTCCTTGTCAGTTTTTTTGTTTTGTTTTGTTTGTTTGTTTTTAAACAAGACATTAATGTTGTTGATCTGACTCACAGAGAAAGACCTTGCATACAGCTGTAGAACTCATAGGAGCCCTATAGGACAGAGCATAATGACCTCTTTGGGTTTCAAAGGCTGCAAATTCTTACAGGAACAGAACCACCCCATATTTTTCCAGCTGAATGACGGGTGAAGTTGAACTGTTGACCTTATGGTTAGCACCCCAACTCATAATCCCTGACATCAACAGGGTTCCCTGTGACACGTAGTGTACCTTCTATTTCTGACCCCGATGCTAGACTCGCAAAGAGTACCAGAGTGTAAAAAAATACTTAGGGTATTTTTATTGGAAGGTGAAAGGATTTTGAATCAACAAAGAGGAAGGTGTCTCAGTGGAAATTTGAACAATAGGAAAAAAGACAGGTAAAAATGATTTAGGAAAGGGACCAGAAGGAGATTTATCTGACATAGAAGGAACATTGATTTAAGAGAAGTTTTTCCTAGCAGCAAAAATTTGACCAGATTGTTGAAGTCCTTACATGCAAAGGTGAGATGATCATTGGATTCTTTTACAGAGAAGCCAGAACCTGTGTAAAATCCGGGTTGTAAAAAAATCACGAGTCTTCTAAGGGAATAATCATCCCAAAATACAAAATGGTTTAATTTTATAGAGACCATATTTGAAAGATGGTAAGCCTGTCACTTCGCATTTCATACATTAAATTAGAGTTATGATAGAAGTTTTAGTACTACATGTTGACCATGTCATATGATCCTATTAGCCTTCCTCTTTAGGTAGATAATAAACAGTTCTAATGATCTTCTGCTTGGGTGGTCTAGTGCAATATTTTTCATCTTCTTTTTATCAACTCTCTACATTCATCTGGTCACCAAATTTTCATGTGTGTCTTTGATTTGGGCTTATGTTGCTGAAAAATGTGTTATGTTTCTGTATCCAGGAAATAAATCCAGTGTGGTGAGGGAACAAACACTCTCAAGACCTGGCATAACAAGACCTTTTTTTGCTGCTTTATTGATTACATATGACCTGAATCTGTTCTTTGTTCTTCAGTGATTTCACGTCTCCACTGTGGAGGTAGAGCACCCATATTACTGCTAGATAATGCTGAAAAACATTGACTCTTTCTGATAAAGGAGGAGAGTTACATATCATTGACTAAAACCCCAAGACTTTCCACTGCTGCTATTTTAATTTATTCAACACTTTGCCATACGTTGTATTTTAATGACTAGCTAGGTTTCTAAATGTGCCCTGTGATTTTATAAAATATCTGAAATGTAGGTAAGCTAGTACAGCTAAATACCCTTGCCATGTGCTTGTACATATTGTATGTATACATGTATAGCATATGCACACATATGGTGAGTTACTATATAGCTGTATGACTAGGACTGGGTTTTTTTTTTGGCAGGTTGATTTATGGAGGCGCTGAACTGTGCTTAGAGAAGTAAGCTAGGGAGGAACTGAGAAGAATAAAAACTGCAAACTGTTGCTCCTCCATCATCCCAATCCCACCATTCTTCACGCTGATCATTGTAATAATGAACATGGAGATACTGCTTTACAGTGGATAAAACATAATTTGCATTGGGACCGTGGGGCACTTGGTGTGGCAACAAGTGGTGAGGATAGGGTGGGCTGAATCTGTGTACTATCTAGCATCTAGGCAGCAAGAATTTGGTGCAAAGGAATTTGGTCTTTATTACCTATGCAATGGATAGCCAGTGAAAGGTCCTAAGCAGGAGAATGGCATAACAATTTACATGTTTAAAAAGTCTGCCCGGCTGCTGTGTGGGTCTGAGTTGCAGGAAGACAGAGTGAAAGTGAAGAAAGGAGTCAGGAAGCTACTGAAGTCACCTAGCTGGAGCAGAGGTGCCCAGAAAGGTATTTATCTTGGAGTTAATCAAACTTAAGTTTCAGGGCCTCTCATTTGCATAGGTCCCTCCGAAAGAAAGCTGGGAGTCTTATTCATGGGGTCCTGTGATTCTGCACTTATTAAAACAATAAGGGGTTTAATTGTCGACTCTTAGGCAGCTGCTTCCACTTGAGTGTCTTGATATCACAGGGTGAGGGGCATTTTTGAGATCCTGTTATGGGGAGGTGGGGCTACCAGGGCGGAGGGTAGGCTTGGAGATCTACTGAAATCAGCAAATGAAAACCCCATGTAGCCCAATCATCCTACCTCCCTGTGTGTGTGGGGGGTGGGGGGGCTGCCATGAGTCAGGAGTAGAATCCGTGGCAGCTAATAGCAGCAAGTGAAAGTTGAATTGAGCATATGCTATTTTAGTTTAATTTATAAGATGCTTTGGAATTGTTCAATTAGAAAAATAATCAGGGGCCTCTTCGGTAAACTTCATATTTATTGTCAAATGACAAAACTTACAGATAAAATTAGTGAGAAATAAAAACAATCAGCCCTAATAATAAAATCACTAGAAATTATTTTGACATCCAGAAGCAAACTATGTAATCCCTATAATTTCAAACTTTATTAGTTCCTTAAGAAGAGAGGTGGATTGAGGAGCAGTAATTGAGATCTCTGTGATTATTTGATAATCCAATTAATGAAGGAAAATAAATCATACGCATTGGGAAAATGTTTACATTTCTTTCTGCTTTGACAAGATGAATATAGTGTAAAACTAATAAACATTGTTCTCAAGAGGATATCAGTTACAAACGAGTTAAGTTTGCAGATTCCAAGAGTGTTGACCACTCACTAGTCATTACACAAGAACAGCTTGAAATTTTCTAAAATCTTCTAGATCGTCTACCAGAAAGTGGTCTTATCAAATTTGACAAAAATCTTACACATTGATGTAACATCACAATAACAAGTTTTGAAGCCAAAGTAAAAAAAAGTTAATTATTTTCAGTTTGCTGGAGAGAAGACTGGATTAATCTATTTTTCCTCGAAAAAACTATTATACAAAATTGTTCTCACACAAAGAGATGATCAAAGAGTTTGTAGCCAAAATATGTAGGAAAAAATTATAGTGGCATGTGAGCACATTAATTAATTAAAACCATGTTATTTTTCCAGATATCTCCCAAAGCTTGTAGAATTTATGAGCATTGATATATTTTTTAATATGTGTTATTTATTTTTCTCACTCTAGATGCATACTCATTTTTGTACTTAATACTGTATTCATAACTTCCTACCCTTTCCTTCAACGTGGGTTTCCCAATTGTAGAAGCCTCGGGCTCTGTAAAACCTGGATCTCCTTCTTGGATTGGACTGTGTAGACGAAGACAAATGGACCCAAATAAGCATGCATTTTGGTGGCTGAATGAATCAGCTTACACGATCATCTTATTGATGGACAGGAGCCTGTTTTTAAGGAGAGAATAAATGAAGACAAAGAAAATAACTCCTCTGAGAGCATACTACTTATTTGTAATGAGCTAGCGAGGGCTTGAATTCAGATACAGTAGGGTTGAAAGTTGTGCTTATTAAGTGTCTAGCTGCTAACCAGAAGGTTCCTTGGGAGAAAATAGCTGGAGATCTGGTCCCATTAAGATTACAGCCCGGGAACTGCTCAGAGGAAGTTATAGTCCGTCCAGTATGGTCGCTATACGATGGAATTAACTTGAAGGTATGGAATGACAACATGCTAGGCTCCTTGTCACATTTAAATGTCCAATTAGTTTCCTTAAGTGGTTTTGAAGATCGATGAGATCATGCCTGCAAGGGATTTCATGTTGAGGATTCTCTGTCATTGTTGCCGGTTGTTAAGGTGATAAGAGCTTTACTTTTGGGGGTGGGCGGTTTTTTTAAAATAGGGAAACATTTATTTGCTCTGTCCTTAAAATGCCAATCTCTCTAAGGGAGGCAGCTCCCCGTGTGGTAAGTGTCCCAGTTTCTCAGAGGATGGAGGAATCTCTCTCCATGGCTCCCAGGTTGCCACTCGCCCGCCAGCCAGCATCCATTGCTGAGTGTGGATGCTCCCAAAGAGCAGAGGCCTTTTCCTGCCTGCTCCGCCAGTGTCAGCAGTAGCATGCCTTCGTGGGGTGAGAAATGCACGTGCGTCCATAAGGGAGTTGGTTGTACCCACACCACTTTCAGAGAGATGGGGGAGGAGTCATACATGTCCTGATGCTGCTGGATGCAGCTGTGTCTTCAGAACATTCAAGGGTTTCGAACACAATCTGATCTATTTAAATGCTGTTAAGCAGATTGAATGTGAGGAATCAAGTAAAAAAAGCCTGATGTATAAAGATGCTAAGTAGCAGGACAATCCTGAGTAATTGGTTTTAGTGAATCTTTTTTGCACACCTAACTTACTCTTCTAAGATCTCTTTGAACTTCTCATACTTCTGTAGAACTTATTTTATCAGCTATGCAGTGGGGTTAACAATGCCTATGTCCTTTGAGAGCTACAACTTCATGATGGCTTTTATTTGTAAGGGGTATCATAATTAGCTCTTGTTTTATCACCTCACAATCCTCCCATTTTTCAATGTTTAATTCTGAGGTGAAAAGTGCAAAGCTCTCAGATATACAAATCCATACTTATATACATGAATAGAATTGTTTTTGGTAGGGGAAAAGATCAACTCTAAGCATGGATGTTGTTGTAGGCTCCATCTCATTCCATCTCGAACACAGCGAACACTAATAGGTCGGTCTTCTAACCTGTTGCCGAAGAGCCAGTTCTGACTCTTGGTGACCTCCTCCGTGTCCCAGGAGAATCGAGCCCCACTGGGTTTGCAATAGAAGATCAGGCCTGTCTTCTGAAGTGAACACAGCTTTCATGGATCACAGTACATCCCGTGGGCTTCCCAGAAGAGATAGATAGGATGTAGTTCATTCGTTAGGGTTCTGCTTGTCAACCTTCTAACCTAAGATAATGGCTGACACAAATTTCAGTTTCAGTTTGAATTCTGTCCGATGTTCTTTGTGGCCCTCCTCTTCAATGCGTGAGGCACCGACACACAGAAAGGGGCTGGGCCGTGTCTGTCTCATCTTCAGGCAGATCCACCCCTGAACCACCACTAATTGCATCTCTGGGAAATAACACAAAACAATTTCTTTCTTTCCTGGTCTCCTCAAGGCAGCACTCGAAATGGTGTGAGCTGCGTGAGAGGTGAGAGAGAGTGAGCGAGAGAGGGAGAGATGATGTGGCATGGAAGAAGGATCCAGTCAGGATCGAAATGTTCACGAAAACTCCATCTGTTGAGTTTCTTCTTCCTGCATGCCTTGACTAAAGTGTGAGATTCAAAGACTGTGTTATCTCCAGCACGAACGATGAAATATTTCTTGTTCACATTTTTCTCACAGGCCCGTTTGTGATCTTAGGAAGCCAGTGGTCTGCTGTGTGCTCTCCCCTCAGCTGTCGTCAGTAAGGACCATTCCTATGCTGGATAGGGAAGGAGATGATCTTTTTCACTCTTCCCCATCCTCCTCTCTAGACACGTGCTCTCTGTCTCTGTCTCTTGGAGGATGGCCCAGGGCTGGGAGGTCTCTCATGCTGTTGCTATACCTAGGCTGCTATGTGTCAGAAGCGATTCCACCACACCTAACAACACTACAACCCTGTCTCTTTCTCTGTCTTTGCACACACACTTTTATGTAAACATCTTTCACGCACGGCCTTAAAAACATGTTCCTATTTACATCAACAGAACACCGGGTTTGGAGAGTGAGGGGAGGGCTCTGATGGCTGTATTTCGTAGCTACTGTTGAGTGTCTCAATGGTGTTAGGAAGTGGCATCCTTCTCCTGTTTTACTGCAAGATCACGCATCGCCGTGGCTAGCAGAGACAGTAGTCAGCACCGGTCTAGACGCCAGTGGGAAATGGCTTTCCCTTTCCCTGGGGTCATCTTGGAGGAGAAGGAGACTGGGCCATCATCAGTGTTGATGAACCTGGAATTGACAATAAGGACTCCTTCAGTTCTTCTCTAAATCCCACGTTCTTCCACAGAAAATGAAGTCGTCCTTCCCCCTGCCCTTTTCTCTGTTTAATCTGACACAACGTCCAGTGATGGGTTAATGGTGTCATCTCTTAACCCCAAGGGGAACAGGAGGCAGCCTCCTGATGATTGCATAACCCAGTATGAGTCCTTTGGCTCCGTCTCCCCCCTCCCTCTGCTAGCCACCAGTCCCTCCTCCTCCAGGATGATCCCCAACCCTTGGCATCTGACCTACTTATGGAGGAACATGCCCAGAAATTTGATGCCGTAATTACCCTCAGAATTAGTGAGGAGAAACAGCTAGCCTGCTTACCCGACACCCCATTTTAGTAGCTGTTTAAAGTAGGAGCAGTGAGTGAGCGTTGGTTTAAACATTATACTGACTTTCATTATTTTTTTAAAGAAGCTTGCCACATCATTAGTAGGTTGATCGGTGTCAAGGTGAAGGCAGTGACATGCCTTTAGTGACTGATTTGAAACAACTCTGTCTCGTCTCCACCTTACCATTTCAGTCAGTAGTCAGTTTTTAACCTCGGTCCTTCCTTGTCAGGATCTGGAAAACCATGTCCTTCAGCCCATGTTGGCCACATGCTCTCCCAGCCCCATGGTCAGAGGTTCCTCCGTCATGGCCGGCCTGACAGAAGGGCAAGTCCCCATCTGCCGTGGAATTGAGAATTTTCACTCAAGCTATAGCTGTGTGCCTTTGTCTTGTGATTTAAACAGAAAGCAGAAATCCTGCTCACTGGTGTCTGGGTATTTAGCATGCTTTCGGTTAGCACTTCCCAGGGCTCTTACATTCATGGCCAGGTAAAGACAAATGGGTTAAAAACAAAACAGAAACGAGGAGCATGTAGATAGCTGCTTAGTTCCTATTTCGTCAAGTAGAGAAGCCCCAAACCAAACTGCATGATTTACCAATGTCTGCCCCACCAGGAAGGCCTGCGGAACCCCCACAAAGTCAAACCGGTCTTCATCTCAGCTTAGAGGAGATGTTTCTCTTAAAACGTTCTCTTTTGTGGAAACCGCTCTTCTTTTTCCCTTCTCACTTCACCCCAGACTGGTGAGAACTCTGTATTCACAATCAATGCTCTGGGGCCCTGCTGGGGGACCCCGACTGCAGACTTCCATTTGCTGGCATCTCAGCCGAAGCTGGCAGGTGGAGGGTGGGTGTCAGGCAGGCAGCTGGTTTACCTGAGCGTGGTACCTTCCTCTCCTGCACTGCTTTCTCCCGAAAGCATCGCCTGCTGGGTGTGTGTGCCTGTGGACTGCTTTTGGCATCACTTTGCTGTTCTGAGAAGACAACTCAGATGGTGCTTGTGGGCTTCCGTGACAATTACGCCTTTTGAAACTAGATCAGCTTCATGCAGCCAGGGAGTAGACAGTGGCTTATGTGGCTTGGTTTATGGGGTGCTGAGAACGCTGGAAAGAAATCCCTCTACAGAGTGGCCTGCCATCCAATACGTGGATGTGTATCCATTTGGGTTCCCTGGGGTCCCTCTGGGCTCCTCTTCTCTCTCTACTGCCCTTCACTGATCACCTTCTAAAAGCTTTAAATGCCTGAATACTCTTTGCAGGACCCAGGGACTTGCAGTTGCTCCACTAGCCCTTGTACATAATAGGTGCTTGAAGAATGTTTCCTGGCTGGACGAATCACTGAAGACCCGCTTCTTTCACAGCTTCTTCTCTTCAAGTGACAACTCGGAGGAAAACGGATCGTTCAGCTGGTTGGGCTCCAGGCAGGATGTGAACAATACACAGTTGGACAGTAAGAGGCAGTGAAAAGAGAGATCTTAGGTTTCTACATAAGGTCTGAGGTGAAATCTAAGAGGGGACTTTGAAAAGTTTGTGGAGAAATAGAATTGAAAGATGATGCAATTTTCTTATAAATGATTGAAGCTCCCTGGTGTGTTTGGTGGCTGATTTGTGACTTTTAACTTGTGTTGTTGTTTGTTTTTAAATTTATTTTAAAACTCTCTATTGCCAGGGGTGCTAAATACCTTCAAAGCCTGATCCTATTTATTCTTCAGAATAAGCCTGTAAAAAGCAGCTAGTATTATCCCCGCATCACAGATAAGGTTTATGAGGGGATTTGGAGGATGACAACTTGTATCTAGCGTTCAATTTGGTTCTATTTACTAGCATTCCATAACATAGGACTGATAATGTGGTCTCTGGAGCTATCTAGGATCAGATTTTAATTTCTCCTGGCATCATTATTAGCTGTGCGACCTTCAGTGTTTTATGTAACTTCTTTAAATAACTTCTTCTTGATATCGAAAATGGGACAATCGCTACCGCATCCCCATAGATTTGTGGGGATGAGTAACCTAGATTTGGTAATGGGTAGAAGTTCTTTGAACACAATTCCTGGCCCATAGGAAATGTTCCAAATATTAGCTATTATTATCATTCCCAATTTTTTTAGTGTTTGGGAGCACCATGTAAAATAGGAAACATATTGTCCTTGGATTCAGGGAACAAGATGTCCCAGTTTAGGAATGTTATAGAATGATGGCAGACATTTCTATTCTTAACTGCCTTTGCAGATGCTTGTCATATATATATAAAGACTATATTTATGTTAAAATGAAATAAATGAACATGTTGGTAAAATATCGCACGGAAACATATCATGCAAAAATATGGCTCAGGAATGCAACTTCTGAATACATAATGTATACATTAATAGAAGCTAATGGGCTGACCTCATTTGCAATCACATTTAAAGAGTTCAGTTAACTCTGAGTTCTTCGTAGAATCATTCCACTACGAGAGTGGAAGATATTGCTGAGCCCATCTCTTTCCTAATGCCCAGGTCACAATGAACCGCTCTCGATAATCTCTTTCCGGAGTGTTTGTCCAAACTTGTTTTGTGGGATGCCTTACCTGATGTACCGGTAACTGCTCCCCCCACCTCTGTTGACTGGTTGTATAACCCAATAGCTCACTCCGTCGGGATGGATTACCCCTGCTGCCCCTTCATTTATTCTCTCATAACTCCACCCTCTTACTCTTAGCTAATACCCTGTGTATCATCCAAAGTAATTCCGTTCATTCCTTGATGTTTGCTCCCTTCAGGTATTAGCAGGCTCCTCTTTAATTGTCATTTACTTGGTTTTTACATACTTAGTGCTTTTTATCTTTCCCCATAAGTCAGTCCCTCCAGGCCTGTAATCATTGTGTTGCACTGCTTTGAGCACTTTCCAGTTTGTCTGATTCTTTCTGGAAATTAGGCTCCCAGAAATGTCTGTATTGCTCCGAACATATTCTCCGTTGGGCTCTGTGGAGTTACAGAGTGTCTTGGGTGGAGAAATGATAGTACATGGAGCCAACCTCAAAATGAGATGGTACATAAGATGGCTTTAAGGCATGTGCTGCATTCCACCTTATGTTGTGTTTGCTTGTACACATGACTAAGCTCTTAGCCTAGATTTCGAGTTCTACTTTCAGGCGATTATCTACAATTTACTTTTCTTGCATGGGTAAGTGCCTTACATTATGACTGCATATGGGGATCACCTGGTGATCTCTAAAAAAGCCCACTGACACCCCATTGGTTTCCCCAAGCATCCTGAGTTAATTGGTATGGAATTTGATTTAGACATGAAGATTTGTTTTTAAGTCTAGGTGATTCTAATGTGCGGCCCAATTTGGAAGCTACCACCTTAAACAGCAGATCCTTAGTAAATCTTTGCAAGATAATTGAGAAAGTGGATACTGCATTGCTTATATTTTCCTCAACTGATACCTCCATGTGCCTCCAAGGGTAATTGTCTCCCAGCACCCTGGTACTATTATTAATATATGCTTCATGTTCAGTTGTTCCAGGCCACCACTTAGTAAATGCTTTTAGGGAGGACTGGGGTTTCTAAAAGGTCTTAGAGCATCAGTTCTCAACCTATGGGTCAGGGGGTTGAACAACCCTTTCACAGGGGTCACCTGATTCATAACAGTAGCAAAATTACAGTTATGAAGTAGCAACGAAAATAATTTTATGGTTGGGGGGGGGGCGTCACCACAACATGAGGAACTGTATTAAAGGGTCGTGGCATTAGGAAGGTTAAGAACCACTGTCTTAGAGGATTCACGTCATGTATCCAGCATCTCTGTTTTTCTGACAGCCTTCTCTGTTTAATAGCATTTGCTTATTTCAGTATTTATGTCTGCATCCTTCCATGCGTCTGTGAATGAAATCAATCAGAATTATTTTCCCTCCATTTTAAACAGTGATGATTACATAGGGAAATAGTAAGCTGAGTGATAAGAATTTAAAACTGTTTTCCTACCTGTATAAGATAGTCATGGGATGTAACCCCGAGGAAAAAGCAATGGGAACAATGGTTCTGGCTGGACCTGGGGGGAAGAGGAAGGGGGAGAAGGGAGCAGTGAACAAATCACACCACAGACAGGAGACCAACTAGGGAATTAAAATCAACAATGAGGAGGACGTAGAGATCCTGGTGGTGTGGGAGCAACAGCAATCTAGCTGAGAGGAATTACTAAGAGGCAGAAGGGTGAGCATGATGGTGGGTCAGGAGGAAGGTAAGAGGAAAGATCAAGGAAGCAAGGCTATCAATAGAGGTATAAACATAGGTGTGTACATTATATATACATGAATAGATGTAAATATATTAGTTCATAAAAATAGAGGTATTGGCCCATGTACATATATTTATATGGCAATACATCGAGGAAGTGGACAGATTTTAAAACTCTGCTTAAGTCCTCCCTCAATGCAAGAACACTTTGTTCCAACAACCTGGCTTTCTGTGATGTTCACCTTCTCGACATGATCGCCGAAGACAAAATGGGTGCATAAGGAAATGTGATGAAGAATGCTAATGGTACCTGGCTATCAAAAAAAATATAGCATCATGGGTCTTAAAGGCTTGAAGTTAAACAAGAAAACAAGAGGCCATCTAGCAGAGAAGCAACAAGCCCACATGGACGAAGCCCACCAGCCTGTGTGTCATGTGTTGTCCACAGGATCAGGTAACAGGCATCAGAAGAGCCCAAACCAAAAAGAAAAAAAACATATTGTCAAGAACAAGGGGAGTTGGAGAAGAGACCCCAAACCCATCTGTAGACAATAGGACATCCCTTCACAGAAGGGTCATAAAGAAGGGGATGAGTCAACCAGGGCAAGTATGGCACCAATGAAACACACAATATTCCTCTGGTTCTGTGAGACTCCATCATCCCCCAACTATCATGACCCCGGGGCTGCCTTTCAGTTCTGAATCTAGGTCAGATAAACCCTTTAATATCAGAAGAGAAATGAGAATAGTGATACCAGGATGGTAGGGGAAAGGTGGGGGAGGAGGGGAGGAAGGGGGAACCGATTGCAATGATCGATACGTAACTCCCACGTCCCCTGAGGGGGATGAACAGCAGAAACGTGGGTGAAGTAAGATAGCAGTGAGTGTAATATATGAAAATAATAATAATTTACAATTTATCGAGGAGTCACGAGAGGGGTCGGGGAGCGAAGCTGATTACCAAGGGCTCAAATAGAAAATAAATGTTTAGAGAATGATTGTGGCAACATATGTACAAATATGCTTGATACAATTGATGTATGGATTGTTATAAGAGCTATCAGAGCCCCCAATAAAATGTTCTTAAAAAAAAGAATATAACACTGCACTGTGCTAGACTTTTATTTATGGTGATAAAAATGAATGGCATTGATGTGGCAAATTTGGAGTTTATGCTTCTTGACTTGGGTCCTTCAAATGTGTTTACTTTCAGTCTAATCAAAAGGAACATGGACAAAATGCAACACCCCCCCAACAAGGCCACAGCAAGTTAACATTCTTTCTTTTTCTAAGAGGCTCTCTTTTTTGTGAAGGTCAAGATGCTGAAAGATAAGGCTCTAGAAGGTGAGGTGGAGAGAGTATCAGCAAATGGGGAAGCTTGTCAGAACAAGCAATTGACCTTTGGTAACTGTACATTCTTGTCTTTAAAATGGTAGAAAGTCTTTACTTGAGGCTTGCATGAAGCTGAAAGGCCTGCAGGTAGATCTAATTCCTTGTGTGCTTGCTGTCTCTATTCAGCTTTCACCCAACACTGACAGCTTCAAAAGTACACCAGCAGTTTTTCTGAGTCCGTTCTAGTTAGATTTTTGTGTGTAAAGGCAGGTCCACGTTTGATTACCTTCTGTAAGAGGATGGAAGAGAGAGCAGTAAGCCCACAGAGCTACTGACGCTGCAGCCGGTGTATTAGAGAAATGGTTATTGGAGGCCAGGGCTCCAGCTAGCCAGTTGTCCAATTATCAAAGGGGAGTGATGAGCGTAGGTGAGAACGACCTCTTTACCAAAAGTTATAAAGCCATATTCAGTAAGGGCCCTGGGGCTAAAATTCCATTTTCTCAACATTTTCATCAGTTTGCCAGGTTATTTGTCTACTTGCCTCCATCAAACTACAGAGGAAACTAGAAGCATTTTGTCTCCGGTTCTAGACAAATGGCTGCCCTTTGCCATCATCGTGGTGAAGAGTAGATAACGAGGAACTTTTCCAAGAGGCCTTTGATTAATAAAAAAATATTTAAAAATAATCCAAGATAGATATTGTAAAACAGTCTTGTTCAAAAAGCAATACGATAAAGCACAGGGAAATCCCATGTATAGGCAATTGGGGCACGGGCGTTAACTGTGTTCTATTGAAAGTTAAAAACCATGGGAAAGGCCTTCTGAGCTGCATTCCTTCAGGAAGTTAGCTTCCTGACAAAAGTCAGGGGAGTAAACGAAACTGGTTTGCTAAGCTCTGCGTATAGTATATCAGCCTAGATCGGCTTGGAATCCTGCTTACCGTAATTTGGGTTTCAGTCAAAGGGTGGGCTAGGACTGTCTCCACCAGTGAGGCCTGGGGAAGGCCTACTAAAATGTTCACTTGAGCCATGGTGACACCACGAGTTGTCCATTGGGCTGCTAACCACAGGTCCAGTGATCGAAACACCAGCCGCACACTGGGGGGACGATGAGGCTTTTACTTCCGTCAAGAGTTCCAGTCTCAGGACCCCCCAGGGCAGTTCTTCAAAGTCTTCTAGGGTTCCTATGAGTGAGAATGAACTTCGTGGCAGTGATTTATTTTATTTTGATTTTTGTTTCTTTTTGGTGGGGGTGGGGGTGGGGTGAGGGGAACAGAGTGGCTAACAACAAAACTATTGCAGAGGGGTCTCTAAGGATAAGACCCGAAAGGCTCATATTTAACACACCTCAGAGCTGATTCTTGTGCACATTGGAATTAGATCTATTTGTAAAAAGAAGAAAATGTTGACTTCTAAATGCTAAATTGTACCTGAGAAAATGAGTCCGAGCTGTGGAACTGAGTTCTCGTGCCCTAAGAACACATCTTTACACAACTGAAGATCACAGAACCTTGCATTCTTTTCACTAATGCTCTTGAACTAACATCCATCCAAACGTTGAAAAAGAAATGAGAAAAAAAGAAAATAACTTTGCCATAATGAATTCTTGAATGGGAAAATGGAATGGGGTAAAAGTAGTTAAAGCTGATATCTGTATCTATGGAAATCATTGATTCCAACTCATAGCAAGTCTATGCACAATAGAACAAAGCACCTCCTCCTCCTGTACCACTCTCACAATTGTGGTTATGTTTGAGCTCATTATTGCAACCACTGTGCCAGTCCATCTTGTTGAGCGTCTTTCTCTATTGGTGCAAATGAGAAGGCTGGTAGTTGAATTCCACTCAGAGACAGCTCAGAAGAATGAGAAGAATCAACCATCAAAAACTTTATGGGCGGATCATACTTCTAATCTGACACGTACAGTGTAGCCATGAGTCAGAAAGAATGCAATGGCAACTGGTTGAATTTTACACACGCTCATGCACACACACACACACACACACACATATACACATACATTTATAGTTATGTCTATGAGTCATTTCTGATAATGTAGTTCATGATAATCTCTCTCATTCTCTTTTGAAAGTTCTAATTTTTAAAAGAGCTTTAGGACTTGACAAGAAGAAATAACTCAGTCAACTGGATCTAACAGATTTCCCTACCTCTCCCCTAAACCCCCACCCCCAACATTTCTGGGGTATAGAGTGATCAGAGAGGAGGCCAGTGGTGAAGTGGTTATGCATTGGGCTGCTCACTGCAAGGTCAGCATTTCTAAGCCAGCAGCCAGTCCCCAGGAGAAAGATGGGGCTTTCAACTTCCGTAAGGAGTCATTGTCTCAGAAACTCACAAGGTCACTGTGAGTCGGCATCAACTCAGTGGCAATGTGTGAAAGGATCAAAATAGTAAACTAATGGATCTCTAGATTTTGTCTGAAAAAGATCCATTTCTGCTTCAGTGTGCCATATATTACATTAAAAATACAGAGAATTTCAACAAAATTACAGGTATTATTGTCATTTAAGGACAAAAATGTTCCATATATCCAGAAGGTGTCCTTTAGAAGACAGAGTCCTGCTCTTGAAGAGAAGTGTTTCAGGTTTTCATTTTTGGACTCTTTCATTCTGGCCAAATAATATACGGAATATCTTTAGGTATGGCAAATCTTCATACGTGGAGGAAGGTTTTGGTTTTGACGAATAACTCGTGGTTGTGCCCATTAATCTGATGACTGCATTTATATATATATATATATATACATCAGTTGTGTAAAGCACATTTGTACATTCATTGCCCTCGTCATTCTTAAAACATTTGCTCTCCACTTAAGCCCCTGGCATCAGGTCCTCATTTTTTCCCCTCCTTCCCCGCTCCCCACTGCCTCATGAGCCCTTGATAATTTATAAATTATTATTTTGTCATATCTCACACTGTCTGATGTCTCCCTTCACCCACTTTTCTGTTGTCTGCCCCCCAGGGAGGATATCACATATAGACCCTTGTAATTGGTTCCCTCTTTCCAACCCACCCTCCCGCTACCCTCCCAGTATTGCCACTCATACCACTGGTCCTGAAGGGATCATCCGCCCTGGATTCCAATTGATGTATGTATGGATTGTGATAAGAGTCATGTGAGCCCCTAATAAAACGATTATATATATATAATGCTAAAAATGTTGTAACCGATTTTCTTCTATGATTCAAAAGCAGATTTCAATACCAAACTTCTACTACTATTTTTATCATAAACAGTCCACTGTAATGGACAAGGTGGCGACTATGATAAGGGTGGAATAAACTTGGCCTCAGAGTGTAAGAACCTACACTGAATTCCCATCCCAGCAATTATTGTTCCGGAAGCCTGAGCAACTCACCTGCTCTCAGTCTCATTTTATTCATCTTTAATTTGAAGAGGGAAACAACCTACCCCCCAGAACTGCATTTAATTTTAAATATGACAACGTGTGAAAAAGTGCTTTACAGAATGACAGCACAAATATGTTGTTATTGATAAGTCTATGTATTTCTGAACTGTGTATTTTGATGAAAAACACCATTGGAATGAACAAGTTCAGTGTTCTTTAGAAAAATATTTCATATTTTGGTGGCCACTACTCAGGGATTTGCTAGTAGTGCTTAACATTTTCTTTTAAAGATATTATTTTTCTCTTTAAAGGAGATGCTTAAAGCCTTTGTATATCAGAATATTAAAAAAGCAATGATACTATATTTAAAGACATAAACTCTTTACTCTTCCATATTTGTTTTTATGAGACTAAATGTGAGTCTTGGCCATTTCACCATACAAAACATTGGGGAACCTATATCTACAATATAAGAACTGATATAGTATTTAAATCAAAAATGAGAATTTTTATAAAAAACACTGGCCATGTTTATCTTTTGTCCTGAATTTCAAAATTATTTCCTAAGAAGACAAAATTTTGGTTATCTTATCAGTGATCAATATCATTGTTTAAAGATGTCTTCTGCATATGATGATTGCAAAGAGATGCTATTAGCAATTGTAACTCACATAAATGTCTTAAAAATAATTTAGACAATTTCCTTCCCCAATAAACTTTTTTTTTTTTCCCCTCAGTGGGAATGAAACAGAACTGACTGACTTAATGTGGAGTCTTGCTTCTTGTTTGCAGAAACGACTTTGGAGCAGAGTCTATGCTCCTGTAGTTTTGAAGTGAGGGAGAGGGAGGATGCACCATTAGCATCACCCCAAGGTCAATTCCTGTGAGGCAGAGATCAGCCATCCCTCAACCCTCCAATCTTTTTACCAATTCTGACATCAAACTTCCCTCTCATGACACTCTTTACATCTCTGTTGGGTTCAATAATTCATTAGAATTGCCACACAAAACTCACATATAATATTCATGAGTGTGGGGTTTATTAGAGAAGCAATACATTACAATTCTGGTTCAGAATGCTTTTCAATCAACATAGTCTCCTCTCAGCGATGCTCTCAAGCGCGCCTCTCTTCATCCCAGCCTCTCAGTCACTTGGGCAAGTGTTACAAAGCTCTATCAGCTCTACTAGTAAATACTTACCAGAGTCACCCCCTCTGCCAATGACCCAGCCTGAAGGTGCTCCGGCCTAATTAAGTCTAGTTCCAATGATCTTCAAATATACTTCCCTCCAATTAAGTGACTGAAGGCAACCTGTTCTACTAATGTACCTCTTGTCCTAAGAATCTCAACTTTCTTGATGTGTCCACTGGGAAACTCAAATCACCCTCTCCTGCCAGCTTTCTAGACTACTTTAAAAACTAGGAGAAATATTCAATATCCACAATACTTTCAGATACATACATAACCCTTTTGAAAACACTTTAGTAAAACGCTCTGTTCTAAATACTTGGGTGAAGACACTAGACCCTGGATCCTAATATATTATCCTGTTTAACTGGTCTGGTTTTTCCCCAGGACATTCTACTTATGACTTTCCCATCCTCAGCTTCAATAAAACATCTATAACTCTCCTTTAATCCTTTACAGGTAACAACCAAAGTAACCATCTAAGAATAAAGAGTCTTGCTTTTCTCTTACAAAAGTCCGTACTTCCAGGAGTCTGGAACCATTGAAACATATCCCACTTCTGACACCAATGTCAAAATGGGATGGCAGCCATGTCCGATTGTCTCTAAATTCACAAGTTACCCAAGGCCAATTCCTGTAAGTTGGAGAACTGACTCCAATTTTTACCTTTTCATTGATTCTGATACCAACATTCATTTCTATGGCATGCTCTATTTCTCTGCTGGATTTGATAATTTGTTGTAATGGCCACATAGAACTCAGAGACAATACTCATGATTATGGGGTTTATTATAGAAGTTGATAGGCTACCATTTGGGATAAGAAATGCTTAGGATACAGTTCTTCAATCAGGACTGACTCCTCTCACCTATGCCTGTGGGCACATCTCTCTCTGGTCCTCAGCCCTTAACTTGGCTCCCAGCCTGGTCTTCATCCTGTTTGGACAAATATTGCAAGGGTCTTTTATCTTTGGCAAAGTGTTCAATGGCACCTCCCTTTTCTAGTAAGCCTTTTGCCTGAAGACACACAGCTTTCTGTCTCTGGAGGCCAGGAAGCCTACCATGCTCTCTTAGGTCTCCTGGTTCTGTTATCTCCACTGTTTCTGCCTCTCCATTGCTTCTTGCTGTCTTGACGTTTTTGGTGCTATGGCTCTTTGTCCCTTGGATTAAGAAGGTTCAGGGACATCCTTACTCCTAGTTCCTTCTTGATCCACCTTTTCTGCCCATGAGATAGCTCATTTTAGGTCTAGTGGCAAAATATAACAAATCCCCTCTTTAGGGTACTGTAAACTTGATTTGTGTGGTCTCACCACACAAGAGTGCCACTTACCTTATTTACACGATTAGCAAGTTATCCAGTCTCCTTGCATAGTTCTATCCAGTAATTCGATGTGTGTTACAAAAACAGTGTCTGGAAGAACCATATTAAATAATTCATAGTGTAACACTGTTCCCTTGTCCATGTGATCAGCTGTTTTCAAACAGAATTGAATGAGAAGAAAGAGCATTTGTTTCCTTCACAAGTAAAAGGATTACCCTTGAATAATGTTGAATATAATGCTAAAAGTGAATTATCTTAATTCTTTACTTGTTTTGTTTTGATATGAAAAGCTTGACTAGTGTCCTAAGCTTTTGAGTGAAAAGATAAGTCAGAAATCTCTTAATTCACCAATGACTACCTTCTTATAATGATCTCAACACAATGGCAACAAGTGCTATCCCTTTGATTAAAGTAGTGAAGAAAATCATGGAGATAGTGAGGGCCCGAAGAATCAGTCCATGATGGGTGAAGATGATGTCACACGGATAAGAATACAACATAGTCTACGTCAGTGGTTCTAAACCTTCTCAACTTTCCTAATGCCTAATTAATACAGTTATGTGATGGTGACCCCCCAACCATAAAATTATTTTCATTGCTACTTCATAACTGCAATTTTGCTACTATTATGAATCAGGCAACCCCTGTGAAAGGGTTGTTTGACCCTCAAAGGGGTTACTACCCACAGGTTGAGAACCGCTGGTCTCAGTGATTACAAACACAGCACCTTCTTCTGAGAACCAATTCTTTATTTCAGTCATGGCTATAAAGAAGCTTACATTCCAGAATTAACTTTTCTCGCCCTGCTACCTACTATGCTTATTTTATAAAAATGAAAGCAAGGGACTATGTGGAAGCTATGCTTGTATTCTGACCCCAAACTGAAAACCCATAACTGTTATGTGGATTCCAACTCATAGCGATCTTTATGGTGTTTCTGAGATTGTAAGTCTTTATAGAAGCCAACAACTTAATCTTTCTCCTGCAGAGTAGCTGGTGAGTTTGGACTGGCTAACTTGTGGGTTGCAGCCCAATGACTAATCTACAATGCAACCAGGGCTCCTCTCTCTACCCTGAAGTGACATAAAATGTTTCCAAAGTCTGATTACTTATTTTTAAGGGAGGAAATGATCATTCCCTACCAGACATATATTTTTATAGTATACACGTTCAAACCACTGTTGCTTGTTTTGGAGTCTATTCCAACCCATAGTGAGACAGATTAGAACTGATCCATATGGTGGCATAATGGGTTATGTGTTGGGATGCTAACCACAAGGCCAGCAGTTCAAAACCACCAGCCCCTCGATGGGAGGGCTCTCTACTCTCAAAAGAAGTTACAGTCAGCTGAGTGTGTGATTGTTCCTAATGTCTTCATTAGGCTCCATGTCTTCAATTTAGAACAGTCTTGATAGCAACAATGAACAATTATTGAGTACTTTGTTTGCCTCAGGTGCTATGCTATGTATCTCACACTTATGCAATCTCATTCACCCTCATTCACCTAGAGCAAGCCCAACTACCATCCTTATAATTCAGAACAGAAAGTGAAGTTTTTAATATCATGCTCAAGCCAGGAAGTTTCAGAGCCTGAGATTGTCCATGTCCGAATTTCCTCCCAATCAAGGATTTGCAGATACAGGATATAAAGCACACACAGGGATGCTGATAAGAATGGTAACAAAGAGCCAAAGACGGCAATCTTCATAATTTTTTTAAAGCATCATCATCGAGTCTCTTGCTCCCACACCCCACCTGAAGGATGAGAGCTAGTGGTAGAAATTCAGAGACATCCTTTCCCTGCATACCTTGTCCTACCTCAGGAAGCCTCACCCTGCTGCTTCTCTCTTTTGGTACTTTACTCTTGGGCTTCTTCTCCAAACCTTTGCTCAGCTAGCATTCCAAATGCAACTCCACAAAGTAGTGACAACAAAGACTCATGGTGACTGATGCTTCCCTGTGTAGTAATAGGACTCTAGAAATCCACCATATGCCAGCCAGCATGGCTTTGACCTCCATTCACTAGCTCTATCCAAGGTCCCCCCATTCACCTCTCTCTCTGCCATATTTAAGCTCTTTAGGCCTTAGCTCTACACTATTGTTTTCTTTTTCTTTCTTTTTTTAAATCGTTTTATTAGGGGCTTACACAACTCCCATCACAATCCACACATACATCAATTGTGCAAATCACATCCATACATTCATTGCCCTCATTATTCTCAAAACATTTGCTCTCCACTTAAGCCCCGGGGCATCAGGTCCTCTTTTTTTCCCCTCCCTCCCCGCTCCTCCCTCCCTCATGAGCCCTTGATAATCTATAAATTATTATTTTGTCATATCTTGTCCTAGTCCCAGTGTCTCCCCTCACCCACTTCTCTGCCGTCCGTCCCCCAGGGAGGAGGTCACACTCAGAGCCCTGTAATCGGTTCCCCACTTCCACCACTCCCCCACCCCCTACCCCCTTGTATCGCCACTCTCACCACTGGTCCTGAAGGGATCATCTGTCCTGGATTCCCTGTGTTTCCAGCTCCCATTTGTGCCAGTGCACACTCTCCGGTCCAGCCAGACCTGTAAGGCAGAATTCAGATCATGATAGTGGGGAGGGCAGAGGAAGCATTTAGGAACTAGAGGAAAGTTGTATTTTTCATCGTTGCTACATCGCACCCTGTCTGGCTCATCTCCTCCCCGAGACCCCTCTGCAAGGGGATCTCCAGTGGCCTACAAATGGGCTTTGGGTCTCCACTCCACACTCCCCACCTCATTTGCTATGGTAAGATTTTTTGTTCTGATGATGCCTGATACCTGATCCCTTTGACACCTTGTGATCGCACAGGCTGGTGTGCTTCCTCCATGTAGGCCCTGCTGCCTCTGAGCTAGATAGCTGCCTGTTTACTTTCAAGCTCCAAGACCCCAGATGCTATATCCTTCGATAGCTGGGCACCATCAGCCTTCTTCACCACATTTGCCCATGCACCCATCTGTCTTCAGCGATCGTATCGTGGAGGTGAGCACACAATGATATGATTTTCTGTTCCCTGATGCCTGATAACTGATCCCAATGGTAGCTAGTGATCACACAGTCTGGTGTGCTTCTTCTATCTGGGCTTTGTTGCTTCTGATCCAGATGGCCGCCTGTTTACCCCCAAGCCTTCAAGACCCCTAATGCTATATCTTTTGATAGCC
>NW_022103896.1:23361042-23395521 GCF_000313985.2 Echinops telfairi
TCCCAGTTTTTCTCCCGGGAAGCTGCTGGAGGTTTGGAACTGCCAACCATGTGAATCTCACCTGAATTACTGCCTCGTCAGAATACCCTTCTTCACTCTTTAGAGTGATTGCTCTGTGTGCTTCGCCTTGCCTCACAGTTCCCTTTGCCCCTGCGTCACCCCTGTGGCAGTATCCAAATGCTGAGAGATTGATCTTGGTGAATATTCTAAAATTGAGTTCCAAGGAATACATCAGGGTCTATCGAGTTGTGACCACCACCACCTCTAATGCTTTCATTTTCTGTTTTCACCCTTGTTCATCTCTGGGCAATCCTTTAGTGGGCCAGGGTGGTTCCATTTATAAGTGAAATCAAATACCATCACTACTAGTTCTCAAGTCCTCAAAGACCTACAAACTCTGGTCCTGAGCTCCTGCTCTGATCCATTTCCTCCATCTTTTGCTTACTCATTCAGTTCCAGCCTTGTGTGCCTCCTTGTTGATTCTCAAACCTGCTAAACATTCTTTAATTATTTGAATTTGCCTTGGCTCAATCTAGAACATTCTATAATTATTTCATGGGGGTTTCTCTCCCAAAGGCATTACATCAAAGTGATCTTCTCTGACCGCTATGTTTAAAATAAGACCCACCTGTTATTTACTCTTTGTATTCTTATCTCAATATCTTAAGAGCTTATGTGCATGTTACCCACAATAAGTAATGTACTTTATATCTTGACCCTATATGATGGACTTAGATAACCACAACAAACGCGTCATAAAACAGTTCCTGTGTTCACGGGAAGGAGCCCTGGTGGTGGTCTAGGTTAAGCTTTGATTTAACTTCACGGTCGTCAGTTCATATCTTCCAGTTGCCCTGAGGGATAAAGATGACGTGTCTGCTCCAATAAAGATTTATGATCTCAACCGTTCTATGGAACCTTGTTGTGAGAGCTGGCAAACTTGATGGCGATGGTTTTTCGTTATATTCAGAATGGGTAATGCACTGTGATATACACTTCCATCTATATCATGCAATTCTACTAGATTTCTTTACGTTGATTTCATCACCTACTGACGAGTTATAACCTGTTGTGTCATAAATATGGATTTCCCTGCATTTGTTTTAAATTCAAATCAACTGTAATCTATACTTCTTTCCTCGGTGTATGCTTTTCCTTCTAGATATTAGGCTCTATGATAGCAAAAATCAGCATATTTCAACAGATTTTATTCCTGCTTTGTCTACAATGCTGAGTATGATATAAAGGGCATTCAGTAAGTATTTGTTGAATTAATTAACTAAAGTGTTTATGTAATATCATATCTTAAATTGTGAGAATCCAGTGTACAGAAGGCAATGGATGATTACAGGAGCCCAAGATTCATTTGAGGAACTATATAGGAAATAGACCTCCGGAAAACTGAACCAATAAATACAGAAAGTAGAACAAGGGTTTTGATGGGGAGGGGGTACAATGGTGGTGGTGGAGTAACAGGGAGACACTGTCAAGGAGTCCATGTAGAAAAAGAATGTTTGGAAACTGATTGTGTTAGCAATTGTACAATTCTGCTTGACATCATTGAACTACGGAGTGATGATATATGTATTAAATCCCAATTAAAATAAAAATTAAAAATAAATTTGATGGAAGAAAAACAACAAGAAAAAAATTAAAGTGGTTATGTAAAAAAAAAGATTTTGCTTCAGATAATTGAGGGAAATTGTGTTTAGTTCCCCCATGAAGACCCATAATAATCACTAGATACTAAAAATATCAAGTGTCCTCTCATAAAGATTGGCTTGGTAAACCACATGCTTCAGAAATGGAATGAACTACTTCAGAATCCTTCTCTAAAACATGTCGATTAATGCATCATAATATTAGGTGAAATTCAGACACAGTTCAGAAATTAAAAAAACAAAACCATCTCAGCCATTAAGTAGAATGAATTCTGAGCCCAGGTTCCTGTGAATTTGGATTCTTTCTGAACAAAATTTTGTTTTTTTATTCTCTGCCCTTTCCCCCCCCCCCTGAGAGACATAAATTAAAAACCAGAGTTGTTTGTTGCTGCTCCTATTTTACCCTTTCACTAGGTGAGGAGGTAATCCTGTACCTTTTCTTTCCCTTTAGTCTGGTGGTCACCTTGGTTTTATTTGGGGTGCTCTGGAATTGCACGCTATTGCAAAAACATATCATACTGGTGAAGATCAAAGCATGGATGACACCTAAATATAAAGAACACAAAAATAGTCACAATTGGATCAATAAGCAATGTCACCATAAATGGAGAAAAGATCAAAGTTGTCAAGGATTTTATTTTATTTGCATTCACAATAAAGGCCCCTGTAACAATCAGGGAATCAAAGGACTGTAAATTGCATTGGGCAAATATGCTGCAAAAGACCTCTTTAAAATGTTTTTAAACAAGCAACAAGATGTCACTTAGAAGACTGGGGTCTTGTGAATCACTTCATCTTCTTGCAAAAGGTGGACAATGAGAAAGAAAGACCAAAGAAGAATTTATGCCTTTGAATCATGGTGTTGGTGAAGAATTGTAAATATTCATGGGTTGCCAGAAGAATTAAGTTCATCTCATGTACTTTGGCTGTGTCATCAGGAGGGACCAGTCTCTGGGGACTGGCATCATGCTTAGTAAATAAGTGGGTCATTAAAAAGTGGGAGGGCTTCAGCACCATGGATCACCACAGCAGCGGGTATAAAGAAGGCCTCAAACATAGCAGCAATTGGGAGAACGGTGCAGCGCCCGGCAGTGTTTCTCTTTATTGCACATGACGTTGCTGTGGGACAGACTGACTCAACGGTCACCAGCAAACAGCAGCAGCAACCAAGAAGCATCATCTCCGACTATATATTCACTCAGTAGGGAAGTTTGGGTGGGGACATAACGTCATAAAAATTATCTTCCAACTAGAAACTGATTACTCTAAGAGTTCCCAAATAACAATTTGCTGACTCTACTTCCTTCTTCTAAAACTACTGACATTGAGGAGGACCTGAAACACGTGCTGGTGAAGGTCAAGGATTTTAGCCTTCAGTATAGATGGAAAGAAAACCAAAATGCTTACGACTGGACCAATAAATAACATCATGATAAACACAGAAAACATTGACGTGGTCAAGGCTTTCATTTTGCTTGAATCCACAATCGGTGCTAAGGAAGCAGCAGTCAAGAGAAGAAACGAAACATTGCATTAGGTAAATCTGCTGCACAAGACCTCTTTAAAATGTTGGAAAGCAAAGATGTTGTTTTGAGGACTGAGGTACCCCTGACCCAAGCCATGATATTTTCAATTGCCTCATATGAATATGAAAGTTAGTCACTGAATAAGGAAGACTGAAGAAGAATTGATGTGTCTGAATTGTGAAACTGGAAAAATTATTGAAAGTATTATGGACTATCAAAAAAATAAAAAAAAAAAATCTGTTTTGGAAGAGGTACGGTCAGGATGCTCCTTACAAGCAAAGATGGTACAAATCCTTCTCTTATACTTTTGACATGTTGTTAGTATATCAGTCCCTGGAGAAGTACATCATGCTTGATAAAGTGTCAGGGCAGTGAAAACGAGGAAGACCTTCAACAAGATGGATCGACACAGTGGCTGCACCAGTGGGCTCAAACATAAGAAAAATTGTGAGGCTGCCACAGGATGGGTCAATGTTTTTTTCTGTTGTAGATGGGGTCAATTTCAGTGGGAGCCAACTCAACAGCACCTACCAGCAACACGGTGAACTCAAAAGCGCAGAGAATGACAGCTACAGGTAGACCACTCTTGAAAGGGAAAACATGCAATGCTAGACATATTGCACATTATTTTTATGGCTGAACATATTCTCTCTACGGTGACATGGCTGGCTGGGAACATGTTGGAAGATTAATATTCTAAACAAACCTAAAAGACAGAAAATAATACCTCAGAACTGTCCCTCCCCACTTTCTCATCTTTGGCTTAGACAGATGTTTTCCTCTGGGTCTTATCCCCTGGATAGTTCTAAGGTGCACCTTCTTGCAGGGTGTTATTGTTTATTTTAGAGTGCTGTCTCTAATTTGGCCGAATGGTACTGCCTTCAGATTCAAAGTTGAAGATTGTTTCAAGGCAGTGGTCTTGGAGATTCCGCGAGTCTACGGTCAGGCCTTTTCTTCCTTGTCTTGATCGGTGGGTTCGGGGCACCTTTTGGTCATGTGGTTCTGTGGGACTGGGCAATGATATTCATTGAGTAATTTTCAACTCACGGCAATGTCAGTGTGTAGAGTAGACCTGCTCTACGGTGTTTTCAAGGTTGTGAGATTTGGAAGCACATTTCCAGCCCCATCTTTCCACTCGTTTCTGAATGAAGCCAACTTTGCGTAGCTGAGCGCTTAACTACTTGTGCCCCCCAGGGGTGGCTGAGGCCCAATCAAACATCACACCAAAGCCACTGCCATTAAGTCAGTTATGACTCATCATGACCCTGTAGGTTACCAAAGACTCCTCCTGGGGTTTCCAAGACAGTAAATTGGATTTTGTAGTTTTAACTTTTCATCGTGAATTAGATGAAGATTTATAGAACATAATCTTAATTCTTATATCTCTAAAATATATGCACTGGAGGATTTTTTTCCCCAGTGCATGATAATGAAAACATTTCTACCCAGGCAAGTTCTGACAGATGTTAATTTGCAAATTACCTAAGAGAAGAGATTTATCCCCACTGAAACTTTGTGTATCTTTTCTGCCCCGCTGTGGAATCTTCAAAACTCAAAGTCATTTTGAGATAAGAGACCCTTTGTCTCAGATATTCTTTCACAGAAGACAGCATGGACCGTGCCTGATTTCACCAGCAGTGGAATCTTTACACAATGATGTTCAGATAATTCTCACGAAGATTTGGAAGGTGGGGCAGGAAGGAGACCAGACTGTGGAATTAAAAAACGAGGTTTGCGTCTCAGCCCAAGCCCTTTTTCAGCTGTCTGGCCTTAGGCTAGGTTTTCCTTATTTAACTGCTCTGACCTTTCATCTCTCCAACTGGAAATGGGTAGGAAAGTAAGGGCCCACTCACACAAGTCCCTTGATTCCAGATCAGTGCCTCTGCTTTGCAAACCATATAGCTGTGTACAAAGACATTTGTTAACAAAGATCAAAGAGATCATTTCTATCATATTCAGTTGCCATAATAGAATGATTTGGGGAGATAGAAGAAGTTGTCAACACTGTCTTAATGAATGGTTAGCACCAGAGGTTCTGTGGGAGAAAGGTCTGGTGACCTGTGTAAAGTCTGGGAAGTGGGTGTCAAGGGTACAGCCAAGGAATGAATCCCTCTGGGGTTGCTATGAGTCTGAATCAGCTTGAAGGCACCCTGCGGCAGCAGCAAGGAGCACAGGAAAGTCAGAGTTATTGGACAGTTTTCTACATCAAGCGAGGGCAAAACACCTGAAGGAATTATGATTCACATACGGCCACCTCCAGAACTGCTTCTCCAGGTAGACGTTCTTTCATGGTATAGTGCATTTTAAAGACAGAGAATGGCAAGTGTCTAGGATTGCTAATTCACTGTTGCGAGTAGGGAATAGTATAAAACCTGAGAAAACTGGACATTGAGGAATGACATTTGACACGGGTTGCTCAGTGCTATGATGGTATCATGTTTATGGAACAACATAGTTAAGCATGATTCCTGGTTTAACATTTTGCTCCTGAGGTTAAAGGTATATAGAAATGTTTCTTACTAGGACAGGCTTTGGGGATGCAGTAGATGTTCAGGATGCCTGCCAGATATTTCCAGATTTCCATCTCTTGGGCACATGGTGATATCATAATTTCTGTTTCTTCAGCGTTTGCCCAGGTGGCAATTTCTGGCCAGTGACGTACGGGCAGGTGATATCAGGTTACTTCTCAACTTCAAAGTTTGCTTTGCTTGCTGCTTTGTGACCCTTGACATTCCATTTTACTCCATTCTTCACCTAAAGGTGGTTGACAATGTTGGAAATGGCGGCTGTTTTGTCACTGGGACCCAGAGTGATTAAAAAATACAAAGTGTTCCAGCTGACATAGGATGGGAAACAGAAGGATGTCTCCCAAGTGGTCTCCCCCCAAAATATGCCAAACTTAGCTGCTGTGAATGCCTATACACTTGGAGGTCATCAGGAGTAAATCATGGGTCATTCTCCCTAAGAGCTATCAGCCATCTAGAGCAAGCAGACACCACTGTTTATCCCACAACAAGTAGTGCCTACTCCCTTGTTGTCTGTTTCCTTGTAGGAGACGCCAAAGAGGTCAAACCCGCCCTAGGATGACCAAGGTTTAGGCTCCCATCATGAATCTAGGGTCTGCCCATCTTGTCACATGGATACGCCTAGGCCTTCCCATTCCTATGGGCACACCCCTAGCTCATCCCTTCCTGTCACGCTTAGGTCTATGATACATCCCCTTCCTACGATGTGTGTGCCTATTGTACTGCCCCTTCCTGTGACCTGTAGTTACCTGTAATCCTGCCCCCCTAAGGAGATATAATCCTTGGTTAGCAATAAAGTTGGGGCACTCTCTCCTCCTCTCACTCCCGGGGACTCTCTCCTACTCTCGCGGCCGGGTTCCCCCAATGAGGACCACCAAGTGGGGCTGAGGTGAGCATGCTACCATGAATTGTGCCTGACTCCATTAATTCAATCTCTCCTCTATCTCTCATGCTCTCTATGACTTTACTATAATCTTTACTTATCACTGTACAATTGCACCTACCAGACCTGTGATGATTTGTTGGGGACGCTCCTTGCCCCACAATGGGATACCAGTGTAGTGTAAGGGAGCCCTTGTGGCATAGTGGTGTGTTCATTAGTTTTTCTACATCTCAATTTTCTCATCAGTATCTCATAAAGAGATGGCAATAATGCTAAGATCATAGAGTTGTTTTAAGAAAGAAAAAATGTACTGATATGGAAAGTACTTAGGATATAACCTTGGATATGGCAAGTATTTAAAAAATGTGTCCCTTAGTATTGTTGTCACTTATTAGAATTATAGGATCTTAGTATTCAAATCTAATTTAGATGCTATTAACTCTACACATGCTTTAGTTTCCATCACTGAAAGATGGTAACAGAATTAGTCAATTGCTTAAAACAAGAATTTTATTCTTAATCCCAGCTAGCTAGCTAGATGATAGATGATAGATAGATAGACAGACAGATAGATAGATAGATGGATAGCTGATGTCGAGTAAACTTTGACTCACAGCAACTCCATGTACAACAGAATCACACGGCGATTCGCCATGGTGCTCACAAGCATTCGCATGTTCTAGTCCCTTGGAGCAGTGACTGTGTCATTCTTGCTCATCGCGGCTCTCTCAGACACATTCCACCAAACACACTGTCCTCTTTGACACCTGGTGATGTGCGCAGAGCCCTGGTGCAATTGTGGTTACGTATTGGACTTTTCACCATAAGGTTAGGAGTTCAAACCACCAGATGCTCTACTCCTGTAAAAGTTAGTTTCAGAAACTCACGGGGGCAGTTCTACTCTGTCCTAAAAGGTCGCTATGAGTAGGCATCCACTCAATGGCAGCGAGCTTGGTTTTGGGTTGGGTTGTTGTTAGTGGCTGTTGAGTCCGTTCCAACTCGTAGTAACCCTGTGTACAACAGAATGCATGACCACTTTAGAGTAATCTTATGTATAACAGGATGAATGACAAACTCATAGTTATGATATGAGTAATGCTAGGATGGAAAGAAAAGCCTGTTTAGAGTTGATGGCATCTAAATTAGATCTGAATACTAAGATTCTATTCTGTTGATCATCGTACAACAGAATGCATGACCACCTCATAGTAACTCTATGCACAACAGAATGACTACTGGCTGGTCAAGTACCGTCATCACAATTGTTGTTAGCACTGAGTCCACTGTTGCAGCCTCTTATGTTAGTCCAGTTGTTGAAGTTTTTCTCTTTTTTTTTTTGGACCCTCTATTTTACCAATTATGATGTCCCCATTCAGAGACTGATCCATTCTGATAAGAAGTCCAAAGTACACAAGACAGTCATGTCATCCTTGAGGTACTTCCTCCAAGACAGATTTGTTTGCTCTTTTGGCAGTCCACGGTAATTTCAGTATTGTTTGCCAATGGCAAAATTCAAATACATCAGCTGTTTTCCTTGTTCATTGTCCAGTTTTCAACTGTCTATGAGGTACATGTGTCTTGAGCAAGGTACACCTTAATCCTCAAAGTGACATCTGGGGTTTTTAACACATGGAAGAACCCTTTTGCACATTGCTCAGTGCAGCATACTCTTTGCTTTCTTGGCTGCTGGTGTTAATTGTGTATCCAAGTAAAATGAAATCTTTGACAACTTGAATTTCTCTGTGTGTGTGTGTTTATCAAGATGTTATTTATTGATCCAATTGTGAGGATTTTTGTTTTATTTACATTGAGTTGTAATCCATACTGAAGTTTGTATTCTTTGATCTTTATCTGTAAGTGCTTCAAGTCCTCTGTTTTCGGGAAGCAAGGTTATGTTGATGCCAGGAAACAGCGGTCTGGGAAAGCCTGTTGCTGTTTCAGCCAAAGACAGAGACCTGGTGGATGCGTGAGAAATTCTAAGTTTATATCTGCAGGTGTCACACAGAAGGAAACAGAGAGATTTGCTACCTCCAAACTACTTCAAAGATTCCGTGAAAATCAAGCAAGTTATGTACCTTAAACTACATGACAAGCAAAAAGCTGTGCAACAGTTCCAGGATATCATTAATAGGTTTTACAATGATCAGAGGACGAATAGGACAACGGGCCAAGGTTCACAGGAACGCAGTTTATATTTCTCTAAAGGATTATCAGATCATTCGTTGACAGCTTCATTATTTTAGGGGTTGTCAGACTGGTACCCACAGTCTAGCTTCCAGGTTCCATTGCTGATCTAAATAGAGCCACTTATCCTCTTCCTGAATTAGAACCTCCTTACAGATGAAAGTTTAAAGGAATCTTTACTACAAGAGAGAGGGCTGTGATATTTTGGGTTTTTAACCAATTAAATCTTAACAGAATAAGTCTTACATTATGTTATATTTTTAGTATCTGTAACAGTGGGGTCACTGTTTCACCCTCTCTATCAATGTCATCTGCATATTGTGGGTTGTTAATAAGTCTTCCCTCAATCTTGATGACACCTGCCCTTGTAATCCAGCTTCTCAGATTATTTGCTCAGTATACAGATTGAACGAGTATAGTGAGAAGACCCCACCCTGATGTACACATTTCCTGGTTCTGAACCATTCAGTATTCCCTTATTCTGTTTGAATGATTGCATGGGGAAAACATGAAAAATATCTCACTCCCATTGAATCAATTCTGATTTACGTGACCCTATGTAAAATAGGATAGACCTGCCTCTATGCGTTTCAAAGACAATAATTCATTATGGGTTTCCAAGACTATAACTCTTTTTGGGAATAGAAAGTCTTTTTCTCCTATGGAGCAGCTGGTGGCTTCAAACTGCTGACTGTGGTTTGCAGCGCAATGCATCACCTACTATGCCACCAAGGATCCTCTGATTGCATGATAAACTCATGCAAATAAGGTTCCTGATATCTAGCTGAATCTCAGTGGAATTTAGCTAGCCAAATATTGAATATTATGTTTTATATGTCTCAGCTGACTGTAAGGTTTTATAATCCTAAATCGCTAACTTAAGTAATATAACCATGTAATTCTTCTTATTTATCAGCATCGTGATGACTGACTGCTCCTTTTCTAAAGGGCTCTGCCCGTAATTTCTGTAGGGCAGAAGGCACATCTCCATCAGAAAGCAATTGTATGACTTTATACTCTATGGAAGCCTCATGGGTGTCTTTCAGCGTGGGAGGCAGTTAGGCTTACAGAACACTTTGAAAACAAGGAATAGGCTATCCACTTCTGAAATGGAGTATTTTAATTCTGGATTCTATGCAGCAGACACTAAAGTGAGTGATGTTGAACTCAAAGAGTTCTATCAATGTCTTCTATCTGAAATTGATCAAACATGCAATCAAGATGAATGATGTTTATTGTGCCAACCTGGCCGATAAACACATGTGGGGTTAATTGAAGGGCAGAGGGATAAATGGCTCGGTGAGCCTCGCCTTTCTAGTTCTCGGGTCTCTTGCTTTTTGATGGTTGGACGAGGGTGAAGCTGCCTTAGCCAGTTCCCTGTTTCAGCTTGCAAGGCTCACTTCCTGCGAGACACCCCTGAGGAGAAGCCACATGGACCTACCCCGCTGCAGCCCTGGGTGCTGGAGCAGCCGTGTGGACACCCCTGCCAGCACTGAGATGCTTACACATTCACTGATTTGGCTTTCCTCCTGCAGTCGGTGTCAAAGTGTGTATTTTCTGAGCTGGAGGAGGACTTTGTGGATTGGTGTTAGATATATGGGTTAATGTTGGACTTGTGGGTTGGCTAGCACTGGGTTGGGTTGTTTTCTTGATGTTCACTAACCTTTATATAAAACTCTCTCTTATACATGAGTTTCTGTGGATTTGTTTATCTCAAGTACCCAGACTAACACAGATGGATTAATTATTGGTGATTAGAATGCAAAAATTGGAAATGAAGAGGAAGGAATGGTAGTTGGAAAATATGGTTTTGGTATTAGAACAAAATCTGGAAATCACATGATAGAATTTTGCAAGATCAACAACTTGTTGATAAAAAATGGTGACTATGGAAAGAATACACAAAATCACTGTACCAAAAAAACCAGTTGACATGCCATCTTTTCAGGAGGTAGCATATGACCTAGAACCAATGATACCAAAGGAAGAAGTTCAAGGTGCACTGAAAGCATTAGCCAAAACCAAGACTTCAGGAATTGATCATAGTGCAACTGAAAGGTTTTGAGCCATTGATGAAGCACTAGAATCACTTTCTTGTCTCTGACCTGATTTTGGAAGACAGCTCCTTGACAGACTGACAGGAAGAAGTCCATATTTGAGCCCATTTCAAAGAAAGGTGACCCAACAGAATGTTCAAATTATTGGACAATATCATTAATATATTACAAGTAAAAATTTGCTAACGGGCATGCAACTATGCTTACAACAGGGCATTGACATGCAAATGCCAGTGGTTCAAACTCGATTCAGTAGAGGATGTGGAACAAGGGTTATCATTGCTGGTGTCAGATGGATCAAGGCTGAAAACAGAGAATACAGGAAAAAAAGTTTACTAATGTCTTATTAACTATTCAAAGGGATCAGCTAGTGGACTAACATAAACTATAGACATCCTTGAGAAGAATGGGAATTCCATAATGCTCTATTGTGCTACTGTAGAACTTGCTCAGGGACCTCGAGGCAGTTGTGGGAACACAAGGTTAAAATCAGGAAGAGTGTGCAACTAGGCTGTATCCTCTCACAATATTTATTCAATCTGTATGCTGAGGAAATCATCTGAGAAGCTGGACCATATGAAGAAGAATTTGGCATCAGGATTGGAGGAAGGCTTATAAATAACCTACACTATGCAGATGGTACAGCCTTGCTTGCTGAACATGAGGAGGACGTGAAGCACTTGCCGATGATGATCAAGGATTGCAGCCTTCAGTACGGATTCCAATTCAATATAAGGAAGACCAAAATCCTGGACCAACGGGCAACATCATGATAAATGGAACCAAGACTGAAGTTGTCTCAAGGTTTTAAAATCCACGGCAGGAAGTCAGAAATAATTATTGTGCAGGATATGTGCTTCATTGAAGCAAGACTACCAGGTACAGACAAGGCTAGGACAATCCTGCGTATGGCCCACCCATGGAATGGGTAGAAAGACCAGAGAACTGAGTAAGGTATGTGATAACATCTCCGTGACGACAACATGGGAAGAGGCACATAGACTGGGCCTGGCTTGGGGGGAGTGGAATAGCCTTCACAGCTGAAGATGACGTTTCCTTGGAGATTACACAGCCTGGAGAACTAGGACTAGAGCATGCCTATTTTCTCTTCATTGACCCTGAAAGGCTTTTATGCAACACCTGTCTACTAGACAGTACTTCTATACCAAAGGCTATCCTGGCTGCTTTGGAGTCAGAGGAGGAAAAATGAATGCTTTGTCCTGAAAGAAGAAATCCATCCTGATGATTCAAATGGTTAAAGCACTCAGCTCTGAACCAAAAGGTTGCAGGTTCTTCGCATTCACTCCCAAGCACCTTGGAAGAAAGGCCTGGGATCAGCATCCGGAAAATCAGCCTCTGAAAATCTGATGAAACAATTCCACATTAACACACGTGGGGTTGAGTCAGAATTGACTTGCTGGCGGCTGGTTGATTGTCTTCAAGGATCTCTTATTCTAGTTGCGGATGAAAAGCAAACCACCAGTGCTGTTTTCTCAGAGCGACTCTGGAGGGCGAAATAGAGGGACTCCTTTTGGGTTTTCAAGACTTAACATTGTTACAGAAGTCAAGACTGCCTTCACTTTCTCCTGAGGAGCAGCAGGTGGGTTTGAACAGTTGGTCTTGTGGTTACTAGCTCAATGTGCTGCTATGCCACCAACTTGGCTCCCTTTGCTGTTTCACGTGTTGTTTGCTAGGACAGATAATAGGATAGCATACTTTTGTTTTCTGGTTGATATCAGAGGTTATTAACTATTTTCTCCCAAACAGGTGTGTCTTTTCTTCATTGCTTTTAATGTTCTCAGGAGAGCTGCGAAAGCTGTTTTGTATTTTTAAAAGCAGGGTTTGAGAGCTTGAGCCTGCCTTCCTGTAGGCGTCTTGGTCTCCGTCACCCTTTTGAACCTGTGCTTGTTTATAGGCCTTGCTTCCATCCTTTCTGCATGTAACTCTTCAGCTCATCAAAGAAAGCTATAAAATATGATTTCCTTTAGAAATCTCCACATTCTCTTCCACTTGAAAACCTAAGTGACTATGTTGCTGAAATTTTGTTAGACCCTTATGGGCCATGAGGTTTGAAAAGAATCTCTCATTTGTCCTCCCTTGGGTCCTTTCTTTAGAGAGCACCAACCCAGAAAATCAAACCAACATTATGGCTGCACACTTAAAAACCAACCGTTCTACAAGCTCAGGCCCACATGTTAATTGTCGTTCACATTTAAACGCTCCCCCAGGGGACTGCTCTTCACTCAAGGGTTCTTTAGGTTCTTTTGAATTTTATCATTTTTGTGATATCCCATACAGACTATTTTACTCACCCCTTTCAGATGCCCCCCCCCCCAAATTGAGGTGTATGATTATGACTTGGTTTCATGTTACTGGCAACAATGCCATGAGGTGCTAGGAGATGACAGTGCTCAGAACCAATGCCCTGGCCCCAGCATCATGACCTGGTCATCTGTGGTATCAATGACTTGGCAGGATAATGTTTTTGATAAATGAATACACACGTGTATAACAATATATAGCGGGGGGGGGGGGGGGGGGGGGGGGCGGGGATGAAGGTCCAATTGAAGCTAGCACTCAGAGTGCCAACTTTGGTGATAGAAGCAAAGCAGGCAAGCTGGCAGGGGCCGTCGCAAGAACTATTATTGCTCAACTAAACAGGCACATCTAAGTAATTAGTAACACATTCTCATAATTGCTTCCCAAATGGCCGAGGCATTTGGTTTTCTAAAACAGGATTCAGAAAGCTCTGCTATATGTGCTCTGGGACATATAGTTGCACACACTTCCCCCTTTCCCTGTTTCATCTTTGAACTTCTGTACACAGAAAGTGGATCCACTGACTCCCTTTGTCTCTCTGGTTTTGGCATTAGATTTGTAGCTTTCTCTCATTTCTTCACCAACCTTTATATCTCTGCTTGCCCATCTTGGGAGTTTTAATGATCTTTGTTCTGCCTTTTTTTTTTTTTAATTTTGCTGGTTAGGCCTTCGCTCTTGCACAACTTGGTGTTTCTTCAACAAAAGCCTTCAGATTTCTACAAGGAGATGATAATCACATCAGATCCACTAAAGACGTTTGTGGGCCATGAGGTTTGAAATGACTTCGAACCTTTTGGGATCAATTTTTTTTCTTCTTTTTTTTGAAATGACGAGCCAAAAGGAGGTTTCTATTTCTAAAGGGCAGGGGGCGAGGGAGGGGTGTCTTTTCGTCACAAAAGCTGAAAAGAC
Source organism: Echinops telfairi (assembly GCF_000313985.2). Classification (NCBI taxonomy): domain Eukaryota; kingdom Metazoa; phylum Chordata; class Mammalia; order Afrosoricida; family Tenrecidae; genus Echinops; species Echinops telfairi. The sequence goes on from NW_022103896.1 coordinate 23,375,107, forward strand.
TGGGACATCAAATAACTCTTACAAAACAACATTTTGATGAGTTAAGTGTAAATGAATCAGAAACATATGGATTGAATTTCCCTTAAAATACACATGGGTTTAAAAATTAAGGGGAAAAGTGCTTGGCAAAATTCTCATTGGGTTTGGCCAGGCCTGATTCCTTTGAAAACTAGTTCAAGACATGATGCCAATCTCGAAATGCTTCTGGGTTCACACATCTCTGGTTCAAAGCCCTCTCTTCTTCAGAATCCTTTCTTTTTACCCCTTTGTTCACTGTTGTCAGGACTGTGTTCCCTGAAAAATCCTAATCAGAGTGACATCTAAGAACAGAGAGTTCATATGAACTCTCCCCTCATCCAGGAGCTGCTATTGACCAGATCCTTGTAAAGTATATTGCATAGGCACATTAAAAAAACAACAACTGTAAATAGCTTTAATTAAATTCAAAACACTAATACATCAATGTTAATATTTGTTTGTTGGAAAACACATTTTTTTCCTTTATGCTAACCCAAATACTGGTTAATGGAAGCAAGATCCACTTGAAGCTAAATCTTTTCGGCACTTGGGGTGTAGAAAGTGCTAGAGAAGAAAACACAATTTTCCTCTACAGTTAGGTGTAAAAGCTTCTGGTTTTATCTAAGCAGGACTGACTTTAGAAAGAAACACTGTATCCATTTATATCTATACAGTACTCTAAATTCCAATGTACTTAAAATGGGAAATTTCATGGAGGACCTGCTTGCCAAGAGAGCACGTCTCAGGAAATAGAACACAAAGATCAAGAGTTTAAAATGACTTTGGCTTTTTAAAAATAGTCAAGAACATCTTGCTGGGTGTGCCATCAGACAGAGCCAGCTACCAAGGACCAGTGGTGTCCTGGGCCCGGACAGGACTCAGGGTTGCAGATCCTGGTGGTCAGGGTGACCAGCTCTCTGCAGGTCTCTCAGTGAACTGTATGGAAAACACAAACAATGCCCCTCTGGCACTGACCCCCTATGTGAGTGTCATTTGCATCCCAACCCTCCGTGGGAAATCTAGTAAAGTATCTGCCACCTTGACCAGGGATGTGGGTGATAACAAAGATGGATCAAGTATGGTCTCTCCTTTCAGAAAATCTATATCCTGCAGGGAAGGCCAAACACATTACAATGAGGTGAATGTTCTAGTCAGTGTCATGGATTCACTACAAATGGGTCACCTACCCGTCTTTCCTTCTTACTGGTATTTTGAGGGTGGGTTTTTATTTCTACATTGAATTCAGATGCCAATAGGGTTAAAAAAAAAATAAAGGCTGAAAGTGTAGCAATCTCAGCTGCCCATTTCTATTCTAAAGTTTAAAGGCCAAGAGGAAATTGGAGCGAACAGAACCCAGCCGAGAACTGGAATCATGAAGAGGTGCCACCCTGTGGAAGCTGTGGTTGTGGGTGAATGCAGATACCACCAGGTACAACAACAGAGCAGGAATGGAGCTGAGAACTACGCAGGGACCCCTGACACAGATCTTGTCACCATCCAAGGCAGAAGAGGTCAAGACCAGCTGAATGGTTGGGGGTGAATGCAGATACCACCAGATACAACAGAGCAGGAATGGAGCTGAGGAGAACTACGCAGGGACCCCTGATACAGATCTTGTCACCATCCAAGGAGGAAGAGGTCAAGACCAGCTGCTGAGTGAGATTTGAATAACTAAGTGTGAGTACCCTCAGGAAGGCAAAATGGCTCTGCCTTTGTGTGTGAGGCTGACAGGATAGTCCTGATGATAAGAATTGTGCTGTGACAACCGGTTAAGATTTCCTTTTAAGAGAATACTTTTATTGGGGGTTCTTACATCTCATATCACAATCCATGCATTCCTCCAGTGTGTCAAGCAAATTTTCACTTTTTTTTTTTCTTCTATTCTAGGTTCTGGTGTTGTTGCTCCTCTGTTCCTCCTCTGGTGTCCCAAATTTTCACATTTGCCGCCATCATTTTCAAAGCATTCTCTTCCCACTTGAACCCCTGATATCCACTCCCCATTTCTTCCCTCTCCCTCCTGTTCCCACCCTTCCTCACGAATCCTTGATAAGTTATAGATTATTATTTTTATTTAAAAAAATAAAAATAGATGATTTTTTTCCCATATCTTACATTATCCTCCATTGCCCCTCACCCACTTTTCGGTGATTGGTCCCCCTTGGAGGGGTTTCTAGGTTGATCCTTGTGATCAGTTCCCCTTTTTTTCCCCCCATGCTCCCCTAATCCTCCTGGTATCTCTGCTCTCCTTATTGGTCCTGAGGGGTTTATCTATCCTGGATTTCCTATGTTGCAGGCTCTTATCTGTAGCAGTGCCCATGTTCTGGTTTGTAAGGTAGAATTGAGGTCATGATAATGGGGTAGGAAGCACCAAAGAACTAGAGGAAAGTTGTGTGTTTCATTGGTGCTGTACTGCACCCTGACTGGCTCATCTCTTCCCTTTTTAACACTTTATCATTTATTTTTGTTGAAAATATGCACAGCAGAAACAACGCCAATGCAACAATTTCTGAGTTTGCATTTTCTTATCATTGATTACATCCTTCAAGTTGTGAAATGATTTTCACCATCCTTTCAGAGTTGTTCAACTTTCCCCATGACTCTAACTCATTGCCTCCCCACTCCCCCAACTTTCTAATGTTTCCAGTTGCTATTGCCAATTTGAGGCCAAATCGGTGATTCCTCAATACAACACGATGCTCAAGGTAGACATTGTTTACTAAGTAAGCCAAATGATTGTTTGGTTTAAGAATCCTTGATGGTGCAGTGGTTAAGGACTCAGCAACGGCTAACCAAAAGGTTGATGGTTCAGACCCAACAGCTGATAGATAAAGCTGTGGCCATCTCCTTCTATGAAGATTACAGCCTTGGAAAACCTATGAACCAGCTCTATGCTGTCTTGTCGGATCACGAGTCTGGATCAAATAGACTCAATGGAAAGAGTATTGTTTGGTTTAAGGAATACTTCAGAGAATACATAAGGTTTAAGGCTTAAAGATGATCTCAGGGAAATCATTTCAGAAATTCTTCAATTGGGGGTTGGGAAACATCTTAAATATAAGGTATCACAAAGAGAAAAGGGTTGGACAGCCCGAAGCATACTGGGAAAAAGTCTCATGCTTATAAAAAGGAAGGGTTTTATATAGGAAAATTTTTGGAACTATGCTGGGGAAATAGCTAGAAGTGAGCCCAGGCAGAAATTTGAAGAGCATTCTAAGGAGTTTGAGCTAGAGTCACAGACAAAGTGGAGCCACTAAGGATTTTTGAGGAGGGGATGATAAAATCAGAGTAGTGTTTTAGAAAAGTTACTCCAATGGCTTTGTATAAATTGGATCGGAAAAGGGAGAGTTTGGCAATCAGGTAACTAGAAGGAAATTTTCATAATTCTGATAGGAGATGATAAAGGTTGAATGAAGCCAGAAATATGAAAAGAGAACCCAATTTCCCTGTGCTATGCTTCAGAATTTTCAAAACTTTAAATTAAATATGCCTTCCTTCTCTTGATGTTACCAGAAGAGAATTTCTAGTCCTTTTCAATGAGTGAGCCTACATACTATTACTGTTTAGGTGATGCTGGGCCAATTCCAACTTATAGTGACCCTATAAACAACATTAAACAATGCCAGTTCTGGGGCCAAACTCACAACTGTTACTATGTTTTAGTTTATTGTTGCAACCACTGTGTAAATCCATCTTGTTTAGGATCTTCTTCTTTTCAATACTGAACCTCTGTTTTGCCAAGCGCTCTGTCTGTCTCCAGAGACTTTTCTCTAACTGATGACATGTATAAAGACTATGAAAGACATCTCACCATTCTCACTGATAAAGAGAGTTCTGGTTGTACTTCTTCCAAGACAGACTTGTTCGTTCCTCTAGCATTTCACAGTAGATGAGTATTCACCAATGGTGCACTGGAAATGCATCCATTCTTCAGTCTTCGGTATCCATCCCCCAGCCTTCACATGAATGGAAAGCAACTGAAAATACTATGGCTTGGGTAAGGAGCACCTCAGCTGTCAAACTGAAATCTTGTTTTGTAACACTTTAAAGAGGTCTTTTGCAGCAGATTTGCTCATTCAATGTATCATTTAATTTTCCCCCCACTACTGTTTCCCTCCATGGGTGTTGAATGTGGAACCAGGTACAATGACATCTTTGACAATTTTGATCTTTTCTCTGTAAGTCATGATGATTTTATCGGTCCAGTTGTGAGTATGTTGATTTCCTTTTCATTGATTTTTGATCCATACTTAAAACTGTAGTCTTTGACCTTCATTTATTCGTCCTTTAAGTCTTCTTTACCTTCAGCAAACAAAGTTAAATCTTCTGCATTTCCCAGATGTCTTCTTCCAAACTTGATTTTGTGTCCTTCTTCATACAGTCAGCTTTTGCAACTATTTTCTCAGTGTACAGGTTAAACAGTATGGTGAAACAATGCAATGCTGACAAGATAGCCTGGAGAACAATAGGAATGTTAGAAAACTTCATTGTTCTCCTGCTGCACCTGCACATCGACCCAAAGACAGTCTATCAAACAGAACAAGGTGATCCTGAGCAGTTTTAAAACTCAGGACATTTTAACACATGTAGAACATTTAAACTACTAAATTCAAAGCCCCGACAAACAAACCAAAAGTCCAAATCAAACTAACCCAAAGTCCCACCACTGTTGAGTCTATTCTAACTCAGAGTAACCCTATAGGGGGTTTCTGAGAGAGTAAATCTTTACAGGAGCAGAGTCACCTTTCTCCCTCAGAAAACCTAGTGGGTTTGAATAATAACCTTTCCTTTAGCTTAACCGACAGTACTATGAGGGCTTCTGAAACTAGAGCATGACAAATAGAAGCACTCAATGAGAACAACAAATTTAAATATTCTTTTAAACTTTAAAGTTTATTTTGTGCTTTTCCTCCCAAGAGAATCACTTTTTATCTCATGCAAGGTATAACTCTGAAACTAAGCATTGTAATATTTTTCTTTTAGTTTTTATCAGACTAATATATGTTATCTTTAAAAATCAAGGGTACACAAAGACAGATTGGAACGCAACAGTTTTTGACTCATCATTTCTTAAAGTACAGGTTTTCCTTTTGGTAAAATCTATTTGACTCCTCCAAGGGTATGATTGTGTAACTTGGTTAATACAGCTTGATTTTTTTATTTGTCTGTTTGGGAAAAGATAGTTAAAAGTGAGCCCTAACAAACAAGTTCATGGTAGGCTAAGAAGGTTGAGTTTTATTCATTAGACAAAGTGGTGCCACTGATGTAATACATGCTATATTAAAAATATTAAATATTCATTCATTTCCTGATGTTAGGTAGCACTTTAGTTATGTACCCTCCAATACAGTGACATCTCTGCTTTTAGTTAAATCATAATTGGTGATTGTATCATCATGATTTGTAAATATTATTTACTGCAGAGCCAAATAGTGTACCAGGATTTCATCTTTTATTTATACAATGTTCTGTTTTCCCTGGACTTTCTAATTGGGTTGATTTTTCAACTTGCATAATTTTCTAGCCACAAAATGTTAATTATTTTCAAATGCTCTATTATATCAACTGTCCTATCAAATTTCCCTTATTTCTTGCGTTCTCCCTTTCAGAACCTTAGTCTTCCTTCTCCAACCTGGGTGGTTTGCTGCTTTGCCACATCATCCTGAAAAGTCAGTTTTGTTTCTTCTGGAATGGATATTTTACTTTTTACTTTTTGGATTAATATGCTCTGCTAGCCCCCTTTTCAGATTTTTTAATGGGCTGAAGAAAAAAGGTCATGTTAAGTACATTAAACAAAAGTTTTTTTTGGCATATAATCCACGTAGCATGCAATTCACATAGTTCAATCAAATGTGTCTTTTGAGTACTTAGCCCTATTGTTTCTAAAACTACATTTGACTGGTTATTTGGTTAGCCTTAGAATGGTTGGTTAATAACTTTCCCTTTCCCTCAGAATTTGGAAGGCAGTGTTGCTGATGAAAAGTTGGAGGTGGTTTTTATTCTGTACCCGTTATATTAAATCGGATTCTTTTTCCTCTGGAAGCTTCCTTTGAGCTCTGGGGTGAAATGTCACAGTTGGTGGAGGTGTTCATTCATGCATTGTGCTGGGCACTTAGTAGAATTTTTAAATTGTCTAACTAAACATTTATGTCCTTAATTAATGATATTTTCTTTTAATTTTCCTTTGATAATTTTCCTCCATTTGCTTTTTGCATCTTCTACTTTTGGTTTTGTACCAGTGAACTGCTAAACCCTCTCACTATTAATTATATTAAATAAATACCAGCCCTATTTATAATCTTATCTTTCCCTCTTAAATTTTCATGTATTTTTATCTCTTGTAAATCTATTTCACTTCATCTAACTTATCTTTTAACCTTTTGTGGAAACAGCTTTATAATGTTAAAACTGTGCCTTGCTTTCTAATTATTTATTTCTCATAGCATTACCTCTTGTGTTGGAAAAGAAAATTATCATTATTTCTGATAATATAAATTAGAATCCTGTTTTCCTCTCTTTTTGCTGAAGCATTTGTTAAATAGGTCTTTCTTTGTCCTTTTCATTCAAATGAACACATTTCAGAAATAAACTGGAACAGACTCTGGAAGGACAAGCATGGGAAAATATAACTGAATATTGAAATCATTATGCAAAGTGAAGACACAAAAGAATATGTAATTTCAACTATATGACATTTTAGAAAAGGCACTGCTCTTGTAACAAAAGCAAACCAATAGCAGCCAGGAACCAGAGACTAGAAGGGAAAAAATGACCAGAAAGGATGAGAGGTCTTTAGGGGTGATAGACACTCGTCTCTATTTCAATTGTGTAGGGTGGTTATATGACTAGATACATTAATCAAAACTCATCAATTGTGCAAACAAAATTGTTGGACTTTAGTAGATGTGAGTGATACCTTAATAAAGCTGATTTTTAGAAAAATAGGAGATGATTTGTTTGTGAGTGGGTCTTGTTGACTGGCAGTCTTTGAATTGTGTTTATCCTATGAGTATGATAAAGCTATTCCTTTAAATGACAACGGTCTACAACTGGCAATATGGAGTGGTCTTTTCTGGAGCACATTGAGTTACTTTTGAGAAAGAAACCATTCTTCAGCTTTGTACATGTGAACAGGGCAGCTTGCTACTCCACATGTACTTTCAATTATTCTGTTTATTGGAACTATTATTGCCTTTCACTAAATCTGTGGTCCCCAAGCTCCTATCTTTTCCCTTTAAATCTTCTGGAGTAAGCATTTTAGAAGCAAATGCAATTTCAATCTTGGGGTATACAACTAAATCAATATGTAATACAAGTTTTATTTTATGAGGAAGCAGAAAGAGAAAAAATGAAAAGCTGAAGCAATGATATTCATATGGGTATGTCTTTTAACTTAGGACTTTTATAAATTCTGGAATTTGGACTAGAAATTGTTCTGTAGCTCTCATGGATTACTGAGGCCGCTGCTGACATTTAAGATCAACAGGATACCTAAGGAGAAGCATTGACAGTATCTATGAAAAACACTGATCTGAATCACAAGCTCCCTCCTTGGATGTTTCTTTATAATATTTCTAAAAACCATGAAATATTTATAAAAACACACACCAAACCCCCCCCCAAAAACATACCACCTACCTATTTTAAAATTATAAATGTATTATGTTTTCTTTGGAATTTTCTTAAGAGAGTAAAACCTCATCAGTTTAGCTAAACCTTGAGCCCTGAAATTAATCTTCTTGCTTTGCTCCGTCAATGTTCTCTCTAGAACTAACTGTCCTCTTGATGTTGGTATGCATTTCTATCAACTCTGCAATAAGTTACTACAGATATAAAGATTACATACATGTTCTTAATTTTAAAAAATCACATGAATATCATCATAGTGTATAATAATGGAGATGAAGTGGTGTAATTGGTTACATGTTAAGCTCCTTAACTTCAGTGTTTGAGCCCTCCAGTCCTCCCTTGGAAAAGAGATGTGGCTATCTGCGCCAAGACAGATGAGAGCTTTGAGACCCTATGGAAAATTCTACACTGCCCTATAGGGTTGCTATAAATTGGAATCAACTTGGTGACGGTGGGCCTGTGGGAGTGGATGGAATAATTTGTCACTTGATTGTTTTTCATTCAGTGTTCTTTTTGAGGTTTTTCCATAGTGATAAATTGAAAAACAAAACTACTGCCACTGCATTACTTCTGACTCATAACAACCCTCCAGGCTGAATAGAACTCCCCTGTAGGTTTCCAAAGCTGCAGATCTTTACAGGAACAGACTGCCTCATCTTTCTCCCATGGAAGTAGCCACCAAAAATCTATGGATAGCAGTAGAACATTGTCAGATACTGAAGGCCTACTGAATAGACGTTGAGAATTATCACAGAGAATACTGGAAGATGAGCCTCTCAGAATGGAAGGCACTCAAAATACGATTGAGGAAGAACAGCCTTCTCAAAGCAGAATCTATCATAATGACAAAGAGGCATAAAGTCTTCAGGAATGAAGCCTTCAGGAGCAAAGCCGTTGGGACCTTCGTTTGTTGATGGGGCATAACTCACAATGAGAAGAAACTACAGGCATCAATTAACTATTGGAACTTGGAATGTATAAAGAATGAATCTAGGAAAATTCGATCATCAAAAATGAAATGGAATGCGTGAAGATTGTTCTAAGTGTTAGTGAACTGACAAGGACTGCTATTGGCCATTTTGAATCAGGCTGTCATAGGATTTACTGTGCTAAGAATGACAGATTGAGGAGGAATGGAGTTGCAATCATCATCAAAAGAGCATTTCAAGATCTTTCTAGAAGTTGAGTGCTATCTGTGATAGGATAATATATACACTCAAATAAAGAAATCTAATCAATACAACAATTATTCAATAGTATGCAACAACCACTAAAACTAGTGATGAATAAATTGAAAATTTCTATCAACGTCTTCAGCCTGAAATTGATCAAACATGCAATCAAGATGCATTGATAATTATTGGTGATTAAAATGCAAAAGTTGGAAACACAGAAGAAGTAACAGCAGTTGGAAAATATAGCCTTGCTGATAGAAATGAAACTTGATATTTCAAGATAAAATTTTGCAAGACCAACAACTTGTTCATAGCAAACAACTTTGTGCAACAACAACAACCAGCAATGACTATCCATATGGCCTTCACCAGACAGAGTACCCAGAAATCAAATGGACAACTTCTATGGGAAGAGACAATGGAGAAGCTCAATATCAGCAGCTAAAAAGACGCCAAGGACCAACTGGGGAACAGAACATCAATTGCTCTTATGTAAGTTCTGGTTGAAGCTAAAGAAAATTAAAGTACGTAAGTCCTTGAAGGAAACTATGACCTTGAGTACATCCCACCTGAATTTCGAGACTATATCAAGAATCCTCTTATTGTATTAAACACAGAAGACCTGAGGAGCTGTGGGATGACGTCAAGAACATCATACATAAAGGAAGCAAAATGTCATAAAAGTATAGGAAATAAAGAAAAGATCAAAATGGATGTCAGAAGAGACTGTGACACTTGTTTTTAATTGTAGAGTAAGTGAGGCAAGTGGAAAAAATGAAGTAAAAGAGATCAACAGAAAGTTTCAAAGGGAAGCTGAATATGAAATAATAATTATTTAAAATTTCTCATGGGTTCATGGGGGTGGGGAGGAAGGGAAAAAGAGGAGCTGATACCAAGGGCTCAATAGAGAGTAAATGTTTAGAAAATAATTATGGCAACATATGTACAAATATGCTTGATACAATTGATGTATGGATTGTTATAAGAACTGTAAGAGCACTGGTACAGATAGGAACTGAAAATACAGGGAATCCAGGATGGATGAGCCCTATAGGACCAGTGGTGTGAGTGGCAAAACAGGGAGGGTAAAGGGAGAATGGGTAGGAAAAGAGGGAACCGATTACATGGAACTGTGTGTGACCTCCTCCCTGGGAGACAGACAACCAAAAAGTGGGTGAAGGGAGACGTCGGACAGGGCAAGATATGACAAAATACCCATTTATAAACTATCAAGGGCTCATGTGGGAGGGGGGAGTGGGGAGGGAGGGGAAAAATGAGGACCTAATGTCAGGAGTTTAAATGGAGAGAAAATGTTTTGAGAAACGATGTACAAATGTGCTTTACACAATTGATGTGTGTATGGATTGGGATAACAGTTGTATGAGCCCCTAATAAAATGTTAAAAAAAAAAAAAAGAAAAAAAAGAAAAAAAAAAGAAAAACAAGTTCCCAGTGTCTCGCAATAAAAGGCCACACACCCAAAGGAGGCATCATCCGGCTGTAACTGATGGGCAGTTTGGACTCTACCCCTACAACCGCACAGGTACCATTAAGCTGAAATAAAATCTAACCATTACATCCATCTTATTTCCATTAACCCAAAGAGATTTCATGCCAGTTTATAGTCATTTTTTCTTTCAGTCTCCAAAGATGTGTGTGACAGTTACATAATCTGTCAACTTGCAATGGGGTGGAGTCTAGCCTATCAATCCGGTCACAGCCAATGAGGCCTCTGCGTGGGGATGACCTTCTGAGGATTCTGGGAACTCTCCTGTTTTCCTCCCTGGAGGTGGGACACATCCTCTTTCTGCTACATATTCCTGTTGATAAACCACATGGAGACACACTGATGGAGCCAGAGCCCTGGAACTGGAGAAGCCAAGCGGAGACCCACACCAGCTGCTAAGATTCTTCCAATATCACTAGATCTACAAGACTTCAACCCACTGGCCTGTGATTTTCCTGCATTCTTGCATGACTGCATGAGTCTAAAGAGGATTTATGAACTAGTTTTGGACATATGGGCTAATATTTGACTTATGGACTTGATCTGAACTGGGCTGGATGTTTCTCAATAAACAATTGCTCTTTTATATAAAGCTCTTTCTTATACAAAAAAAAAAAAAAGAACTGTAAGAGCCCCCAATAAAATGATGTTTTACTAACAAATAAATAAATAAGAAGATAAAGTAAAGTATTACAATGATATATGCAAAGACCTAAAGTTAGACAACCAAAAAGGAAGTACACATCCAGCATATCTTAAACAGACAGAAGTGAATAAAAAAATTCAAGGCTTGAGTTGTAATATTGAAATATTCTATGGGAAAAATATTGAATAATTCCAGAAGCATCAAAGAAGATGGAGAAAACACAGTCATTGTATCAAAAAGAACTAATGCCATTCAACCACTTCAAGAGGTAGCATATGAGCAAGGACCAATGTTAATGAAGGAAGAAATCCAAGCTGCACTGAAAGCATTAGCCAAAACCAAGGCTTCAGGAACTGAGGGATTACCAATTGAAATGTTTCAACAAACTGATGAAGCACTGGAAGCACTCACACTTCTATGCAAAAACTTTGGAAGATAGCTACCGTATATACTTGAATATAAGCTGACCCAAATATTAGCTGAGGCACAATTTTACCACAAAAGCTGCATAAAACAATATGCTGAAAAACTTGGCCTATACATGAGTGTATATGGTACCTGGCAAACTGACGGGAAGAGATTCATATTTGTACCTATTCTGAAGAAAGGTGACCCAATAGAATGCTCAAATTATAGAACAATATCATTAATATCACATGCAAGTAAAATTTTGTTGAAGAACAGCCAACAATGGTTGCAGCAGTACATTGACAGGGAGCTGCCAGAAGTTCAGACCAGATGCAGAAAAGGATGTGGAAAAAGGGCTATCATTGCTGACATCAGATGAATTTTGGCTGAAAGTAGAGACTACCAGAAAGACGTTTATTTGTGTTTTATTGATTATGCCACAGCATTGGACTGTGTTGACTATAACAAACTATGGATAGCCTTGAGAAGGATGGGAATTCCAGAACTCTTGTGCTCGTGGAAGCTGTCCTTAGGCCAGTCTGCATGGTTTAAAATCAAGGAAGGTGAGTGGTAGGGTTTTATCCTGTCAACATAGGGTCACTCTGGGTAAGAACTGACGTAATGGCACCTAACAAGAACAACATTTGTTCTACCTAGCTGTTGGATTATTCTTAGAAACATGTAATACATGAAGCTCATTTGTAAACTAAAAAATAACTGCACATGTATTATCACCATCAATCCTCAATGAATCCCTCTGTGATTTTCTCTAATATCAAAAGTCATTTCAACCTTCCAAATATCCTTTAATACTCCCATTTTTTAAATGTAGTTTTCTATGTTTGAGTTACATTTAACAATAAGAAGGTTGTCCATAGCTTACTATAGACAAGTCAGGATACCAAGCTCCCCAGGTTTAAGACACTTCGCATCTGTTTTATTCATGACCAATGCTCTGTTCCTAGAAGGGTGTTTGGCACCTAATAAGTACCCAATAAATTAAAGCATTTGTTGGAAAAAAAAAGGCATTTCTTTTGTGTTCAAGAGCAAGACCATTTATTTTCTAATACAGTCTCCTTGTCAAAGGGCCTCACCATAGGTTTAGCATCTGTATTCTCTGTGGGTCCTCTGCTCCGCTGATCACAATCCCTACTCTAGCATATGCACATCTGAAGGCCATACTACGGTTTGACCGATCGGAGGTGGGTTCCTTTTGTTTCGCCCTAATTCTGTATTAGATAATAATCCCAGGACCAATATAGTTCTTACTGTGTCCAGAGTTATACATACACTTTTTGAACATTATTCTAATTTCTTCTCAGCTCCTCTCTTGTCCTAAGTTCAAAACCAAAGAAAAGTGGGAAAGAGTTGTCATGGGAGAAGAAATATTATTGTGGCCATCTAAGCACAAGGAAAATCCATTAAACTGACCTCTCCTATCTGTCTTCTTGGGCTCCAGATTAGTGTCTCTCTCCTCATCCCTTTAGCCCACATATTTGCTAGTTCCTCCCACTACCTGGGAAAGAGTTTGCTTTATTTCAGGATTTAAAGATTACTTATTAGAGTGGCTAGAGCCACTCTCAATTGAAATATTTCACCATAAAATTTGACCTATATTGTTTGTTTGTTTCTTTCTTTCTTGCTTGCTCATGTACATGTTCTTTTAAACCTGCTCATTATTTCATCTTGTGTGTCTGGCATCATGAGGCCAGTCTATTATGAATTGACTTGTGCCTCCCCAGATATGTGCTCCCAACCTTTATGAATTGTGGGGCGAGGAGAGTCCCCCACAAATCATCACAGGTCTGGATGGTGCAATTGTACAGCGATAATAAGTAAAGATCATAGTAAAGTCATAGAGAGCATGAGAGGTAGAGGGGAGAGTCAAATAATGGAGTCAGATACATTTCATGGGAGCATGCTCACCTCAGCCCCGCTTGGTGGTCCTCATGGGGGGAGCCCAGCCATGCGAGCAGGAGAGTCCCCCGGGAGCGAGGACTGGTGAGAGCCTACACTTTATTGCTAACCAAGGGTTATATCTCATTAGGGGGACATGATTATAGGTAACCACACATCACAGGAAGAGGAAGTACAGTAGGCATACACATTGTAGGAAGGGGATGTATGATAGGCATAAGTATAACAGGAAGGGGATGAGCTAGGGGTGTGCTCATAGGAATGGGAAGGTCTAGGGGTATACATGTGACAAGATGGGCGGACCCTAGATTCATGATGGCAGCCTAACCTTGGTCATCCTTGGGCGGGTTTGACCTCTCTGGTGTCTCCTACAAGGAAACAGACAACTACTATCCTTATCAGAAGGGAGTGGGCCCTACTTGTTGTGGGACAAACAGTGGTGTCTGCTTGCTCTAGATGGCTACTCCTGATGACCTCCAAGTGTATAGTCATTTGCAAGCAGCTAAGTTTGGCATATATTTGGGAGAGACAACTTGGGAGAAATCCTTCTGTTTCCCATAATGAATGTGGTGAGAGCCCTATTTGAATGTGAGTTTTATATTACATACATGAGGTAGGATTAATGTAGGGTGTGTTTTAAGTTCATTTCTTACAAGAGATAAAAAAGCAGGTCAGGCAAACAAAGATTGGAAAAGATAGATGTCAAGATAATTGGAGATCACCAAGGAACCAGGAAACAGAAGCTCAAGATAAAATATCTTCCTCCAGAGAAGACAAAAGAGAGAATGCTTCCCTTAGAGGCAACACCCTGAATTTGGACTTCTAGCCTCCTAAACTGTGAGAAAATAAATTTTTGTTTGTTCAAGCCACCCACTTATAGTATTTCTGTTATAGCCATACTAGATAACTTAGAATTTGATCCCTGGGGTGGGGTGCTCTTCTAACAGATATATGACAGGTGGAAGCCAATTTGGTATTGGGTAATGATGGGTAGAGGCTGGAAAGGTTTTAAGGTCATTAATAATAAACATCGCCATGTAAGCATTGGACTGCCAACTACAAGGTTTGTTGTTCAAGCCCACCAGGCACTCAGAGGGAAGAAATGAGGTTATCAGCTCTTGCAATGATTTATACCCTGAGGAAACCTATACAGAATCACTATCATTCTGAGTCAACTCAATGGCAATGGGTTTGTTTTGGGGAATAATAAAAGTCAAGTTTTCTGTAAAGAGACTGTGAGTAGAATTATGGACATCAATGACACATCTGATGAGGTCTCAGAAGGGAGGAGAGCTATGTAGAAAAATCTCTATTGTCTTGGAGAATACAGATGGCACTAGCCACAGTGTGTTGTTAGAAATGCAGATGATAAATGTGCTTCTGATGAGGCTTTAAAAGTAAAAGATGGGTTTGGACATGGGAGGAGGATGATGCTTTTTATGTAATGGTAAATAACTTGTGTGAATTACGTTCAAATATTTGGTGAAAGGTAGAACTTGTAATTAATGATAGGGAATATATGGCTGATGAGATTTGTAAGCAAGATCTTAAAGGGGATGTATGGTTTCTCCCTGCTGCTTGCAGTGAAATTTGAAAGGGAAGAGAGAGACTTACCATCAACTGAGCCAAATGAAAACAGGACTCAAAGATCCCCAAAATTCTCTTGTGAAAACTGAAAACTAATTTGTCCTAAAATTTTCACCAAGGATGTGGCTGCAAAATTAGTTGTTAAAGAGATGAAATTTGTGATTAATAGACCTAATCAGTCCCCACACAGAAAACCCCTCAATTTAGACCGAAGAAGGCAGAAATAATTGCTCTTGGAAAAATTAATACAAGATGAGTTCCAACAAAGTAGAAAATAAAGATATCCCAAATATCCAACTTTTCAACAATACTGGATCACTTCTTTATCCCTGAGATCAACCACCACACCTTCCATTAGTATATTCCCTTACATTCCAGTGTTCTGTGCGTTTCTTAAATGTCTACACGCAACCCACAATGTGAAGGAAAATGACTCACGGGGTTATGGTTGCTCTCAAACCAGTTCAAATGTCTGTCTGGGGGACCTTCCTCATCCATAAGATTGTGGAAGCTGGTGCAAGCAGGTCAGGAGATAGGCAGCAACTCAGGTGCCAAGGAAGGGAGATCAGGCAGAGATGCAGGGTCAGAAGGATGCTCTCTACCCTTGGATCTTCTCTCTTGCTGGTAGGAAGATCCCACCCCCTCTGAGATGGTTCACTTTATACTCAAAATGATGGCAGTCACAATTGACCATGTTCAGAATCACTCACAGATGAATGATCTAATTCCAATCAGTAATCTTTTCTGCGCTTGTGCCCACCCCCTGCCCCAACCCCATGTCACACTTCTTACTCAGACCCATCAAGAAAATGGTCGTCTGGTGGGAGTAACAAAGACTATCGCTAGAAGAATCGTAAATAATCACTGCGCTGAAACAGGATAGAGACAAACTGAAAGGCAGGAAGGATGTCAGCTTCTTGGATTTCTACTGGCAGAAACAACCCAAAGATGATATATCCTTCGTTCTTCATAAAGAAAAAACTAGGGAAAACAAAAAAAAGAGGAACTGTCCCAGAAGCAGCTCTGGTAATATACAGACTCATCGGAAAGAGCCTGGACATTGGTTTCAGTGAGTAAGATGAGGAGTTCTTGGGTCTCAAAGGTAGAGCCATGACATCTTAGGCTTCAGAAAGTCAGATCCCCAAGAATTCACTGGAGTGAGGAGCTGCCGTGCCCATATGACAGAAAAATGGGGCCTTGACTGGCCAAGGTGGGAGGATTACACCCAGATGAGTTAGGACAAAGGGGCTTCCCAAATCCAAAGGAGAAGAATTGCCATCCCAATGGGTCTGGAAAGTTCAGCAGAATCCCAAGATGGAGAGGCCTCTCCCCAGTGGGCAGAGGTCATGGCCCAGAGTCTGGAAGGGGTGACCCTTGCCCAGATGGTTCCACAGAACACAGGATTA
Source organism: Echinops telfairi (assembly GCF_000313985.2). Taxonomy (NCBI): domain Eukaryota; kingdom Metazoa; phylum Chordata; class Mammalia; order Afrosoricida; family Tenrecidae; genus Echinops; species Echinops telfairi. The sequence continues at coordinate 23,391,396 of NW_022103896.1, forward strand.
TTTTCAGGCCTTGAGAGTGAATGCAAGGTGTTCTGCTGTGTTTTGGCCTTGCTTGAGGCTCAATTTTCATTCTCTCTCTACAATTTTTTTCATCTGTAATGTGCTTTGGAAACAGGTAACTTGTGCTAACGTTCACAGATAAAGAGTAACTGCCCCAAGCTGGAATAGACCTAATGTCTCCCCCATATTTTTTTCTAGGTGATTCAGAACATGCAATTTTGCACTTGAAGTTGATTTAGAACTTTTGGGATGTTGTGAAGGGCTAGATCTGTTTTGCATGAATATTTGGGGGCTGATAGAGTTGCTTTGATTTGGTATCAACTCCACAACAGTGAGTTTGTTGTTTGTTTGTTCTTTAAAGGGTGGAATATTACTGATTGAATTGTGGTTCCCCCCAAAATATGTTTTCTAACTACTAACCTGTATGCTTGAGTTTATAATCCCATTTGGGGATGTGTTTGTGTTATGTTGATGAGGTAGGATTAGTGTAGGGTGTGTTTTGAGTTAATCTCTTATAAAAAATAAAAGGAGCAAATTAGGCAAGTAGAGATGGTGTCAGATAAATGCCAAGATACCTGAAGATTTACAAGCAACCAGGAAGCAGAGCTGAAGAGACCAGGACCTTACTCCAGAGCTGACAGAGAGAAAGCCTTTTCCTGCAGCCAGCACCCCAAATTTGAATTTTTATCCCCCTAAACTGTGAAGAAAAAAATCAGAATTTTAAAGCTACTCACTACACTAGATAACAAAGACCCAGCTCAAGAGTGATCACATTACAGGAATTGGGCTTGAATACAGAGGGTGGGAGACGCTTCCCCTGCCATTTGGGGCAATCTGTACATCTAAAGCCAGCTTTGGGATGCTGGATTAAAACTAAAATTAGACAAAAACCAAAATAATCTCAATTTCTCCTTGCTATATTTTTTTTCTTGTAGATAATTCTCCCAGGACCCTAGTAGAAGAGGGATAACTCCGTTGTGTTGATGCCATCAATTATTCATACGTTACGTATATTAACTTACACATAAGGATTTACATCAGCAAATGCTAAGTGTTGCCCACTGATTTTCATAAAGGACTAGTCTCAAACTCCCAGTTTATACTCAGCTAGGATACCATGCAACAAATCCTAATCTAAATTTTCTTCAATTTTGAACTGTTTCCACAGAAAGAAAATGAGTACCATAAGAGAGGGGCGGGGGGCGGGGCGGGAAGACTGCGATATTTTTGCCAGATAAAACATAATTTGCTTTATTTTTCCCCTTTGCACCATTAAGAGATTTATTGTCTCCTGTTTATTTTCAGCACTTTCCTTCATTTCTGGGAAGTCTGACCTGCCTAAATCATTATTGCATCTGAATAGAGTTTTGCAGACAAATTTCCAGTAATGGGCTCGAATGATGGGTTTTATTTGGCATTCGGATGGCCCTTTATGACATAGAGAAGGGCACTGCTTCTTCCATGTTTCTTGAGTAATAATCACAAGTGGCTTCTCGGAGCCTATTAGTATAGTCTGGAGCACCCCACCACACACTTTAAATTTCATTTTAGTCATATCTTATGTAAACTCTGCCTTTCCCATCATGAACTATTTGTGCTTTCTGATATGCAAAACTGTTTTAATGGACATTCCAGGCAAGTGTACCTTTTGGCTCCGGCAAGCTTGTTTAGTTTCTGTTCTTGGGGAGAAGCATCCCTGATTGAGTTGCATACGATTTGGAAGCAGGAAACCTTTCTCTGAATCTGGATTCTGCCATTTTTAGACATTGGAACCTGGGCAAGCCACTCGTCCTCATCTGTCAAAAGGGGGTATTGGGATGATTGAGTCTCCAACGGGGAATTCCTTTTTATTGAGGAAATTGTGCAGTATAGAAAGGAAAGAAATTACTAGCACCAATGGAAATTCTGAGCCACAAATGCTTTTAGGGATGAAAATAATTGGCATTTTCATGAAACTAAACTACTCTCAGTTTGCAGTGGTTCCACTCAATTGTTTTAGTTCTATGAGGATTTTTACAGGACTTTTCCCCCTGGGCAAAACAGTGAAAGGAATGCCAATTCTCTTGGGAAATTTTAGAAACAGTTGCCTACCTGGGCTCCCACTCTCATTTTTACTGAACTCAAATCAATAAATTCATATCAAGAAACATTTGAGCCGGTCACTTATTAGGTGTGCTGAGTCTTATAGAAGATTTGTGATTCATGGTCGATGCTCTCAAGAACTTGAAGCACTACTGGATGAAATCCACGTAGCACTTGTAAGAATTTATCAGTAATAATATAAAAATATTTGAGTAGTGCATATTTAGACAGAGGCCACTGGACATTGCACTTAGCACATTGCCTCTAATTCTACAAATAACCATGGCAGAAAAACACTAATACTTCTGTTTTATAGTTATGAAAATTAGGGTCTAGCTCAAGAGTGCACAATTAAGTGTGAAAAAGGAGAAGTAGATTTAGCATTGTCGTATATCATGCACCATTTCCTACTGCACTAAGTTACTCTAAGTAAATGAATATTCCTCACACTGCTTGTTGAATCAGAGTATTTTGAGTCAGATGAAGTTAATAATGATAGTTTATCAGTTTCTAGAAGTAAAGCTGACAGGATATTTATTCAATATTGTTTTATTGATCAAAGGCTAATTGCTATTTAAAAAGACAAGCAAAACTCATGCAGCCACAGGCAACGATACAGAATACAGGAAGATCACAGATTGGTGGGTACAAAGACATCCAGTGGTGGTGGCTCTGGCAGCAATCACAAACAGCTAGCAGGAAGATGAAGGCACAGAGAGAGGAGCAGGTTCCCAGGGCCCACTTTATAAGGAGGACATTCCCACAAGGTACATAAACTGATTGACAGGTGAATACCACCCCTACCCTTTTATAGATCTTCAAGTTGACATGACATTTTGTAACTACCAGAGACCACCCCTTGTCACCTTCACACCTTTACCCAACTCTTTAGCCATACATAATTTTTAAAACAAAGGCAATAGTAAAATCATATTTGTGCCTAACAGGATAAAACTAAAATGCACTCAACTCAAAATGTTCCAGCCTAATTTAAACATAATATTCTAAAAATAAATAAAACAAAAATGTTCTATGCCCAACAATTGCAATGTGAATACCTACACCATAATCCTAACAACATATTCTCCCACCCATGAAAGCTTGTAAGCCAGCCACTTCATGCCGAGCACTGTGTAATTATCCTTTTGATTTCATTAGGATCTGTTGTAATGTCCCCTCTTTCATTCCTCATCCTTGTCATTGAAATTTGTACCTTCCTTTCTTTGGTTAAGTTTGTCAATGGTCTGTTGATTCTATTTATCCTTTCGAAGAACCAACTTTTAGCAGCATTGATTTTTACCCGTTTTTTAATTTTCCCTCGCCTGAATCTCAGCCCTAATTTTTATTATTTCTTTTCTTTTGCTATTAGTTGGATTGTCTTTATGACTCTGCTCTAGTTGCTGCAAATTTTGTGCCAGCATATTAATCATAAGTCTCTCTTCCATTTTTATGTGTACATGTATTGCTATGAAACTTCTTTTGATTACTGCCTTTGCTGTGCCCCATAAGTTTTGGTATGTCGTGTTCTCATTATCATTGGTTTCTAGAAGTTTCCTAATCTCCTCTCTGATCTGGGCCAGTACACACTCCTTTTGCAATAGAGAGTTATTCACCTTCCAATTGTTTGTCCTTATTTTCTTAATCTTACTTTTATTGATTTTGAGCCTTATGACACAGTGGTCAGAGTTAGGGGTCTATATGTTATCAATGTGCTTAAATTTATGCAGATTTGACTTATGCCCAAGCACATGGTCAATCTTTGAATATGTGCCACGAGGGCTTGAAAATAATGTGAATTTTTTTGTACTGGGGTGGAGAGCTTTGTAAATATCTATCAGGTCAAATTGTCTAATTGTAGTGTTTATATCTTCAGCCTCCTTGTTGAGTTTCTTTCTCAGTAATCTTTCTCAGAGAGCAGTGTACTAAAGTCACCTATGATAATTGTTGAGGCCACAAGAATACTTTCTTCTAGTAAATTGGCATTCTATGATGCTCACCTTCCCGACACAACCGCTGAAGACAAAGCGGGTGAATAAGCAAATGT
>NW_022103896.1:23396605-23407765 GCF_000313985.2 Echinops telfairi
ATTGATATATTCTGCTGATTGCTTGTTTGATGAGTAAATGTTTAGAATGCTTAGTGGTTCTTGGTTTATGGTTGCCTTGAGCATTATATAGTGTCCCTCCTTATCTCTTATGGTATGCACTTTGGGATCAATTTTATCTAAGTTTAGGATTGCAACTCCTGCTTTTTTTTTTTTTTGAATTGCTATTTGCTTGGTATGTTTTCTCCAGTCTTTGATTCTCAGCCTCCTTTTGTCTGTAATCTTGAGATGTGTCTCCTGTAGGCAGCAGATTGAGGTTTTGTGTTTTCTAAGCCAATCTGTTAGTCTCTGTCTCTTAAGGTCTGAGTTCATTTCATTGATATTCAGGGTTATTACATCTATCTGTGGACTCTGTGATGTCATTTTATCCCTCTTGTGTTGGGTATTTTCCTACCTCCATTTCTTTTCTATGGGTTGTGCATTTGTGTTTATGGTTCATTCTTGCCTTCTTTCCATCATTGAGTCAATGTTATCTTGGATGCTGTTTTCCTTTTGACGGTCTCTGAGTGGAGTTGTTCTGTGTGGTGGTCTCTTATATGTGCTTGGTGAATGTTGTTCTTCTGCCCATACTGGGTTGGGAAGGATCTTTTGTCATGCTAGTTTCCTTTTAACATATTCTTTTAGTTTTTCCTTGTCCGGCAAGACTCTCACTTGTCCATCAACCTCGATAGATAATTTGGCTGGATAGATTATTCTTGGGTTTGTGTTATTTTTCAGCAATTTTTGGAATATGTTGCTACACTCTCTCCTCTTTTTCGTAGTGTCTGCTGATTAATCTGAGCATATTCTTATCTGCTTGCCTTTATATGTGACTGCCTGTTTTTCCCTAGCTGCTCTCATAATTTTCTCCATTTCCTCAAAGTTTGATAGTTTAACAACTACATGTCTTGGTGACTTCTTGGGATCCAGTATAGCTGGTGTTCTTTTAGCCTCCTGGATGTTTGCCTGGTTTACATTCATTATGCTAGGGACGTTTTCCTCCAAGAATTCCATCACTATTTTTGACACTTATTTCCTTGATGTATATTCTTTTAGTATTCCAATTATTCTGATATTGTTCCTTTTCATAGCATCAGACATAGCTCTGAGATTTTATTCAACTTCTCTGATTGACTTGTTAGACTTTTACTTATGTTTATTAATTTCTGCTTGCAAGTCCTCTAGGTCACTGGTTTGGTTCTCTGCCTCCTCCATTCGATGGGCAAAGTCTGTGAGTTTGCTCTTATTTTTTGTTATCTTACCCCTTAGTTCTTGTATTTCCCTTTGGTGCATGGTCTTTATCTTCTTTATCATTTCACCCTTTTTCTGTAATGCTTCCCTCATGTCCTATTTGACTCTAAGCAGCATTGTGAAGATTTCTTTCTGTGGATGGTGAATGTCTGACTTTTCTATGGATGCCATTAGATTCAGTTCATCATCTGACATTGAATTTTGTTTCTCTTGTTGAAGCTGTGGAAGCAGCTTACTGTTTTTTTTTTAAATTTTATTACTTGGTGCCATTTTCCCAGGTGTCTCAGAGCCCTGGGCTCTCACTTTGAGAGGTTGGTGTTGGTGTTTCTGTAGGCTGCCTATAGCTAACTGCCTTGAGGGGATGTATTTCACCTTTGTCCTGCTGGTATTTCCCTCTTGCCTTGGTCTATGGTTTGTGCTTCAACCACCCTCAGGTCTCCTTAGTGGCTATTTGCAGCTGTGCATGCATGATGGGAAATGTTGGCCCTAGTGAAGGGGAGCATAATTCAGGGATGAATTGGGGATTGGGTGATGTGTTCCTGGCAGGGGTAATTCCCACAGGGAGGTGGGTGGGAAGGAGGGCCTGCTACTTCTGTTAGTGTGCAGATCCACTGCTCAGAGCACAGAGTGGTTGGGGGGGCAGATTGCATAGGGAGAAGGCAGAATGCAATACGAAAGCCCCCAAACCTTGGGTCCCTATGCTGCAGCTGCATAAGCTTCTGCCCGACTTGTGTTCGACACCTGGCAGGCCCAGAGCTTCCTGGTTAGATGTGAACCTCTGTGTGTGGGTGGGTGGAGAGTGGGGGCAGGAGGGCTGGATGGCGGGTCTGTGGGGAGCACTAAGATGGGGCAGGGACTTCTGAATGGTAGTGGGGTCTGGCTGGTGGATCTGCATGGAGTGCCGATGCAGGGCAGAAGCCTCTGCCTTATGCTTGGCTGCCTTGCGGCACTCGGAGCTTGAGCCTCTTGTTAGGGGTGGTGGTGGTTGGCAGGTCTGAGAGGAGTGCCCAGGTGGGGCCGGCACCTGTGTGGGGGGTACTGGAAGGTGAGTCTGTGCTGAGTGCTGAGGCAGGATCTGGCTGGCCTGTGTCACTGGGAAAGTGAAGATCGGGTGCCCGAGCAATGCAGAAGAGGTAGTTGGTGGGACTTGCAACCACAGGAGTCTGCAGGGAGTATAGGCCATGGGGTTGCTGTCAGCTTCTGGTTCAGGGAAATGCTCTGAGCTGTCTAGGAGATCAACTTACAGTCTTGATACCCCTACGTGGTCCCCAACTCTCCCCACTCACCAATCTCCATGGAGCTCTGGGCACAAGCTACCTATCTGGTTGCCATATTGTCTTCCTCCTATTTGCTCTTTAATACTTGGAAGAGGCCTTGTGCAACAAATTTGACCAATGCTGTATATAATATAATATCTTGACTCCTGCTTTCATGAATGTTGATACGCCAAGGGATAGAAAGCATTCATACCCAATAATATCCCTGTGCTACCTCATTTCCTCCAGTGTCTTTTGCAGTTAGATAGATTGTGTGACCATTTAAGGTCAGTGGAATGGCTTAAATGGTTTAGAATCTCCTGTACATTCCCCCTAGTCTTTTCCCCTTGTATGCCAATTGATAATGTTAGGATGACCTAAAAACCACAAGATAGCAGAGCAAAATTATGGGCTTCTCTGTCACTATTTGGAGAAGAGCTTTCTGGGAGTTGTATGCATATGAAGGGTTGACTTCATATGAAGAACAATATGCTTTTATTGTAATACAAGCCACTCACATTGAGAGTTGTTAGTTACAGTAGCTGACCTCTCTGATGGATACAGCAGACACTGAATACTTTCTAAATGAGAAACATTCATGTTCTTCATATTAAATACCTTGGGAAAAATTTTAACAATTAAATTAGAAGCCAGGCACCAATCCTTTTGTTTAGTTTTGGTTTTCACACTTCCCAGATGATTCCAATATGTGACCAAGTATGAGAACCAATGGGCTCTTATCGGTGAGTTTCTAAAACGTGTAATTTGTGAAGCTTGCTTGAAATGCAAAATTGTTCATCTCCAGAATTTAGGTTTTACCACGCTCTCAAAGTGATTCTCAAAGTATGATCCTCCCTTATACATTACCTAGCAATGCTTACAATTAAGGCAGTTTTTATGATCCCATCCAAAAACCTACTGAATCAGAACCCCATGCAGAAGGAGCTTGGATAGTTACACTTCTAAAAATGTTTCATAAAAAACTTTGGACCCACTAAAATTCTAGAACTACAGATTTTTCTTTTTTTACTGTGTTTAGTTACTGACATCAGTTTCATTGGTCTAGAATCACCTAGTTTCTTACAAACCATCTTCACCAACCACCAAGTCCATCTGAATGTTACCCAAACAATTCCAGGATAGGAAGCCTATTTTTAACCATATATATATGATTTTTTCCCCCTACAGTTGCTTTAAATAGAGTGTTCCTCTAGTTGTTCCAAGAGTTTGTTTACAGAACATTATCAAACATGTATGCTGTGGGGCACAGCCATTTTCAGTTTAAATGATGAGGAATGATGCCAGCTGAAGTCCTGTGAACTTGGAAATTAGAAATCACTACAATGATCATATAAGTCAATATAAACATATGACTTAGCTGGTAAGGCTCTGTCTTCTACTGTTCTTTTCAAGAATAGTATTTACTATGTGAAGTACACTGTATGATTAATTGAGACAATACTTGGAAGGAGCTTCAAAAAGCAAAGGGAAAAGATATATTCAAAAGCAAGATTGAGTGAAAGATTGCAAATTGATTATTTTCACTGGGCTAGGTCATGTTTGGGAAATATGATTTTTTTCCTGGCTAAGAGATTCCTGAATGGCAAGAATAGTAGGTGCCTGACGACTAGCTTAAAGATTGGCAGTTCTAACCCATCCAGAGGTACCTGGGAAGAACGGCCTGGTGATTTGCTTCTGGAAGGTCACAGCCTTAAATGACCTTAAAGAGAACCTCTACTCCACACTTGAGGGGTCCACATGAGTTGGAATCAACTTGGTGGCAACTAACAATAATCAAATCTTTGTAAAGAGGTAGATATTCCGTAGTAAGCCAAGGATAGATCAAAACCACCATAGAGGACAAAGTAGAACTTCTCCACAAAGTTTCCAAAGATATCAATCTTTCTGAAAGCAGATTGCCACATTCTTTTCCATGAAGCAGCTGGTAGATTCAAATCACCAGCCTGACTGTTGGCAGCTAAGCTCTTTATGTCTGTGTAACAGGGAATAGAGGAGATATACAGTGTAAGTGACAACACAATGTAAAAAAGGCCATAAATCCTCAGACCTGGAGCCAACAGACACCATGTCATGATAAATGGAGAAAAGACTGAAGTTGTCAAGGATGCAATTTTACTTGATTCCAAAAATCAATGCAGCAGTTTCAATTGCTTTATATGCCTGTGAAAGTTGGGCAATGAGTAAGGTAGACTGCAGAAGAATGCATGGATTTGAATTATGATGTAAATGAAGAATAATGGATGTACCAGAAACTACCAGAAGAACAAACAAATATATCTTGGAAGGAATATAGCCAGAATTCTCCTTAGAAGCAAGGATGGCGAGACTTTATCTCTTATACTTTTGCCCTGTTATCAGAAGAGATCTGTCCCTCTAAATGGACATCATGCATGCTAAAGTAGAGGATCGGCAAAAAAAAGAGGAGACCTCAACGAATGGTAACACAGCGGCTGCAACAATGGGATCGGTTTAGCCACAATTCTAAGGGTGGTGCTGAACCTGGCAGTGTTTAGTTCTGTTATACATTGAGTCACTATGAGTTGGAGCCAACTTGAGGACATTCAACGACTATAACTTATCAAAACAATAGCAACATACATAAGAGACATAAGTTTAGTTTTCTTGAATAGGCACACCACGGGCAGCAGGGCAACTGGTGTCACTTGTCACTGAACCAAGGCACTGTGGTTAGAGACATTCAAACCTCTTTCTCTATGGAAGTTTTGGGAACTAGTGGACCATCATGGAAAGTGGAAAGAGTTTAGACCTAGGTTAAGAAGTGTACCTCTACAGTGTATTATCAGGGGTACGTTGTTTAGTGTTGGGGTCCTTGCCTCCAATACGGGACGTTTGACTTCAAGTCCCAATCAATGTAACTCATTGGAAGCCACCACCTGTTTGTCAGTGGAGGACTGTGTGTTGCTTTGATGCTGAACAGGCTTCACAGGGGCTTCCAGGTTAAGACAAGGTAGGCATGGGGTGGGAGATGGGGTCATCATAATTTCAAGCTACCTCTATGGCTGCTAACAACAGCAAATCCTAGACTTGCTATGTGACTGATTTGAGTAGCTTAACCTCTGCCCGAAGTAAGAGGGGAAAGGAGTGGAGATACTTACCTCTCAGAGTTCGCGTGAAGACCTGAGAAAGGAGTCTATGCAATGCCTGGCTCCTGGCAAAAACCTATCCCTTGGCTGTTTTCATTCAGGTGCAGTAATGCTGCGTCTACAGGTGGGAACCTAGTGGCTCAAACCACCAGAAAGAAAACCCAACAGACGCCAGGGGGTGAGGAGGATTGACTTTGCCATTTCCCAAATGGCCCAAAACAAACTCCCGGCCAGCCAGTCCAGTAAGACTCATGAAGTCCCCAGAGGGCAGAATTGAACTGCCCCCCACAGGGCTTCAGAGCTTATACATCTGTATGGAAACCAGAAGTCTCATCTTACTCTTCCAGAGTGGCTGGGGGTTCAATCCACTCATCTTTGGGTTGGTTAGCAGCCCCATAGTTATAATAAACCCAGTGCTCACTAGGACTTCGAAATTAGACAATGTTCTGTCCCCTCTCAGTGCATTCCGGGTTTCTCAGTGCAGATAGTAAAAATTGTCAATTGCTACATACTCCCTTTGAGCCTCCCAACAAATTGCACTGCACACCGTGGCCAGGGCCAGACCCTGTCGGCCATTCTGATGGTGCCTCTCTGGGTTCTCTGTGTGCATAGTTTCAGAAGAGATCCTTCGTCGGAACTGCCTGCCTCCCAACTTCAGCATCCAGTATATCCTATTAAGGGCACTGCACTGAAGAACACTTTTTTTTTCTTCCCTTAGTCGACACAGGAGCTTAACAGATTAATGTATTTGTCCTTATTACCCTCTCCTTCTAAGGCCTGGTTCAAGTCAGTGCTCTTTGATTAGCACTATCTTTCCCAGCACCCTACTGAGCTATTTTGCCTCTCGGTTCTGCTGACATTTGTTTTTGAGAGGGAGGTGAAAAGATTAAAAAAATTGGGGAAAAAAAAGCTTGTAAAGTTTGGAAGATCACATCATCTTGCAAGAAACCTCTTCAAATGCTCCACATTTTCTGTCTGGGCAAGTCGAAATGACCAGTTCTCTGAATGCACAATTTATCAAAGAAAGAAAATACATATGTATGTATATAAACACCGCTGTTGGTGGGTGCTAAAGAATGTGGTTTATTTCAGCAATAGTCCGTAAAACTTAGTAGTTTAACAGAGTTATTAGTGCCATAACCCCCCGCGGTTTGTTATAGCATTAACTGCCCACTGTTTATCTAAGCTGTTAATCAATACACCAGGCAGTAGTTGCTGGGGATTTATGATATTTTGAGGCTATTACTAAGGTTTTGTTTGCTTGTTTGTTGCTGTTGTTACTTCTTCCTTATTTCTGGAAGTGGGGGCAGGGGTCGTGTTTAACAGAGAGATGGAAATCTATAACTGAACAAATATGCTCTCACATGTGAAGTGTCTATTGGGATGTAATAGACTAGGAACAATTTACTTAAAGAAAGCCTTTCTGAAAACAAGCAACCCAGAAAATGTCCTTCTAAATCTTGAAGAAGGAAACGTGACAGATGAATCAATTGCCTGTATAGAAGCTATGCCGCACACTTATTTCCGTGAACCCCCCATGCCTCCACCTCCCACTGGGCAACCTCGCTTGTAAGTGTCACTGAGAAGGGTACATGCGTGTGGCTGTAACTGGCCTTCCCTGAGTGGCCATAGTGTAATTTGATGGCATGGCATTTGGTAGGAAGTATTTCCCAAGGACATGATCTTATGAACCTTAGAACTTCCTTGTGTTTTAATGTCGGCTTTTAAAAATCTGCGTATATTTGGCCCTGATTCTTTCCATACACGTTCGACCTAGCCTCTGTTAGCATACTATATAGTTTATGCTTAGTTTGAGATCACGTGGACTATCCAACTGCAAATCAACAGGGCAAGAGCAAAGGCCTGGCAGCCATACCTTCCCAGAGAAGGGCGACTCTGTGTCCAGAATACTGAGAGGTGCACCCATTCCCTATTGTAAAGAAACTACTCTGGAAGATACGTTCAATTTCTGCATGCATGCTGATATTGGGCTAGGGTTTTTAGTGTCTAGCATCTAGCTAGTAATTATGTACCTGTTCTCTCAAACCAAATTAACCAAACTCACTGCCATCGAGTCGATTCATAGTGACCCTAACGAACAGAGAACTGCCCTTGGGGTTTCTGAGGCTATAGATTTTTATGGGAATAAACAGCTTCATCTTTCTTCCTCTGAGCATTAAGGGTAGCAGCCCAATGTGTAACCCACTATGGCACCAGAGTTTCTTTCACGACTTCTTTAGGTAGCATTTATTCCTTCCCTCTTCTGACTCTTCATTTCTGAGTTTAATCCATGATCACCTTGGTGCAGGAGGATTTATTATATCACTGAAAGGCTACTTACAAATAATAGTAATGTCAGGTAGTTTGCCAGAACTGGTGCATCTGATATTTATAAGTTTTGATGGTCTCTACTTCTGTGCGATCTAGGGAGCTATCCTAGTTTCTTTTAAAGCAGTTTCTAAGTACAACTCTCTCTTTCCCTTCTATATCTTGAAAATGAAAAATGAAGTTAGCAAAAACAATAGGGTTTTATTAGTGGGAGTTGTTGTTTCCTACGTTAATTTCTACAAAGGCTTTCTCTTTTTCCTAGGCTCAGTAACCCAGGAAAGCCTGTGCTTAAGTTCTTTTAAAATATCCTTTTTGCTTCATCTCACTTGGCTATTGAAGAATAAATATTAAATAAATATTATTAATAGGAAAGAAACGAGGAATAAATCTGAAAAGGCCATACTACATGGTTGCTAGAACATCTGTGTGTTTTTTTCTGCCCCCTCTGGCTTTTAAATTGGGCATTACTGATACCAATAGGAGCTAAGACTACTAATAAAATATGAACAGCACGCACTTAAACAACTCATGTAAACACGAAACAAGATGTTTATAAAAAGCCAGCATGTCCCCAGCTGGAGGGGAAGCAGGCGGAAGTGATGATGGAGAGGAAGGCGAATGTCTTCTATCTTCAGGGTAGAGTTGAGGCGAACAGCTATAGTTTGAGGCAAACATCTTCATGTAGTTTCCCATTGCATTCGATACTGACCCAGGCCCAGGAAATAGCGTATTTTCAAGGAGATGGTGAATTGCTGGCAAAGACGGGGTCTTCCATATTATTAGAATTTGATTCTTGAAGGGGCTGTTTCAGAAATGTTGCAACTCTTTGAAATGTCATGCCTTAGCTTCTCGTTCTATAAAAATGGGGACCTGCCATCCTCGAATCTTGGAGAATTCTGAGTATGCTGGTTCCGTGAATTTCTTTGGGATTAAACCAATATTTATCCCATGCGATTATAACCAGTAAGACTTAGCTTTAGCCTTTTTATTCACCATCTTGCCCTCAGGTCCCCTTTTATTTTCTGTTTAGTGTGTTTTTTTCTAACAATTTTAGAATAACCCTTTTGGAGCATCTTCTGTGTCCATGTAGCATCTAGTTAATCTGATGTTTATTGGTTAATTTAGCCACTATTACATTTAGAATCCCTGATGACAAAAACGATTAAACACTCAATTATTAACCAAAAGCTTGACAGTTTGAGCCCAGAAGTTCCTTGGAAAAAAGACCAGGTGGTCTGTTTTCAAAAGGTCACCACAGTTTTATAAAGTATAGGATACTCAGTTCTCTTCTCCCACACATGGGGTTTCTCTGAGTTAGAATTGACTTCACAGCAACTGGTTCAGATTTTTTGTCTTATTGATTATATATTTTCTTATTGATTATATTTAACTTTTGGGCCGGCCATCTGAGACAAGCTTGGTACACTTTTCTTTCTATCAATCAGAGGTATTATTCAAGTTGGCTGAGAGCTTCAGTTTTACAAAAGAGTTTTAAGCGGATTTGAATAGTTCTGCCAAAGATGTTTCGAATGATCTATTCTGAGATTGTCAGGCTTACTTTCTTATGCAGATTTTGAAAATCATCAGACGCACAAACCAATGTGTTCCTTTTGAGAATTGTTATATTTGCAAGTATTGTTCAATCATCCCTCCTAGTTAATTGCATGGGAGTTGGACAACTTTGAGGAAGGGTTGGAAGAAATACATTTTTAATACAACCTACACCCTACCTGGGAGGCCTGGTGGTGGTGAAGTGGTTATGCATTGGGTGCTACCATAAGGTCAGCAGTTCAAAAGCATCAGCTGCTCCGTGGGAGGCTTTCTACTCTCCTAAATAGTAACAGTCTCTGAATCCCTGGGGGCAGTTCTCTCTGTCCTGTCATGTGGCTGTGAATCTGAATTGGCTTGAGGACAGTGTTTTTGTTTTTGAGAGGGTTTACCTCTGGATTAGATGAGATATATGATTATGCTGTAGTCTATCTTATTGCTTAGATTCACCTATTTTTACTTTTATTTTTTAAAATATGAAGCCTGCCTTCCTCCTTATTCCTCTCAAATTCAATCAAGCCTTTTTTCCCCTGAAAACAATCTCCAAAACAAAACTATTCTTCAACTTCATTAACAAGAAATTAGAATAATGAGCTTCTAAACTCAGGCTTCAGTTTAATTACATTTTCTTACCCAATTACTTACTATATATTTGGTTTCTTTTAAAATTCTTATCAATTAAGCTATTTTTCCTGTTTTCTGAGGACTGTCTCTTTATGGTCACTGTGTTTCAGAATGTTCTGTGTTTTCCTGTGCATCAATACTATTTCATTTTTTTGCTGTGCTCCCCGCCAGCACCTTTCACTCCATTCCTCAGAGTACATAAATCAACTTTTACTACATTCCCATCAAGATGCAGCTAATGTTTTTAATTTCTCCTCCTACCTTTGGCATGTATAATTTGATTGTGTGACATTTCCCCCCTCTTATCTCAAGTGAATTATACATATAAATGAAAGCCTGGAAAAGAGTTTCTTTCTTCCATTGGACATTCACGTTAGTTTTGCAAAAATTCTGGCATGCTTTAAATGTACTTTCCAGCACTGTTAAAAATGTGTTTCCTTCAGCCTATTCAGATTAAATTAATTTTTCACTGACTCTTTGTTTCAGACTGATTTTGCTTTTTAATAAAAGCATCCGATGAGAAATACAAAACCATCTCTTCTTTGTAAGGGCAAATAACAGGATTATATAAATTCAGTCATCAAGATGTCAGTTAGATATGTTTTGGGAGATTGGGAGCTAGCGCTGGTAATTCACTTTCTACTTGCACTGCATAAAAAAATCTCTGGGGGTAAAAAACCCAATCATGGTATAATACTAGAAAAGATTTTTAAATGGATTTTAATGGGAAGTTACTAGAGACTGAATATTCAAAACTCTACTTGAAATGCTTAACGTATTTATATTCATTTGATTCTTCCTTCAGGTTAACACATTCTATTTTTTCACCATACCGTTACCAGTGTTGACATTTATTTGAGTTTGTTGAATGCAGAAAAATGAAAACTGGATTGTAGAAACCAAATTGTCCATTTTTTTTAATGGCCAATGAAATCACAAGATCATGCAGAAATTTGAAAGTCAAATGATGGATTGAAAGCAGTGTTTATAACTGCTGAGACAAAGCAGGTGAATAAGCAAATATGGTAAAG
>NW_022103896.1:23408831-23448290 GCF_000313985.2 Echinops telfairi
AAAAAAAAAAAGAAAAGCAGTGTTTAACCAGTACTTTTTATATATTCATCCCAACTGGGCTATTACTTTATCGCAATGCATTGTTCTTCTAAACAGTTTGTAATAGAAGTAATGACTGTCTCCAGGCAGTCATTCTCAGAGTGACCTCTCTTGCAGATGTCCTCATTTAAGCATTGGCTCCATCTACTCTGGGTTCCTTTCTGTTTCTCCAACAGACGAAGCATGACCATCTCCACCCCTACAAGCTTGCTGCTCTCTTGGCTCAAAGAGTTTTACAACCAGGTGTTTTTTCAGGCTTAGCCTCTCCATTGCTGATCAAATACCACTCATTTAAAAAATCTTCCATGATCCTATTCAAAATAGTGCCCCTCCACATTAATTTCACTCTCTGGGAACATTATATTATGTCTTTCCTTCCCTTCTTGAAACTTATCTTCTCCTGGTATGTGTGCACTTGCCCATTAGCTGTTTCTTCTTACTAGAACATAAACTCCATGATAGCAAAAACTTAGCATTTTCTTGTTTCTCTTTCTCTCTCTTTTAACTGTTATATTACCAGCATTTAGAATGGAGGTCAAATGGGCCCCAAAAAGGTTAGTAAATGAATATATCACTTATATAGATTATATAAAAAGTTATTTTTTTCTTTTGAAATATCATGGATCACCCTTTCTAAATAAACTGGGCCTTGACATCTATAAGCAAAAAGAGACTAAGGAAATAAGGTGAATGTCTAATCTGGTTGGGCTTTCTTTTTAAACATATTAACTAACCGATGTCGTCATTCATTGTATCAGAATCCTCTGACATTCACGAACAAAGGCCAATAATAATTTTTCTCACTTTGTTAAAAAGCATTGGTGGCCTAGTGGTCAAAGTCCTCAGCCGCTAACTGGAAGGTCTGTAGTTTGGAGTGACCACCTGCTTTCATGGAAAAAGATGTAGCAGTCTGTTTCCATTAAGAAGCACAGCCCTCAAAATCCTGGGGGGCGGGGGAGGTCTATTTTGTCCCATAGGATCACTAGGAATCAGAATCAAATCCATTGCAGTGAGTTTGGTTTGGTTATCATTGTTTTGCATGTTTATTATAAACCTGAGAATATTACATGTTTAGTAATCTTATTTTTGTGAGTTATCTTATTTATTCCTCATAAGAATTTAAGATATTTAAGAATTTACACACATACACCCATATGCCATTTTGTTAAGGAGAAAAATCAAGACGTTGCATAACTTCTTTCAAGTCACCCACATCCTGGAGCCTTGTTCTTCACTAATACCCTCAGTTCAGCTGATATTTCTTCTCTCAGGATCATTGGTTCTTCATCATACACTACCTCTTGGAATGGTTGACTGTTGACCTGTTCTTTCGGGTCCAGTGACTCTGTGTCTTCCATCTATTGTTTTTTGACATTTCACACATCACTCACTATTTTGAGATAGAATCCTTCAGAATTACTGAGCCAATTCTTTCTTTTTGGCTTTCTAACGCCAGGTCTTTGCATATTTTAATATAATGCTTTATTTTCTTGAACTGTCCTTTGAAACTTTCTGTTCAATTCTTTTACTTCATCATTTCTTCCATTTTCTTTAGCGACTCTATGCTCAAGAGCAAATTTCAGTCTCTTCTTACATCCACTTTTTTTGCTTTTCTGTCTTTTTAATGACTTTGTGTTGTCTTCGTATATGATGTTCTCGATACCATCCCACAGCTCATCAGATCCTTTGTCACATGTGTTCAATTTGTCATCAAATCTGTTCTTGAGATGTTCTCAAAACTCAAATGAGATAAGCTCAAGGTCATATTGGTTCTCAGGGACTAACCTGAGCTTGCCTATCAGCAAACAATACTCTGTCCCACAGTCAACTGATGGCCTTGCTCTGGCTGCTAATATTCAGCTTCATTATTTCTTGTCACAGATTTGGTCAGTTTGATTTCCATGTATTCCACCTAGTGAGACAGGTCGATATGTACAGTCCTTTATGATGTTGAAAAAAAGTATTCGAAACAAAAGTTTTCATTGGTTTGCAAATTCTATCCCGCTTCATTTCTATCACGGAGAACATATTTTCAACTACTGTTCCTTCTGGATTTCAAAGTTTCACATTTCAATCACATTAAAATGCATCTTAATTGCATGTTTGCTCAATTTCATGCTGACCAAGTTCGTAGAGTTTTTCAGTTTCTTCATCATTAGCTTTAGTGACTGGTACATAAATTTGGATTCTAATTGTATTAGCTTGACTTCCTTTTTGATATAAAGATACTTATCCTATCAAAAACAGCATTCTACTTTAAGATAGATCTTAAGATGTTCTTTTTTATAGTGAATACAACACAATTTCCCCTGATTTTGTCATTCTCCACATAGTAAATATATGATAATCTCACTCAAAATGGACAACACCAGTCTATTTCAGTTCACTAATGCCTGTGACATTGATTTTTTGCATCCCACATTATTTGTGAAGACTTCTAATTTTCTTAGATTCATATTTCATACATTTTACATTCTGATTAGTAAAGGATGTTTTCAGATTTTTTTTTCCTATTTTGAATCATGTTCCATCAGCAAATAAAGGTCCTGAAAGCTGTACTCAGCTTACATCGTTCTGATCAACTCAGCTTTCTGAGGCAGCTTTCCTCCACTCTTATTTTGAGTACAACCCTCAAATCCAAGGGTCTAATTGTTCAGTATTACATTTGACTATATTTTGCTGTGATTCATAACATTTTAATGGCTAATGCATCGGAAGTGTATATAACATTCCTTCTTCATAGTTTGCAAGCTCTGTTAAGATAAGCTCTGTTTACCTTGAATGGCACTGGTGGTACCTGAAATACGGTGACATAACTTCTAGCATTACAGAAACTAGCAAACTGCTGTAGGATGTGAAGCTATGGTTGGTATGAGTAGAGTATAATAAGTATTGAAATTTCCTGGAAGATAGAACAGATGACAAAAATGTTTAAGTGACTTATTCAACTTCTAACAGCACCTTAATCATTGGCCTTTGGGGCACGGTTTAGAAAATTATTAGCTAAATGATTTTTTATAATGGCTATCTAGAAGGTTTATGTCAGTCCACGATCACTTGTATCGTACAGAATCCAGCTTAACTTGTTTAATTTTGTTAAGCCATGAGATAGTTTAGGTTTATTGTGCCAACCTAACTGATAAACACATATGGGATCAATGGAAGGTCAGAGATAAATGGCTTGGTGAGCCTCGCCTTTCTAGTTCTTGGGTCTCTTGCCCTCTGATGGTCGAACCAGGTTGCAGCTGCTTTAGCCAGTTCCTTGCTTCAGCTTGTAAGGCCCCCTTCCTGCAAGACTTCCCTAAGGAGAAGCCACATGGACCTACCCTGATGCAGCCTTGGGTGCTGGAGAAGCTGTGTGGAAACCCCTGCCAACGCTGATATGCTTACACAATCACTGATTTGGCTTTCCTTCTACAGTCGGTGTGATTGCATGTGTTTTGTGAGCTTGAGGAGGACTTTGTAGGTTGGTGTCAGTCATATGGGCTAGTGTTGGACTTATGGGCTTGGGCAGCACTGGGTTGGGATGCTTTCTTAATGTGCACTTACCCTTTTTATAAAACTCTCTCTTATACATTATATGAGGTTCTGCTGATTTGTTTCTCTAGTCTACCGAGACTAACACAAGCCCTAAGACAGGAAAGAAGGGAAAGTCTCAAAGATACATTACTGTGTGTGCCTCTCAACAGCACGCAACCACACTTTCCATCTAAGGAATCCCTGCTCCTTGTATAATCTGGGAACTGTTTGTGAAACTGAATAACTATAGCTATTATTTCTGACTCCAAACCATGCTCTGATCTGAGCTGTACCTGTGGAATGGATGGTTTCCATTCTGATGATCTTCCCATTTAATTTATCTTAAAAATTTTAATTAAAAATTTTTAAGTTGAATTAAAATTTTTTGCTTTTCATTTAATTGTAATACTGCTGCAATGCATCTGATAGACTCTATATCTCACCTGGAACCACAATATAGTTTTGGAACTTTTTCGGCACTGTAGTAACATTCCATAGGAGCTTTCTAGGCCAGGAACAGTCACCGAAGGAACCCACAGCTGTTGAGTTGATTCTGAAATTTCTGCAATTTCCCATTGTTTTTCTCTCCAGGCCTTGGCTTTAGTATATGTGATCTCTCAATGCCGCCTTTGTGGCCCTACTTTCCTTATGATTAAATCCTGGGCATGGCTTTCATCTCAGTAAACTCTTCAAGTACAATGTTCTGTCAGAGAGTTGTCTGATTTTGCAGCAACCTTTCAGTTTCTAGTTGGAAACAGACAACACTAGAACCTAGGCAACACCAATTTTCTTATAATTTTTATTGCTTCCATATGATGTCTGCATAAGCCAATGTTTTATCTTAATTATCTACCTCAATTCAATTCACGACTTATAATGTTGATGCTACAGCATGCCTGGAGTTGCCATCAGTAAAAGGGTGTGGCCAGGGAGAAAAACCATTTTTGAATCCCATCCTGAGAATTTGTTTTTCAGGACCATTAGTGGTAACAGTGAGTTTAGTTTGTTATGATATGGTTAATAAGTCTTTGATTCAGTTCTGAATCATAATGTCCCTATGTACAATAGACAAACACTGCCTGGTCCAGTACCACCCTCCCAATTGTTATGTTTGATCCAATTGTTTCAGCCAATGTATTCATCTGTCTCGGTCACAATCTTCCTCCTGTTAGCTGACCTTCTGAAAGCAAGATGTCCTTTCCCAGGAATTCTCCTGATCACATGTCCAAAGTAGGAGAGATCTTAGCTTAGGTTCCCCTAAAATCAGAACTTGAAAAAAGCTCTGTGCACATTTTCTTTTGGGAAGCATTCTTGGAACGGAGTGGTAGAATGAGAAGCATTAAATGCTGAAAAAAAGAAGGCAATTTAAGAATGTTCTACTAAGATAATGACCACTGTAAATACCTGGGACACAATCGCATGAGAAACATGTGCATCTCTGTAGCATCTGCTAGAAGGACCAATCGGTTTTAGATGTGATTTCTGTTTGGAGAGGGAATATCGTGAACAAGAGATAAAGATAGGGTTGAATAACAGTATACTTAGGAACATTTACAGTAATAGGAAAGGCAGATTTATGTCAGCCTTGAAGAAGTCAATCAGTGTCAAGTATTATGACTTTGTTGCCCCAGAATATCAAAGTGTTCCTTAATGATGTGTGCGGAAACATAATATACATTCTTATCCAGGCTTATTGATGGATAGGATGGATCGCTGAATGAAGAATTAGAATTAGCAAAGTCTATCCTCTCCAAGTTTATTGTTGCTCTTTATTCTGTTGCTCTATACACACCTGCCTCTGTGGATCCTGTTCTAACTTTTTAAAGCAGCATTATACAGGAGAAATATAATGTAAGCACCACAAACACTGCCAATTTGTTAATAGTTACATTTACTTTATTTTAAACATTGGATTGTTTTAATGTACTTCATTTCATTTAAATACATATGGAATATGAGTTTTTCAAAGTGTAGTCAATACAAAATGAAGTATCTTAAATTCTTTTCTTTCTGAAGCTTCAAACTCTGATCTATGTTCTATACTTGCAGCACATATCAGGCAGACAATGGCCATGTGTAGCTTTGTTGCTGGTGGCTGCTTGCTGCGGGTGGCTGCAGTGTCTAGATTGGATTCCAGTGTTTGTGGACGTGGTTAGGTGCTATTGAGTTGGTTCCAACTCATAGAAACCCTTCATGATCTCCATCTTTTCTCCATATTTCATGATGTTGTGTATTGGTCCAATGGTGAAGAACTTCATTTTCTTTACATCAAGTTGCAATCCACATTGAAGGCTGAAACCTACTAGACTGTGACCTCTTAGAGAGCAGAAATTATGTCTTTTATTTTGATAAGCCCAAATCTCATTAACTTTTTAAATTAAATAATTATGGAGGTAATAAAATAAGAAGTAATGTGTATAACTATGAAACCAGGCCCCTAAAACCAACCCCATTAGTACGATATGGGTAGCATCTGGCTTAGAAGCAGAACGTTTGAATAATATTTAAGGATTTTAGATGTATTATTATCTACTTTCCAAAATGATTCTAAGTGGGAATATTCCTTTGTTTACTTAGCCTAAAAATTGTGAACTCTTAGGGAGCAGGCTTTCATTTGATAATCCTGAATTTCACTTGCTGACGAAGATCAAGATTTGAAGACTTCAGTATGGTTTACAATTCAACAACTAGACCAAAAGGATTAATAAATGGAGTAAAGGGTGAACTTGTCTAGAATTTCATCTGGTTTAGATACACAATCAACGTTCTTGGAAACAGCAGTCAAGTAATCAAAAGATTTGATTCATTAGGTAAATCTGTACAAGATCTCAGACTGCTGAAAAGCAAGGATGGTACTTCAAGGACTAAGTTGTGACTGACTCAAGCCATGGTATTTTCAATGACCTCGTATGCATGTAAAAGTTGGACATTGAAAAAGGAAGACTGAAGACTAATTGAATTTGGGTGCCAGCAAAGAGTACTGGAAATGCAGCAAAGGATACTGGAAATGCTGTGGACTGCTCAAAGGACAAAACTGCTAATGGGATCTGTCTTGGAAGAAGTAGGGCCAGAGGGCTTCTTAGAGACATGGATGGCAAGTATTATTCTCACTACTTTGGATGTATTGTCAGAAGACACCAGTCCCTGGAGAAGGCCATTATGCTTGGTAAAGTGGAAGGCCCATGAGGAAATGGTTTTACACAATGGCTGCAGCCGTGAGTTCAGGTATAGAAACAATTGTGAGGATGATGCGGGACTGGGCAGTGTTTTGTTTCGTGTATGTGTATTGTATCGCTGTTGGTTGGAACCAACTCCATGGCACCTAAACAACAACAATAATGTGTATTAACAACTGTAGTGGGAAGAAAGGCACCAGGTTTTCCTTTTACCTGGCTAGAGCACACACTGTGAGGTTCTGTCGAGTTGGTTCTGACCTTTAGCCACCCTAGGTTTAACAGGGTGAACCATTGTCCTGTCATGCACCATGCTCACAATTGTCATGTTTGTGCCCTGTGTTGCAATGACTGTGTCAAGCCAACTCATTGAGCATCTTCTTCTGTTTGCTGAGGCTCTACTTTATCAAGCACAATGTCATTTTCTAGAGATTGGTTTCTCCTAAGAACATAGGAAAAGTACACGAAACAACGTCTTCCCATCTTTGCTTCTAAGGAATATACTGATTGGACTTCCTTCAAGAAAGACGTGTTTGTTCTTCTGGCAGTCCAGGATGCTTTCGATATTCATCACCAACACAGTAATTCCGATACATAAGTTGTTTGGTGGTTTTCCTTACTCATTGTTCAACTTTCACATACATATGAGACAATTGAAAATACCATGTCTTGAGTCTCATGCACACCTTAGTTCTCAAAATGAAATCCTTGCTCTAACATTTAAAAGGAGTCTCATCCACCAGGTTTTTCCCATGCCAAACAGTGTTTGATTTCTTTGCTCTTGTGACCATGAGTTTTGATTGTAAATTCAACTAAAATGAAATCCTTCACAACTTCTGTCTCTTCTTTGTTTTTCACGACATCGTCTATTGGTCCAGGTGTGAAGACTTTTGTGGGTTATAATTTGGACTGCTAACCTCAAGGTCATCAGCTCAAAACCACCAGCTCCTTGTGAGAAAGATGAGGCTTTCTGCACTTCTGCAGATTCACAGTGCTGGGAACCCACACGTGCACTCGTCCTCTGTCCTATATGGTCTCTAGGAGTCAGTACTGAATTAATGACTAAATATGTTGAATTGTAATCCATACTGAAGGCGGCAGTCTTTTTTCATCAGTAAATGCTTCAAGTCCTTTTTATTTTCAGCTTGGAATGTTATTATCTATCAAAGTTTATTGGTGGGCCTTCCTCCACTCCTGATGGGCTTCTTCACATTGTCCAGTTCTCATATTATTTGTTCTGTTTACACATTGAATAAATATGATGAAATAATATAACCCTTATACACACACCCCATGGCAGTTACATAATCTCCTGTCAGCATGCAAAGGGGTGGAATCTAGCCTGTCAATCAGGTCATAGCCAATGAGACCTCTGTGTGGGCATGGCCTTCTCCTGAGGATTCTGAGAACTCCTGTCTTCCTCCCTGGAGGTGGGACACACAATCTCCCTGCTTCTTCTTCCTGCTGACAGCCACATGGAGTGACACTCATGGAGGTGGCGCCTTGGAGCTGGAGGAGCCACATGTAGACGCATGCCAGTGCTGAGGTGCTTCCACTGCCACTGGATCCACAAGACTTGACACCCCATGGCCTGTGATCTTCCTGCATTTGGCATCATTGCATGTGTTGCATGAGTCTGCAAAGGAATTTAAAGACTGGTATCAGACATATGGGTTAATATCAAATGTACAGACTTGATCTGGAGTGGGGCCGATGTTTTCTTAATATATAATTACTCTTTGATATACAGTTTATTCCTTCATATATGAGTCTTCCTGGATTTGTTTCTCTAGTCAACCCGGCTAACACACACACACTTTTTCTGATTTTTAAACTATGCATCAACCCTTTCCCCTGTTTGAACAACTGCTTCTTGTTCTATGTACAGGTCCTGCATGAGCACAATTAAGTGTTCTGGGATTTTCATTCTTTGCAATGTTATCTATAGTTTGTTATGATGCACACGGTCAAATTCCTTTGCATAATTAATAAAACAGAGGCAGTCATCTTTCTGAGAGTCTCTGCTTTCAGTGAAGGTCTGTTTTCCAAGAGCAATGATATCTCTTGTTTCATGGATGAATTTCTGGCACCCCTCTGTCAATATAGTGTCTGAAAACATTTTAAAATTATCCGCAGCACATTTTTCTGCAGCACAGAATGCACTACCTTCTGTTTAATCACCTTTCTTTGGAATGGGCAAAAATATGTAGCTGTCTTCCAAACTTGTTGGCATTGACTAGTGAATGTTTCTAGTGCGACGTTGGTTTGTTGAACCATTTCAATTGATATTCTATCAACTCTTGGAGCCTTGTTTTGTGCTAATTCCTTAAGTGCAACTTGGAATTCCTCCTTCAATAATGTCAATTTTTATCACTTACTACCTCTTGGGATGGCTGAATTTTGATCAGTTATTTTTTGTACACTGACTATGTATTCCTTCCAATATCTGTGCGTCAGATTTGTGGCTGTAAAGGTGAATAAATCCAAGGTCAGAAGCTAAGATGGCAGGCCACTGATGACTCGCAGGGTCGGCAGGAAACACAGCAGAGTATCAGCTCAAGTTCAAAGAGCAGTAAGTCTTTATATCTTATGGAGGATCCAGACCCAGCAAATTGCAAGCAAACATTTCCACACTTATATTGGGTGCAGGCCAACACCCTTGAGGAGATGTCATAATGGGGGGATTACTAGATCTTAGCTGCCAAACCACAGAGTCTCTTGGCCCAGCCAAGTTGACACAAAAACATAACCATTACATAAACCATATGATTATCCTATTCAAAGCGGCCAGTACCAGCCCATTTCAGCTTACCAATGCCTAGGCCTATCAATCATTATGAGTTCCATTTCATTTTTGGCAATTTCCAATTTTCCTAGATGTATATTTCATATGTTCCATGCTCTGATTCTTAATGGATGTTTGTAGCCATTTCTTCTGATTCTGAGTTGTGCCCCACCAGAAAATGATCTTGAAAGCTGTTCTCCATTCATGTTATTAAGAACGACTCAATCTTGAAGAGGCAGCTCTTTCCTTCTGTATTTTGAGTGCTTTCCAACCTAAGGGGCTCTATTCTAGACAATGTTCCATTGCTACTCATAAGGTTTTCTCTGGCTAATCCCGCAGCAGTGGATTGTCTCTTCCTTCTTTATAGTGTGTTCTTATTCTGAAAGCTTCCCTGAATCCCTTTCCACACGAAAGGCCTGCTGGATTTGAAAGAAGAAACAAGTCTCCAGGGAACTCCCTCTCTCCACACTTGAGGGACGGGAGGAAAACGGTTACTAAACAGAGGGTATTGGAGAGATGAGTATAGAAGATCATAGACATAAATCTGACTTGAACTGCTCAAACTTTGTCAGTTGATCCCCTCTCTTATGCATGCTGGATCGGATCTAGTTTTCAACAGTTTCTGTGTTTTTGTTTGTTCCTGTTTGGTTGTACCTCAGATGGGTTATGCCATTGGAGGCCACCCTGATGAAGTTGTGTTACATATGTGTTTCAGTACATGAGAGCCAGGACAGATATACCTACAGGGACGGCTAGTAGGAGTTTTGGGGGTGGAGGTGAGGTACAGTGGCAGTGTGGGGAGGATAAAAGGGAGATGATGTCAAGGAGTCCAGGAAGAAAAAGAATGTTTGGAAACTGATTATGGCAGCAATTGTAAAATTCTGCTTGATGTGATTGAACTATGAAATGATCTGATCTATATATTAACTCCCAATTACTAATAAATTTAAAAACTGATAGTAAATAAAATAAAATACTGGTGACAGAGTTTCCAGCTCACAGCAACAGACAAGCCACCACAAAATGTCAAAATGACCATGAAAAGAGATCAGACAACATAGGAAGCAATACTTTCAGTGATCTTATTTTGAGAGGCTAGAAGCAAACTGGTATGGAGTGGTAGAAGACATAAAGCAATTTCGTAGAACCAATAGTCTTAGGAAATTGAAATGTGTAGAATAAAGCACAGAATCACCAAGGAAAATGCCATCCTCTTCAGATCTCTGAAGGCCTGCATGTAGAAGATAGTCTGGACTTTTAAGAAATAAAAATAAGATTCACCAATATAAGGTATAAGGGCTGAAATTTTGATCTTATAAAAGTAAATCACTCAAAGAGTTTTAAACTATTCATGGACATACTTCTTTGGTAAGAGATACTTGAAAATGCTTAAAGGAATAAATGAAATGAAGTAAAAATGTATCACCTTGGTAAGTGGGGGATTTCCCCCCCTGTAAATCATCCAAGAAAGAGTGGAGAAACAACTCAGAAATGTCCTCATGGGATAGATGAAGAAGCTAGATGTCCTGTTTCTCTCTAAGCCTGAAATTCTTCTTTTCAATCATTCATTTGCTTAAAAAAAGAAAGAAAGAAGCATTTCTATTACTCTAGTCATTGTTGACAGTGCACATAGCTAATTATC
Source organism: Echinops telfairi (assembly GCF_000313985.2). Lineage (NCBI taxonomy): Eukaryota > Metazoa > Chordata > Mammalia > Afrosoricida > Tenrecidae > Echinops > Echinops telfairi. The sequence continues at coordinate 23,419,990 of NW_022103896.1, forward strand.
TATCAGTCATTAAAATCTTTCCAGCCAAAACAACAATGACACAATGACATTTCTCCTTGAGTAATTCTCACTAAGATTTGGCTTTTGAAAGTCTCAGCTGGTTAAAGTTTATAATCAGTGTTTTCAGAATGCATTTAGGGGCATGAAGTACACTCCACACCAGCAATGCGCTATCACTCATTTATTTTTTAGCAATTAGTCATGGAATAACACAGGTGTTCAGAAGAATTTCCTGGGCATATAAACAAAAACCCTCTGCTGATGAAAGCTTCCAGTCTAGATTCAGACAAATGCAAAACAGGAAACCTGTGCGTTACCACAAGAAGATGAATGAGCATCACTGAGGCCTTACTGTGTGACTTCATCCAGACAATAATGCTTTATTTATTCAGACAGCTTCAACTGAAAAAGCAGCTGAGGGCATATTTTCAGTTCTTAAAAACATCCAGCATCATTAGGGTTGCTTTGAATACAAGAAATTTGTTCTGATAATTATGAGTGGTCCTTTTGTCTTCATCTTCATCATCATCAGCCAAGAATTTTGTTCTGAGCTCTTCCAATGCTCCTACGATAGGGGCACGAAGATGATGAAGAAATTCACCTCCTGAATAGTGCTCGTATCTAAGGGAGGCAAAATAAAGCAGCATTGTGAAGCCTTGATTAGATACCAGTCACAATCCTAATGGAACGGATGCAAACTCTGATTTCAAACAGACCTCAGCTTGAATCCCACTTATTATTCTACCACATATTTGCTCTCTGACCTAGTTTATTTGTTATAAATTTTTCTGAGCCACTAACTAGCATAACTGTTATAAAAAATGAATGGGATCTGGTAGGAAAGGCAAAACATGAAAATTCAAAATATTGAATAAGGTGCTAAATGCCTGGATCAGCCCTCATCACATCTCCCCTATCAAGGGTCAGAGGGCAAATATTTTAGGCTTCATTGGCTCTGTCACGAGTGTTCGACTCTGTTGTTGAATGAAAGTATACATACATGATATATAGACAAATGGGCATGGCAAACTTCTTATAAAACTTTATTTATAAAATCAAGAAGGTTGGTTTGCTGTTTGCCAACCCTGGGACTCACCTCAACTCAACTCACTGTTATCAAGTCAAGGCTGAATCACAGTGACCCGACAGGACAGGGTAGAACTGCCCATGCGTTTCTGAGACTGTAACTCTTTATGGGAGTGGAAAGCCCTGCCTTTCTCCTTCAGAGGGGCTGGTGGTTGGGAATGCTGGCCTTGCAATTAGCAGCCTAATATGTAACCTCTTCTCCTATAGGGAGTCCCTTGACTATAGGAACTGAAAAGAAATCATGATTGTCAAAGAGCTAGGAGAATGCCTTCAAGGAGGAAAGGAGATATTTCTTATTTCAGCTTTTTCCTTTCATCTATGTTAAGAATGTATCAATATAGAACCACTTTTTTTCTGTAATAAGATTTCCTATTAAATTTTTTTCACCCCATTCTTTGCTCCTAGATCCGATCATTTTCTACAACTCTAGCTCATTCTTTTAATAATAACCTTTGAACTTCGATGTAAAAAAATATATAGTGCTCCTAATTTATATTTTTACATTTCAGATACTATCTAATGACTTTAAACCCTGGGGAGTGGAGATTCTACTCTTTGTCTTCTTCCCAACTTTCACCACATAAAAACAGTTCTTGTTGCACCCACCCTACCTCCCAGAAGACTGACATTGCACTTTTGTATAGATCAATATTTTATATGTATTATATTATCATTATGTGCACAATTCAGAGCTGAATCATATAGTAAACTATGGTTACTGTGTTAATCTGGGTTGACTATAGAAACAAATCAGGACACTCATATGTATATAAGAAAGAGGTTTATATAAAAGGGCAATTGTATGTTGAGAAAATATCCCAGCCCAGGCGAGATCATGTCCATAAATCCAATATTAGCCCACATGTCTGATACTAGTCTATAAATTCCTCTGCAGACTCACACAACACATACAATGACACTGAATGCAGGAAGATCACAGGCCAGGGGGTGGAAAATCTTGTGGATCCAGTGGCAGTGGAAGCATCTCAGTGCTGGCGTGGGTCTCCATGTGGCAGCTCTAGCTCCATCAGCGTAGCTCCATGTGGCTTGTCAACAGGAATGTGAAGCAGATAGTGAGTGTGTCCTCCCTCCAGGGAGGAAGACAGGGGTTCCCCGAATCCTCAGGAGAAGTTCAAGCCAACACAGAACAGATTGTGTAACTGCCACAGTTACCAAGTCAAACCTGCTGTCATATGGTCTACCTGACTCATAGCTACCTTATTGGAGGTTTCAAGCAGGTAGATTCATCTTTCTTCCATGGAGATTCTGGTGGATTTGAACTGCTGAATTCAAGGTTAATAGTTCAATACTTACCTTACAGCATCCCCAGGGCTCCTTCAAATGTTGAGATTACTTAACTTTTAAAATACATACCATTTTTCTCTTGAATTTATTAATTCCACAAAAAAATACATCCTTTACACTGAGTTTACCACTAGTGGACCTTCAATCTCTTCAGCAATTGCCTGAGGTTGTTAGGTACCATCTAGTCGGTTCCCACTCAGAGCAACCCTTTGTATAACTGAACAAAAGACTGATCGGTCCTGAGCCATCCTCACAAGTCTTCTTTATGCTTAAGCCCACTGTTGCAGCCACTGGGTCAATCCATCTTACTGAAGCCCTTCCTCTTTTCCGCTGCCTCTCTACTTTACCAACTATGATGTCCTTCTCCAAGGATTAGTCTTCTCTGGCAACATGTCCAATGTATGGAAGATGAAGTCTCACCAACCTTGCTTCCGAGAAGCATTCTGGCTATACTTCCTCTAAGAGGACTGGTTGTCATTTTAACAGTTCATGGTACTTTCAATATTCTTCTCCAGCACCACAATTCAAATGCATGGATTCTTCTTTGGTCGTCCTTATTCAATGTCCAACTTTCACATGCATATGAGGCAATTGAAAACACTATGGTTTGGGTCAGGCACACCATAGTCCTCACAGTAACATCGTTGCCTTTCAACCCTTTAAATGGCTCTTGTACAACAGATTTACCCAATGCAATGTGTCAACTGATTGCTTGACTGCTGCTTCCATGAGTATTGATTGTGGATCCAAGCAAGACAAATCCTTGATAACTTCGATCTTTCCTGTTTATCACAATGTTACCTAACTGACCAGTTGTGAGGATTTTGGTTTTCTTTACATTGAGTTATACTCCATATGAAGGTTGCAATTCTTGATCTTCACCAGCAAGTGCTTCAAGTCTTTTTCACTTTCAGCAGGCATGCAATATTGTGTAATCTGCATATCATAGGTTGCTAATCCTGGTGCTGCATTCTTCTTCATATCACCTAGGTTTTCTGATTATTTGCTCAGCATACAGATCGGATATGGTCAGTAGTTCGAAACCACTAGCCACTCAGGGAGAAGGATGAGGGTCGACTCCTATAAAGAGTTATAGTCTTGGGAACCCACAGTGTCAGGTATACCCTGTCCTCTAAGGTCACTCTGAGTTAGAATCAACTTGATGGCAGTGAGCAATTGTCTAATTATCTTTATATGCATACCTAGTCAGATGCATCTGATGATCTAATAGTCATATCTCTCTGAAGAAGAATCACTAAGAAATAGTAGACTTCAAACTTGCACTCATCTGAATAACATGGAGAGTCTGTTGCAACATTGCTCCAAAAGGTTCAGGATTCGGGGTGTGTGGCTAAGCATTTGCATTTCTAAAAAATTCCAGGAGATGCTCCATTTACTCCAGGACCATACTTTGAGAAACACAGGAGGCACTAGTCAAGAGCTTTCTGACTTGTCACATCGTGGACTAGCTGCTTTTCCCTTTGAGTCCGTTGTCAATCATGGGAAAACCATTCACCATCATTCTAGAGAGTTCCTTGGATTTTGCCCGATGTTGTTCCTGAAAAATACAGAGCCATCTGAATTCTAATCTTGTGAACGAGACCCTGAGATAACAGTGCCTAGCCAGAGCCCTGGTGGAACGGTGGTTACGCATTGGGCTGCTCATCAAAAGGCCCGCAGGAAACAGCCAGCTGTTCTGTGGAAGAAAGATGAGGCTTTCTACTCCTCAAAGAGCATTCCTGCAGTGCTCTTTATGGACCTATGAGTTGGAATTGACTCAATGCCAGTGAGTTTGGTTTTTCTGGCTCTAGCATGTTAGCTGGTATCATATCGGCTTTCCATTATGCTAGTATACTTTGCCTTCTCCATATGCTCTGTAGGGTTTTCAGTGAGTACAATCTTGGGGAAGTAGTTCATCAGGGTTTTCTTGTAGGTGTCTCTGGATGGATCTAGCCATCCGCCTTTTGGTTAGTAGCTGATCCCTTAGTCACTGGCACCACCGTCACACTTCATTTATGTAGTTAATATGTGGTTTATTGATGGTTTTTATACATCTGTATTCTTTAATAATCCTGATGTCACAGTTTCTATGCCAGGGGAGACTTCTACAAGGAGGTAATTTTGTTCTAAGAGGTGTGTGTCAAGTTTGTAGAACATTGGTTTGGAACAATTAAATCTTCAACCTTATAAATTGCACGCATTCTACCACAGTTTCTGGGCAGATATAAGTCCCTTCCCCTTAGCATGGACACTCAATCATGTGTGGCTGAGGTCTCACTTTATGGTGTCACTTTTCCCATCATAAAGCACATCATTCATCTACAAGCTAGCCAGGGAAGGATTGAACATGATGTGCATTTAGGCAAAGAAACAAAATTAAAATCTTATTAAATAATGCATTTTCCCTTCAAAATTGATGGCCAAATCCACAGATATCACATGGATAATTTTGAATTCTTAAAAGGAGTTCATCTTGCATTCAGTGACAGAAATCTCAAAAGTTTTCTATCATCTCCTGATTCATATCCATAAGGAAAATAACATCAGTAGGCTATTTGTATGAAGATCTGATGGCACAGTGGTTAAAGCACTTGCCTGCTAACTGAAAGGTCAGCAGTGCAAACCCATCCACTGCTCTACAGGAGGAAAATTTCTGTAAATATTTACAGCCTTGGAAATCCAATGGGGGAATTTTCACTCTGTCCTATAAGGTCATAATGAGATAAAATCAATTTGACTGCAATGGGCTTGGGTTTTTTTGGATTAGACTAATTGTATAGTGTCAACTGTAAGAGCTCATCCAGAGAACAAGCAAACTGTATTTGCTTTCCTGTTCATACACTACTTATGGAGCATGTCAAACCCACTTTGCATATACGACGATAACATCTAACATACCTGGGAGCAAGGGAGTCCTCCTGTACACATGAGATAACCAGGGCAAGTCAAATGATAAACATGGTGATAGAACTGTGATTACTTTCCTCAAATGGGAATTAAATTTTGAGTGTAAATGTCATATGCTGAATAGATGAACAACCTTTCCATCATTCAGCACTGCCAATTCCTTTCATTTTCTCTGGATGGACTGTATTGCATTGACTATATCTCAGAAGTTCTAAAGCAGTTTCTTCATGATGAAAGTATATGTTGCAACAGGCCCAATGGGTGTGCCATGTGCCCATCCGTCTCAGTAGTTTTTGCTTACACACTAGCTATTTTTTCATACTTAAGGCTATTTATTGCACCTAAGTAAGGGGTCCTGGTGGTGCAGTGGTTAAGCACTGGCCTGCTAAACAAAAGGTCAACAGTTTGAGCCCACTAGCCGCTCCAAGGAAGAAAAATATGGAAGTCAGTTTATGTTAATATCTATAGCCTTAGAGACTCTGTGGAGCAGTTCAGTGCTGTTATTTAGGGGTGGTATTTGTTGAAGTTAACTTAATGGCAATGTTTTTTTTCTGCTCATAGAAATACTCCAAAGCACAAATGACAGACGGGAATCTTTTAGGAAAATGCATGACATATGTCAAAGTATTAAAGGAGAAGCTAACAAGGGAGCAGTGATCAATGGCAGGCTCTTTAACATCACTCGCCCATTTTGCTCTCTTTTCTTCTGTGCTGCTCTCAGATGCCTCCCCTTGTAGAGGTCAAACGGCTGATAGAGGTGCAAAATCCCCAAGTCCCAAACCTGTTGCCATTAAGTCAACTCCTACTCATAGCATCCCTGAAAGGTTGGCAGCTTTTCTACAGGAGGATGATGTGGAAATCTGATTTTGTAAAGATTACACCCTAGGACTCCCTATGGGGCAATTCTACTCTGTGCAAAGGGTCACTATGAGTCAAAATTGATTTGGCAGCAACAGCTTTGTTTATTAAGGAGTGAATGGGCAGAACAAGTTGCCCATGCTAGTAAATGAATATCTGGGGTTCAAATTATGGTTTTCTGAACTTCAAAGTTCATGCCGTCTCTGTTCTCCATTTATGTCACTGATCTTGACACCGTTATCTTATAGACAAAAAAATAACAATGTAATGTGGCAAGATTGCAATGAAAGCACAACACTTATAAATGTCTTTGCTTGAAGGATTAAATTAAATACTTTAGAAATTTTCTGACTAAATTATGCTTCCTACCTCATACCAGAAACAGACTGTATTGAGTGAATTTATAGGTAATGTGGAGGGATTGGGGTTGGAGACTAATGAAGACTTTTACCAACTTCTACAGTCTCACATTGATCCAAAATGCAATCAGGTTGCATTGATATTATTCATGAGTGGAGTACAGAAGTTGGAAACAAAGAACAAAGGTCCCATGAAACATACAACTTTCCTCTAGTTCCTAAATGCTTCCTCCCGCCCTCACTATCATGATCCAAATTCTACCTGACAAATCTGGCTAGACCAGAGGATGTACACTGGTACAGATAGGAACTGGAAACACAGGGAATCCAGGACAGATGATCCCTTCAGGGCCAGTTGTGTGAGTGGAGATACCAGGAGGGTAGAGGGAGGGTGGGGTCCAAAGGGGGAACCGATTACAAGGATTTACATATAACCTCCTCCCTGGGGGACAGACAACAGAAAAATGGGTGAAGAAGGACATTGGATAGTGCAAGATATGAAATAATTTATAAATTATCTAGGGTTCATGAGGGAGGGGGCAGGGGAGAGAAGGGAAAATGAGGAGCTGATGCCAGGGGCTTGAGTGGAGAGCAAATGTTTTGAGAATAATGAGGGCAATGGATGTACAAATGTGCTTTACACAATTGATGTATGTATGGATTGTGATAAGAGTTGTATGAGCCCCTAATAAAATGATAAAGAAAAAGGGTCAGAAGTTGGAAAATATGCCCTTTGTGATAGAAATGATGTCAGAGGTCACAGAATAGATTTTATCAAAACCAATGACCTTTTCATTGTAAATATCTTGTTTTCAACAACGTATGAGGGGGTACCAAAAAAAAAACCCAGAGTTTTTTTCACAGCTCTTTAAATATTTGTAAAAATATTAAAATATTTCTACAAAACAACTTAATTATGTTCAAAGTATTTTCCATTACACTTAATACATTTGTCAGATCTACAATTCCATTCTTGGAAACATTTTCAAATTCATCTGTTTGGATGTCTGACTGCACCTCCCTCATTTTTTTCTTTACCTCTCTACATTGTCAAATTAGTGTTCTTTCATGTCCCTCTTAAAATTAAAAAACAAAAAAAAGTTGCATAAAGTGAGGTCAGGTGAGTAAGGTGAGGGGCAAAAAAGAGTCATGCTGCTTTTTGCCAAAACTGGCGCACTGAGATGGCTGCATAAGCAGGTGCATTGTCATGGTGGCAAAACCAGTCCCCCATCTGCCACAAATCAGACCTTTTTTGTGGCACACTCTTAACATAATCTTTTTAGAATCTCTAAATAGAAAGCTTGATTTACAGTCTGACCTGGTGGAATAAACTCCAATTGCATTATCCCCTTACATTAAAAAAAAAAAAAAAGATCTTTGATTTCACTTGAAGAGCTTGGGGTGGGGGGCAAGGTGATGATCTTGTCTTCCACTGGCTTGATTGATGTTTGCCTTGGGGTCATAAGAATAGCACCATGATGATGGCGGGCAGGAGGAGGCAAAAGAAAACAGAGGCAAGCTCTAGGAAGCAAAGGCATAGATAGGGAGATTAACAGAGGTATGCACTTATGTAAATACATCATTAATCCATAACAATAGTGGTATTGGTCTATGTACATATATTTATAAGACAATTCACTGAGGCTGCAGATGAGCCTTGGGCCTCAGCTCATATCCTTCCCTCAATACAAGAACACTTTGTTCCAACAAATTGGCATTCTGTGATGGTCACCCCTCACCCCCTGCCCCTACACCATTGCTGAAAATGGGTGGTAAAGACAGAGGATAGTGCCTGGCTATTAGAAGATATAGTGTCTGGGTTCTTAAAGGCTTGAAGTTAAACAAGCAGCCAGCCAATAGTGAAGCAACAAGCCCACATGGAAGAAGCACATCAGCTGGTGCAATCGTGAAGGGTAATCGAGACCAGGCAAAAGGCATCAAAAGATTCACAACAAACAACAAACAAACAAATACACAAAAATGCATTGGTGAGAATGGAGGTGGGTTGGAGCGGAGACCCAAAGCCTGTCTATGGACAATGGAACATCCCCCCACAGAGGGGTTGCAGGGAGGTTTTGAGTCAATCAGGGTTCAGCAGAGCACTAATGGGTCACACAATACACCTCTGATCCCTGGAGGCCTCCTCACCTCCCCGCTATCATGACCCCAGTGCCACTTCCCAATCTAGACTAGATGGGAGCATGTACACAGGTATATGCAAGAGATAAAACTCAACACATGGAACCCAGGAACAGGGATGGGAATAGAGATACTAAAAAGGTAGGGGGAAGGGGGGGAGCAGTGGGGAGGGAGAGGGGCGCTGATTACAATGATCCCCATCCAGGGGGAAGAACAACAGAAACCAGAGGGGAAGGGAGACAGCAGTCGGTGTGAGATTTGAAGATAATTAACAATTTACAATCTATCAAGGGGCCACGATGGTTGCGGGGTGTGGGGGAGGGAGGGGAAAAAAGAGGAGTTGATCCCAAGGGCTCAATGAAAAGTAAATGTCTAGAAAAGGATGATGGAATATGTACAAATATGTCAGATAAAATTGATGTATGGATTGTAACAAGAGCTGTAAGAGCCCCCAATAAAATGATTTAAAAAAATACAGAGGTATTTGCTCTTGAATAGTCAGTCTACCACAATAAAATGTGTAGACTACAAACCTGCATTTAAGTAAAGAAATGATTCCAGGAGAAGATTTAAGATGTAGCTAGAAAATTATAAATAGCATGAAGAACAAGAAAATATGATTGATACAATTGATGCACAGAATGTTATAAGAGCTGTAAGAATCCCCAATAAAATGATTTTTAAAAGAAGAACAGCACCATAGCTTGACACCAGTGATGACCCTGGAAGAAAAGTCCGGGTTGCTTCGGAGCCATTCTTTCAAAGAATAGCATGTCTCTAGTTGATGCTCTTTTTCCTGGTCAGTCAGAACACCAAGCACCAATTTCACACAAATTTCGCAACAGCACTTCTCATTCCCAAATTTTCCATTAAAACTCACTGAACCAGGCTCCAAAATCGTCCAGATAACTTCCCCCATCTCTTCAATGGTCTGTCGCCGATCTTTGAGCACAATTACATGCATTTTGTGGACATTTTCATGAATTCGGGAAGCTGACAGACATCCAGAATGAGGTTTGTCATAAATTGACATTTCACCTTTTTTGAAATGAGAAAAACACTTGTATGCTTGAGATTTTCCTGTAGTGCTGTCCTTGTAAGTTGTGTTCAACATCACAACAGTTCTGCAGCATTTTTTCTGAGCAGCAAACAAAATTTCACAGCTGCATGCTGTTCTCTGAAATCAGCCATCACAAAAAACAAAGTTCGAGTGAAACTACTTTTATGAAAAATATTACTGTGACCAGAGAGAACCTTCCCAAGCGATGCCACTGGGTGCACTAACTCAGAGAAAGTTGCTGGATGCTCACCTAGCAGGAAACATGAATATTACAAAAGTTCTGCCCAGAAGAGATTTTTTTCTCTTTTTTTTTGGGGGGGTACCCTTGTATATGGTAGCTATAAATATGGATCTCTCAAGATGGAATACACAGAAATCTAACTGACTATATCTGTGGAAAGAGACAATGAAGAAACTTCTTATTATGATTCAGAATAAGAGCAGTGGCAGACTTCAGAAAAGATCATCAGTTGCTTAGAATGCAAATTCAAGTGGAAGATGAAAGAAATTAAAACAAGTCCACAAGGCAATATTACAACTTTGATTACATTCCATTTGAATTAAGCGACCACCCCAGGAATGTATTTGATACATTATGAATGCAACAAATGACTACCAGTGATCAAAGACCAGACGAGCTTTGAAGTGACACCATGGGTATCATACATGAAGAAACAGATAGTCACTACATCGTGCTTTCATGCTAGAAATAGGCAGGTTAGTTGGTTAGGCCAATCAGAGCATGACATAAATCTGACCAACACAATTGTTCAATGACCAGCAATTGTTCGGTGTTGGATGTCTGAGCTAATCTAGGCATGGAAGACTCAAGTTTAAGACTTTTCTAGATGCCCTGTTAGAATCATACTTTACTTTCTATTAGGGTATTAAACAGATGAACGGAAGCCTGCTATCTTGGATGAAATATAGCCAAAGTATCTCTTATAAGTGAGGATGCAGAGTTTTTGGGTTTGTTTTTTTTTTTCATTTATTTTGAGACTAGTCCTTGGAGAATGACATTATGCTTGGTAAAGTAGAGGGCCAATGAACAAGAGGAAGACGCTCAATAAGATGGTTTGAAACAGTGGCTGCAACAATGGCCTCCAACATAGGAACAATTGTGAGGATGGTTCAGGATCTAGAAGTGTTTTGTTTTCTTTGTTGTCCTTAGGGTCAGTATAGCTTGTAAACAACTTGCAGTATCTAACAAGAACAACCACAGCAAGCTGATGTATGGGAGTCTGGGTGTGGACTGACATCTTTGAACCACTCCCACCTTACAAGGTTGCCAGTACAGAGGAAAGTAAAAGGAACCACGAAGAGAGAAGCAGATCGCTTATTGCAGCATTTGAACACCTGCTTGTAATTGTCACATACACCACTGGTATATTTCTTCTTTTACTCACGATGTTTGAATTGTGCTTCTGTCACATGTAACTAAACTATCCTGTCCAGTACATTTTGGTTACTTTGGATGTGATCATGTGATCTCTACAGTTAGGGCTCAGAAATTTCATCATAGGTAGCCACATTTGTAAGTAAATGGATGCAGTCGTCAGATTGATGGGAAATCCCTGAAGCCCAGTTGATGTTCAATAGAGAGTATTGAACTGTGGAGAGACCAAGGGCTTGGGAGACTGCTAAGTGGGATTTGTATACCAGTTCCATCACTTATTTTTGTGGGACTTGAAACAAACCATTTTGTATCTGAAGGCTTTTTTGAAGATGATTTATATGCGTCACTTTTATAATCTGTTTTCTAAGACATTATTAATGCATGAACCTAGGATGATCCTATTAATAGCACCATCCCTCTTGTTTCCGTTCATTCATTCACCAAGAAGTTTCAGAAAGTATCCCTCATGAACTCTTGTGATTCCATGGCCCTTTGTATGGCTGGATTTGGTAGCTAGTTATTGTGAGTATTACTACTTAATCATTGCTTTCAATTGTTAAGGCTTTGCATCTGGGTCAGGCTGGTCAAGCCTGGCTCCTTTAGGACACATCTTCTAGTCTTGAGGTACACACATACCAAGAGATCACAGAGGAGAGGACATTGTGATAGATTGTCCTTGTTCATTCGATATGATTGAGCATATCTGACTCTGATGTCAGGGTCTAGCCGAAGTCCTTGATAAGTGATTTATGGATTTTGAGTGGAGAAAGGAAGCATCTTATCAGGACAGTTGGTATACACAGCTAAGCCTCTCATCACATCTGTTTTATTATTAATTGGGCTTAAAGATGCATCACCCATTCAGTTTAATGCTGGCAGTTTCTGATCTCGATTGTTGTTTCCAATAGTATGAACACTGGCCAAACTTTTCTGACTAATATTAATCAGCTGATCTTGACCTTTATGTGATTATGCATGTGTTATGTGTAGATGTTCACCAGTGCCTACTAACACAACTGAATGATAGTGGAGGTTTTGATTCCTCTTTGGTACCCCCCTCATGTCTCATCAACCAAGTCCTGTCTGACTCTTCCAGCTTCCAGGCATCTCTCGTTCTTTCTCATCCTAGAACTAAGATAGCCCTTAGTGCCTAGACTTTGATTTCCCAACTTCGGTACTGCACATATCTGCAATGGATAATTCTTTTGTTGTGGGAACTTGTGCATTGTGAAATGCTTTGTTGCATCCTGGACTCTATCCACTAGATGCCAGTAGCACACCCACCCCTAGCTCAGACATGAAAAAGCATCTTCAGACATTATTAATTGCTATGGGGGAGCAAAGTGGCCTCAAGTGACATAGAAACCTTCCTGAAACAAAAATACCAATATGTGAAACTGTTGTTTCTCAACAGTAGGTCTCTGGTGATATTGTGGTTGTACTTTGGGCTGCCAATCATGCAAAGTCAGCAGTTCGAAACCACCAGCTGTTCCTGGGGAGAAAGTCAAAACTTTCTATTCCCATAAAGCGTCACAGATTTGGAAACCTATAGGGGAGTTCTACCCTGTCCTACAGGGTTGCTGTGAGTGGTATCTCCCCGGTGACAGTGAGTGTGGGTCTTGGTTTAACTCTTCCTGGAAGAAGTCTGCATGTTTTGATTTTAAAAAACCCTGTCATTGAGCTGTTCTGATTCATAGTGACCCTATAGGCCAGAGTAGGACTGCTCCTTTGGGTTGACAAGACTGTACATCTTTGCAGAATAGCTTCATCTTTCTTGCTTGGAGCGGCTGGTGAGCTCGAATTGCTGACCTTATAGTTAGCAGCCCTGAATGTAACACACTATGTCACCAGGACCCTTCCCCTTGTATTTATACGATGGAAACATGGGGGCTTCCACATCCTTGAGGGCCTCAAATCATGTTCCTTTCCCTTGGTCTTTGAGCTTTAGGAACAAAAGGAAATTTGAAGGCAGCAAATTCAGAGCTGTTTTATTAAATCTTCTTCATAAAAAGCCCCATGATTGTCCTACGCCTTGAAGAAAATCTATTGCGATTACTCGTTTGGAATTCCATTCTGCCACCACCACCCTCCCACCAACCTCCTCAAATAAAGAACAAACGACAGTCACCTTCAGAGATAACCTCTCTGCTTTGAACTTAGCCCAGGAGATCCCTTGTTTTGCCTTTTTTTTTTTCCTTCTCTTTTTTGAAGCCACTGGTTTGTTTGAATTTAATTTTTTTTCACCTGAAAGCAACTTAGCGAGGCTAGGACCAGTGTATTAACTGAGAACATTTGTGTGCAGCTATCCAGTAATTGCGCGGGCATATGTAAACATATGTTGCCAGCAATAGCCTGTCCATGCCTGGTCTGGAACCCAAGAGCTGTTCTTTGGGGTCCCTCTTGTACTCCTGCACAATTCTTTACGTGTCCTAGTTGTTCACATTTTCTCAAAGACACAGAAGACCTCAGGGCAGAAGTCATGCGCATTACATACTTTCTCTTCTACCAAATGTGATGGCCAAAGAGGGAGAAAGCTAGTATTTGTTGACCGTGTTATGGCTGAACTTTTCTAGATGCTGTGAGTGTCAGCCGGTCAAGTTAATCTATAAATACTCATTGGGTGCTTACTTAGGACTTGATACTTGGGAGGTAATATTTATCTCCTGGATCTTCTTTTGTGCCTTTGGGTAACTCAATTCATCTCTCATTGCTCCTGTTTCCCCACCCCCCTATTAAAGGGGACGGTAGTATCCCCCCATCCTGAGGGATTTGTGAGGATGACATGGATTGAAGTGTCCATGACGGAACAGGATGGGATGTAAGCTCTCACTGAGGATTGGATTGTACTCTTATTGTTGTATTTCAGGCCAGGATGTTGTTGCTGAGGAACAGCGCTGGACAAGAGGCGTGGTTTCATTGAACCTGTTTGTGTGCACTCACATGACCCTCATTAAACGACACACATATGTGATAGTAACTGACCTCATTTCATAGGTGAGGAAAGTGCAACTAAGCAAGAAGAAGTGATTTGCTCAAAATCACACAATTATTGCATTTCAGGGCCAGAATTTAAATCTGTCATTCCTGACAAAGCCATATAGTTAATATTTAGCAAGTCCTCTATATTCTTGCTACTTACTTCGCTGACATTATTTTTCCTTTCATTCCTTGTGTTTATTTCTCCTTCTCCCTTTTTAAAGGATCTTGAAACCTTTCCTTTTTTGTTTTTCGTGAGAATGCTTAGTTTCCCAATGACTATAGTGATGTATATTCGGGTATATTTATTTTGCTTGTGACCACCCTGCTATCGGCTGATGAACCAATCATAGCTTAAGACAGTTGAAGTTTCATTGAAAATAAAATGTCCACAGTGATTCATCTTTGCAGTAAATGGGCAATGTGTACTTTGGGACTTAAAAATAGAGATGAGTCAAGAAAATCATATGTTTTCTATTTTTAAATCACCTCTCAAAGCTTTGGGTGCCCCTCCACCCTTGACCACCATATTAAACATGGTGACCATAATTAGGATACACGTCCAAATAGAAACAAAAATAGATAGTTTCTTTCCAATTTTAACATGTGGAAATGCTATTTATCAAAATAATAATTTTGGCTATTTCCAGTCAAATTTCATGTTAGTTCAAAAGGTTCTCCAGTGTCTTAATATTCACCAACCTGGCCTGATCACGGCATTTGGGTGTGATCAATGATTGAATGATCCTCTCCTATGATTCCTTGCTTCTTTTCGCTTGATGTTGTTAACTGACACACGAAAGCTGTGAACCAGGGCTGTCTTCTTGCTAAAAGATTCAGCTGCCATTATTTCCCCAGGACTCCACCCCTGTGTGTTCGCATGTGCTACTGCACAGGGCGTGGGGAGGAAGAGCAGCAGTCGGACTGGTTAGGCTGCAATCTGGACATGGAGGCTGGGGGACCCCTGTGTTTTGCATCTTTTTTGGAAGCCTTACTGCAGCAAGAAGGCAAGCCCATCGGCTATGACAAGCTCTGTGTTCTTGGCTCACCCTGACGGCAACGAAACCTTGATGTTCTGGTCAATTGGCAAGCGCTTCCTTTATTTTATTGACATCGTACCCAACTGCACCCTGCAAGAACACGCTGCACACAAAGCTTGTTCTTTGTGGGTGAAGCAGAAAGAGACGACGTTTTCAGAAAATTCCTTGAATTAAAATGTATTCTTTGTCTTGGCAATTAAACCTTTCTTTCACAAAAAGACCATCCAGTGATCTTATTAACCTACCTTGTGCGGTGAGTGGGATACAGCTAACGGAATAAAAGGAGAAAGGAAAGAAGGAAGGAAGAAAGGCTGACAGAAAAGACAGACCCAGTTCGGCAGCTGGACTTTCATGGGACTGCTAGAAATGTGATTCTCTCTGTCGTCTTTAGAGCTTGGTCTTCACTCATAATGGTGACTTGGAGCTCTCATCCTGGTTCTGGATGTGACGTTGTCTGCTTCCCAACATGCGCTGCCTGCCCAGCTGAGCAGGAACGTCCGATCCAGGCTGCTCTCCCAGTCTGGCAGATGCCCAGCAGACGTGCCACACCTCAGTGTGGTGGCCACATATGACCGTACAATTCTATAAGTACACGTTTTCTCTCATTCCATGATCTAAATTCTGTAAGGTGGCCCTTCAGCTGCCAAATTGCTTGGAGAAGCAACACGCAGTATTGTCCCTTTCACACCTCACATGGAGAAAACATAATCTTGTCTCTGCCGTCATGCTGCCAAATCTCAGTGTGGACCTGGCACATTTAATATGTTTACTATTAGTTAACAATGGTAATGATTCTGGATTCCCTACACACACACGCACACACACACACACACTTCTTAAATACACTGAGAAACAACACATTTAAAATTGTGATTGTCAATTTGATGACGGGGTACACTACATTTCAAAGGTGCAGACCTCTCTGGAGGCTGCGTTAGGCAATCTTACAACTTTGTCCTGCTTCCGGAGAGAAAGGAAAGCACGGCTAGAGACTGACAGTGAGCGAGAAACTCACAGCTGTGAATGTTCCCAGGAGCCCAAATGTGCCCCTCACCGACATTACACCTGCTTTGTTTCGCCCTGGCTCTGTGTCTTTGATGCGCCCTTGTCCTCTTATCTTTACTTATCCTTCAGTGAGATAGCTAAAATTCAGTTGTCCACGTGAAGTTCACCTCATAGCTGTGATCTTTTGTGTCTCTGAACCACCGCTGCATTTTTGGCTTCTTCTTTGAACAATCCGATGGGCTTCTTCGGGTTTGGATGTACCTGCCCAAATTGGCACTGAGTTGAGGAATTGTGTTTCATTACCTTTCATGGCTTCCCAGCGCCCAGCACAGTGATGAGGACATTTATGGGTTTGCAATAAAGGATACAGGATGAATGAGACAGATGATTTGATATTATGTTTTAAATGTCAGGGATTAGGTGAGGCACACAAATATTTACAGTGGGAAAATTGGGATTTAAATTTGAGACCTACCTTTTATCTGATTTGAAGATCATCTTTGTTACTGTTAGGGGCTACCCAGTCACTTTAGACTCACATCGACTCTAAGTTCAACTCTGACATCATCTTTACCATCGTGGTTATGTGTAAACCCACTGAGGCGGCCCCTGTGCCAGTCGCTTTCACGAAGGCAATTCCTCTTCTCTTCTGCTCCTCAGCTTTACTGAGCATGATGTCCTTCTCCGGGGACTGGTCTCTCCTGACAGCCTGGGCAAAGGAGGAGATGCTCCATCCTGGCCTCTAAGGAGCATTCTGGCTGCACTTCCTCCAAGACAGATTTGTTTATCATTCTGGCAGTCGTGGTACCTTTAATATACTCCGCCAACACTATAATTCAATGCATCCATTTTTCTGCAGTCTTTCACATTCATTGCTCAGATTTCATTACATGTGAAGTGAGTGAACATGCCATGGCTTGGGTCAGGTGCACCTTAGACCTCAAATTGACGACCTTGCTCTTCAACACTTTAAACATGTCTTAGAGCGTGTATTTGCCCAAGGCGATGCATTGTTTCATTTCTTCACTGCTGCTTCCCGAATCTCTGAGTTAGGAGGACTTATTTATGGCTTTCCCTATGAGGAAAGAAAACCCTACACTTAATAATGCTTACCTCTTGCTTTCAGAGATTTATTAGGTGAATCACATTCATTGATGTGGTTTGTTAATATGCCATGAAGAGATTTTCATTCATACTTAAGTCTCAGTAGCCCCCTGCATTCCATTCTTCTCTTCTTTCACATGGTTCCTATATTACGCTTCATGGTGTCTTTAATATGAGACTGGCCTATGGCTCACCAACCCTAACCCCAAACCTAAATCACTGCCACCCAGCCCATTCAGATTCACCGCGGCTCTATGGGGTGGAGCAGGGCAGCACCCGTGGGTTTCCAAGACTGGAAATCCTTTCGGGGATTGATTGCCTCCTCTTTCTTTCCTGGTTTCAAACTGCTGACCTTGTGGTTGGGTGCCCAACGAGTAACCCATTAGACCGACCACCCGGGATCCTACACACGTAACTGATGTCCTTAAAGAATAGATGGCTTAGTCAAGGTTTTCTCTCTTTGGTCCATGATCCATTGATACGTGTGTGAGAGTGTAGGCTAGAGCTACAGATGCATGTGATGACTGATAAAAGGGATGTCAGGCTGACGTAAACATAATAGGGATAGAAATTGCCATGTCAAGTTTCACAGTTATCACACTTGACACAAGTGAGCTATATTATTCCATAATTTCATTGTGTCTTCAGTATAGTCTTGACTTATTCAATCATTAACTCAGCATGATCCCTTCCTGCAATTTTGGAAAGGCTGATGGCGTCCTCTGGTTTGGAATCCACTACTACCTACACACAGCGTCATCGCATAGTGTTTTTGAGAAGTTAAGAGAAAGAATAGCGTGAATGTTGCAAATATGTGTTGCATTAATGAAGGCCCAGTTAACCACAGCCTCAGGGACACTACCTTTCACCTCCAGATAGAAGATTCTAGGGTTTGCCTCTTTAAGACAAATGCAAGTAACTTTTAAGTGGAAGTTCAAAGACTGAGACCAGCAATAAGCAGCCTCACCAACTCCAATGGCCTTGAACTTTTCATGTACAGTAAATCTTATCATTGCCATTTCATGATGTCGGCAGCACTGCTTTTTTTTTAAAATCAAGTTTTAAAAATAGAAATCCAAAATACAGAGGACAGAGAAAAACTCTCCATTGCATCAGAATGGACATTTTTATAGTTTCTTTTTTTCCCCTCTAGATAAATTTGGCATCTTGATCTCTTTGAAAATGCTCTCCTCTCTACTTATGTGGAAAAAACTACGCCTACCAACCGCCTGGAGGAATTACGCAATGTGCTTTGCGCACCTCCCTGTGGCCTCAGGTAACAATGTAAATGAATCTGATTATATGCCTTTTTTTTTTCACAGCACAAGTGAGAAACTTGATTTTTAAATGATTTTTTTTCCCTTTGGGTTTAGAAGAGTTGCTCACCTTGAAGGGAGAGGAGTCACATGATTAGGAATCAGGGCATGTTACAATTCCGCTCTTTGAGGAAGATGTAAAAAGAAAATGGGGGGGAAATTGGCATTTCTGTGGTGGAAAATGCTAGGTTTTCTTTCTCAGGAATCACAAAAATAACTGTTGAAAGCCTTCAAACTTTCCAAGAGAAACTTCTTTAAAAGTTCTGTGTAACTAAAAATAGGAGGACGATAATGGCAGCCAGTGTTGTCTGTGTGTAAAATCTCAGAGCCACAGAGGAGGCAGGCGTGGGCTGGGCTGGAAACTCGGGGTTTGTGATTTTTAAGTCGGTCAGAAGATTTCAGTCTGCTGGCTGGAAGGTTGTTTAACCCTCCGTCGTGCCCGGTTTCCCTGACCTGTCAAAACAAAAGTGTCAATGCAAGGAATTTTAGGCTGATCGCTTGGCCGTGGAGCAAACCCAGCTAGGGACGCGAAACCAACAGCGACAGCCCTCTGGAAGGACCGTGGGGAGTCCGGTTCCTGAGCGAGGCTTGGACCACTGTAACTTAACCCTGACGTGGCAGCGGCCTCATTTGTTTCAAGACCTAAGACTTTCATTGTGGCCAGGCCTCGGGGAGTCCCTAGCCCAATATTGCTGGGCTCTGTTCCTGGGGCTCGCAGGGCTTCCTCCACCACCATACAGAATAGGTGAACAAACGTTCTCAAATACATTGGTGCCAGGGGGTGGGGGACCGTGGGAATGGGAGTGACTGCTTTGTGGGCTCAGGGTGTCCTTTTGGGATGATTTAAACCCTTTTGGAATGAGATCGAAGGGTGATGGCCCCAAACCGGTGCTATAATAAATGCCACTGAATTTTCACTCGAAAAAGGTTCCTTTTTTGCCATTGGAATTCTCCCTCAGCTGGAACGAATACCTTTGCCTTGACTTTGTGGGACCAAGCTGACAAGAGCATTTCGAAAGATTTGCTTGGAATTTGGCGGGACGGCGAGTTTAGGGTCAGCAGGGAGAAGGGGCAATTTGAGAATCAAAACACAACCAGAAGACTCTAGTCAACATCCCTGTACATGTCGAAGTTCCTGATTTTGTGCATGCCGGGCTGTCTCTGTTGCCAGCAGCAACAACAATAAAAATACAAAGGAACAGCGTGCACTTGAGAGTCGGGAGAAGGCGGGTCTTGCCCCGTGCAAACGGCAGTCGCTGGCACACTTGGAAGGCCATGTCACTGGTTTGGGGAGGGAAGACTGCTATTTCTCATTCTGATCGACAGAATCAGAATCATCTTCCCTTGTTGGACAAGATGCGTGGCTGAAATAGAAGGCACACATACCTATTTAGAAGATGTGTTATGCTTTAAAAAGCTGTCTTTTTACTCGTATCAATTATCCTGGAGTGGTTTTCAGGTGCAGAAACGGGTGTTCACAGTAGCCTTATTGCACGGGGCCTGAAATCTTTCCTCTGGTCTACTGAAGACACTCAGTCCTTTGAGGCCTCTTGACTCATCTCATTTTCAAAACAACAACAACCAAAAACATTCTCTTGAAAGGAATTTGGGCTCAGGAAGAATCTAGCCTGACTGAAAATTGATAAAAGCAAAGCTCCATGAACTGCCCTACATGCCAGGACTTAGTCCCTCACTCTAAATCGCCCTCTCCTAGGGCGCCATCAGTCGCTTTAGTCTCCGATTCTCTTTTTCCAAACTCTACCCTCCGGGCCCTGAAGGAAAATTTTAATCTCCCTCTTGATCGTCTTCCCCATTTCAAGCTTTCCTTGGATGAAAACACACCGGTAGGAGATGAGATGTCATACCAGGTCAGGACCAGTCGAGGACCCAATTTCTGCAAATACATCATTTGTTTCTAATCTAATGATGGGCCTCACACCCAGGATACTCCCAGTGGCTCGTTTCTCGCCAGGCGGAGGCCCAGACTCTCAGGTGCCAGATGATTAAGCTTTGCTTCTAGCAGGGGTTGGAAGCAGCTGCTCCCATATCAAACCTCTTTTTCTCTCCGCCAGTTGTGGCAGAGTCTACACCCAGCTGTGATTTGCAGTGCCCACTGGCAGCTCTCATCTCTACCGACAACCTTTCATCTCGATTGTCTATAAACCTTTCTTAATATCTGCTTGTTAAACCTGACAGAATGGCATTAGAACAAAGCTAACCTGGCTGCCGAAATGCTGGCAGCATCGTCTGTCAGGCCCTTTTGTTTCTCCCTTTGATAAAATTGTGCCTGGCTATGATTGTCGAGGCCGTGTGGGATGGTTCTAAGGCCTTCAAGCAGAAAGGCACCCATCTGTTGCAGAAAGCTCAAAGGGTGAGCGTGGTCCCAGGGCGTATGCTGAGTTGAGTCATGTATTTCTTCCCCCAAATACCAAATCAAATCTCCACTCTTCAGCTTAGGTAAGTGCTTTAAAGATGAACTCTAAAGAAACCTTTTAAAAATTGGGTGTTCTCCTTAAAAAATTCAGAAACTGTAGTTTAGGCACGTGGCCACCAAGAGGAGGTGCCTTCTAGGGGTTCTGAGGGTAAATGATCATCAGAGTGAAGATAAGAAATTGGATCTTCTTATATGAAGATGTAAATCGCGTCTCTTGTGGCATGAAGTCTCCCCTCTCTCTCTGGTGCTTGGCTTGACCTTGCTTCTGGGTGGTCGTCAGGATCTGCTTTGCGAATTCATCTTGCTAGGAAGAACCCTTCCAGTGTCCAGATATGTTGAGAATCCTTCTAAGAACAGGGCATTCCTACTGGTGCCAAATCCAATTCAAAGTCTTTCTCTTCAGTAATGGCAGGTGACTCTTCCCCCTGTGGTCTTCATGATGGCCTGGTAAAGACTGGATCAAACCTGGAGGACACTCTCTGAAATATACACAACCCAATCCTTGCCAGAAGCATAGTTGCTATTTGATTTTGAAATACGTATATTTCATCCCCACCCCGAACAAAGCCAATCACTGTTGAGTCCATTCCAACTCATGGCAATCCCATGGCATGTCAGGGGAGAAATGTGACTTATGGGGATGTAGATGGCTAATTTTTTTCCGAAGTAGATCACCAGACCTTTCTTCTGAGGCTCATTAACTGTGACTCCTTAATCTCTGTAAGTGCCTCTTAATCTGTTAAATATATTTACAAGGAAGAAAGACACTCCCTCGAGTATTGTGGGTCAACACTTTAGGAACAATTCCGTGATACAGCACTAGTTAAACTCAGTTAATGTCAATTTCAAGTTCAAAAACAAACAAATGAGATGCCTGGTTCTCTACTCCCACACACCCATAGTGTCCTCCTCACAAGCTATGCCAGGAAGAGAATTCCTATTGCTAGAGTCTCCTTATAAGGTATGATTTCTACCATTAAGCAGTATGCTTGGACATGGACGACTTCAAGTACTAAATTACGTCTCTTGCTGCCTGCTCACAGGCAGCAACCATGCCAAGGTCCACAGGAGAATTAGGTAGGTGTGCCCTATTCAGAGACAGTGTTTCTCCTCTAATTGCCATGAATGCGTTTGAAGCCATTGTCTGGTGGATCTAAGAAGATTGATCCCGAAGGTGTGAGCTCAGAGCTTTGAGTCAGGAGCTCTGAGTGGTAATTCTTGGGTTGGCAATGAGTCACGATAGGCCCTGTGGCAAACCCACTGTATACCTTTTTTTTTTCCATCTGTAAAACCTAGGGAAATTAACACACAATTTCCTGATGGGGTTATTATCTGCTGTAGACATTAATAATCCTGGCGAATATGTCTAATGGAACATACCCCCAGAGGTTTTATCTCTTTGAAACCTCTGATTTTTCAGCAAGCTTCGTTATTTTTGTTTTCAAGTCTAGCCTTCTCGCCTTGGAGGGCTTTAGATCCACAGCCGTAAGATCTCATTTCCCTTCACGTTTTGTTCTAATCTAATCTGGGGAAGCACAGGTGATTGCCTGCAGGACAGGGTCGGATGGTGGGTTTGCAAAGGAGGTCTTCTCACCTACCCCAAAGACCCCCCAGCGGCCCCCTCCTACCAGCTGCCATGCAGGATCGGAACCATTTTGTGGTGGGGCTACCTTGTTTCTGAGTCCACCCGGGGAAAAGCCTTCTCTTGATCTTGGCAGAGCCGTGGAGCCCGCCAGGAAGCACAGCATCCAGACATCCTCCCTTGCTGACACTCTTCTTCCACGTCCGATGGAACAGCCCTGTGGGGGATAAAAGAGTCAAAATGAAAAATGATGTGTCAATAAGTGGAAATTGAACGAATGTGTTAGCATGAATTTGTGACATTCTACATGTGTTCTTCTGAAGAAGTAGTGTTTATACTCAGGGCCAGCTGCAGGCTTCCAGTAGGGTAAATTTAGACTGGGCCCAAGAGAAATGGATTCACCAGCCCCCACATGGCTTCCATCTCAGCTGGATCCTTCTGAATTTTACCCACTCCGTTTTCTTCTTGGGAAGGAGTTCAGTTCCTTAAGAGCTCCAGTCTCTGCATAGCGTGGCCTCTGATCTCTGTCTTCCATATTCCAGGTCTTTTGAGTCCCGGAGCTTATTTCTGTCTCATCTACTTAACTCTGCTGTTAAATCTCTGCCACCATGCCTGTCTCTTCAGCTCACCAGATTTCACACTCCTTTGCTAGTGGCTGTGAAAGGAAATGACAGCAGGATTTCTCCGGACTTGGCTCCCGTCCAGCATGGAACACTTACTGAGTTGATGCCTCCAAGGACCACGTCTTTCACTCAGGTGTCCCCATTTCATTGGGCCCTGCAGATTTCCTACATCTGCGTTGTGTGACATTGTAAAGAGTTCAATCTGGGCTTGTTTTCTCCCTGAAGTGTCCCTGTTCCATGGTTAAGCCAAGGAGCCTCCCCATAGGTCTCAGACTGAAAAAGTGCAGATTGTGTCAGTCTTGCTTTTAGTAGAGCCCTGTGGAATACGATGTCTCTGGCTCTGTGTTCCCTCTCCTGCTTCTTAGGTGTGAACAGATGACCAGATTCATGAATTGACAACAGTGCTGAGTGAGCACCGAAGTGAATTTGTGAGATGAGCTTTGTTAGTGGCTTGGGGCCTGAAAGAAAAGGAATGAAGCAGGCATGCCTTTGTCATCGGCCAGTTTCCCATGCTTCCATTCACCCAGCAAAAGGTGACTGCGCTTCTATTGTGTTGGGCACCAGCATGGCCTTTGATAACTGTGGTTTGATAAGGCATGTGCCTAGTGTAGTGTGTTATAGATGGGCTGCACACAGCCCCAGAAGGCAGTACTGTGGTTATCTGTACTTTAAGAAAAACTACACATAGAAGTAAGTCATGCTACGCAGCCAGCAAGTGATGGGGTTAGGCTTTGAATGCACCCCTTCTGCTGCAAAGCTCCAGGTCCTTGGCAGCCAGCTGTGCTCTACGATTTGAGGGCATGACCCTTGCTGGCCATTGTGGAAGATACCAGGACAAATATGGCATGATCCCTGCTCTTGGTTAGCTACCGATAATAGAGGGAGCCGACACTACTGTTTCGGAAGAATCACTAGTAGAATTCTTGCCTTCCATGCAAGAGATCCATAGCTGCCACCCACCTGCCAGGGAATGCTTGTGTGGCATTGTGACACAAAGGAGGCTTTTCCAGAGCTGCCAGGGTGAGGTGGACAAGAAAGACAGACTCGGTGATCTACACCCAACAATCGGATGATGACAGCCGCATGGATTATATGAGTCTGGTCTGCAGCCTATCGTAAGGAGGTGCAGGACTGCGAAGCACATAACAACAAGCCCTGACTGTGGAGCTGTGTAACCACAGACACATTTCACAACTTCTCAATGCCTCCATTTTCTCATCCTTAACACAGAAATAAAAAGAGTTTCTGAGTTATTTTAATAGGAATATCTTGATTAAGGATTCTATCTATTAAAACATATAAAATAGTTATTATAGTACTCCTGACATGACAATACCTAGATATTGATTATTTTTTAATGGTTAACAACCAGCACTCAGCATGTAAAAGTCAGAGCATTGCATAATTACTATATTGAAAGTATGTTCATTACTTAGAAACCTACAATGAATAGTCTGTGCCCTCTTGTCCACTTCATTGGAGTGAAGAGAGCCCAAGAAAAATTTGCAAATGTGCTTGACACAATGGACGGATGGATGGATTGTGATGAGTTGTACAAGCCCCTGGTAAAATGATTTTTAAAAAAGAGAAAGAAATAACTTTAGCAGCCAGGAAACGAGAGCCCTGAAGAGAACACTTTTCCCTTCTAAAGACAGAAAACAGAATGATGAGACAACTGCTAACACCACCCTTACTCTTGGCAGAACAAATGTCTTGGAGGCTGGCCCCAAAGAAGAGGTTGCATTCAGAAGAGGGGAAGTCGTTGTTTGAGAGCAGCCGAGGCAAAGAGAATGGAGCTGAGCAGCAGGCAGTCCAGGGATTTCTGGGTGATTTCATTGCCTTATAATGGGGACACAGCCATCACACCTTCCTCATTTCTACAGTGGGATACTCCCTAAGATGTCCTGAGAGCTTACCTATAGGTTCCGTGATAGAATTCTTGCCTGATGATCCCCTTTTCCAAATCAGCCAATGGAAACCTTATGGATTATAATGGTTCTGTCTACAATCAATCATGGGGATGATGCATGACTGGACAGTGTTTTATTTCATTTTGATTAAGGGCACCATGATTGGGGCCCATCTAAATGTCAGCTGAGAACTTGGCTGACAGTTCTTCCATGTTCTGTTGTCATTCATTCTCATCATCTAAAGGACCGCGTCAATTTTCCGTGAGCATACATGTGAATAAAGGCAAGTCCTGCCTGGCACGACACAGGATCTATAGAGGTGTTTGCTGTGTTCCAGAAGATGTCATGTGCATAAGAACTGCCATTTGAGGGACAGCTATTGGTTTCTCCCCACCCAGAGTGAAGGAGAATGAAGAACATTGAACACACGTGGAAACAATTTGTCCAATGGACTAAGGAGCCCTGAGAACCTCAGCCTCCCTGACTCAGAGACCAGATGAACTATATTGTGCCCACCTACAAGACCTCTCTGAAAGAGAGGATGAGAGAAAAACATGAAACAGAACTTGCAATCGTAAAACATCGCTGATTTGCTGGACTGATAGGGATTGGTATAACCACTGCGACTATGCCCATTATTCATCCTTCCAGTCTGGAAGTACACTCACCTCATTCGATTCAATTTTCAGCCAAACAATAGAGAGCTCTGTAATATGCACACTAAAGCTATGGAGGTGTGAACTCTTTAGAATAATCCACCATTTGAGATAAAGGGTAGTAGTTGACCAAGGACAAAGTGAAGAAAAGAAAGAAGAAGCAATCACCATGAGAAATACAGGGAAAACGTCCTGACCCTGATGCCACAGTGGAGGGATTGCAATCAATGACATGTTTACAAAATTTGTACATTTAAACAAAAGTTTTAACAAAACCATTTTTCTATGAAAACCTTTGCCGTATTCACAATAAATTTCAAACATAAAAACAAAGATGCTATGTGTAGACATACAAATGCACGGAGACAGTCACTGAGCAGGGAACTCGGATTCTTTCCTTCCTCCATTTCCTTTATCCCACAACTATACTTACTCTGTCCCTAAGCCTGAAGGACAACTCTCCCATGGAAGTTAGTTCCTTGCATCCCCACCAACCAAATCCAATGATCTGAAGACTGGAGTTGATGTGGCTTCTTTGATGGAGGAAGAAGTATTCTTTTAGAGCAGAGTGGAAGAGTGGGATTTGAAAACTCTCTGGAAGATATTAAAACTGCTTTTTATTTGCTGCAGTGGTCATAAGACTCCTGGAGTATAATCAAGTTGCCCCAATTGTAAAAGTTGACTAATTATCTCTTGACACAATGGCTACAGCAATGGGCTCAAACATCTGAACAATTGTGCAGATGATGCAGGTCTGGGTAGTGTCCCATAGGAGTGGAAACGGACTCGATGTCACCTAACAGCAGCAGCATCATTAACAGCAGCAGCATCATTCAGTACTGTCAAATAGAAATACCATCAGTGCGTGGCTTTAACAATCAGAAATGCTTAGAGACTTGAAGTCCAAATTCAAGCATCTGGCTGAAGGGAAGCCATTTTTTCTCTGTTGACTCTGGAGAAAGGTCCCTTGTCTTTTCTGAGTTTCTGCTCCTGAGTGATCTTCGTGTGGCTTGGCACATCTCTGTTCCCATCTCCACTTCTTTCTCTTGTTTGTTTAATCTCTTTCATATCTCAAAAAAGATGAACTCAACACACATCCTGCACTAATCCTGCTTAATTAACAGAGCACAGACAACGCATTCCTAATTGGGACTAAAACCACAGGCAGAGAGCTTAAGATTTACAACACATATTTATAGGCATGCAATTCAACCCATAACACTACCTATTCTGTCTACACACACACACACACACACACACACACACACACACACACACACACACACGAAACCTCCCTTTAATTTCTACAAAGAACTGCTAGTGACTCAGGTCCACCTAAATCTGAGGAACTCCTATCACTACCAGCATGTCCTACTTTCTCCCCTTGGATTCTTATCCACCCTACAAGGGGTTTCCTTTTAAGATCACAAAATAGTAGGGCACACTCCCCCTTGTGTGTGTGTAAGGGCACCAGTTTCCACCCCCCTCAGGTTTCTTTCTTTGGAACTGTTTGTTCTTGGCAGGGATATTCTTAAACTAGGGAAGAATGAAGAAATTTCACTGTCTTGGTGAAATTACCTCATTTAGGAATAATTGGTATTCACAGAAGAGATGCACATTTTCATCCACCTAGTAATGAACAAATTAACAAGACACCTACTGAGTTGTGTTAACAAAATTACCAAATGTAAAAGGAACTAATTACTATCCACTTCATCCAGACAAACTCCAAACTGCATTCATAATGGGCTTTGTGCTGACGATGTAGACTGTGGAGCCAGGCAATGCACAGGTGCCTGGTGATCGGAGTACCTGCCCTTGGTGAGTGTGTGGAAGGGATGCCTGCTACTTGAGGCAGCCGCGAGTCTTCAAGATTTTCTTCCTTGTTGGTGAAGATTTCTGCAGCTTCCTTGCTTTCTTCTCAAGGATACCAGATTATGTCAATAAATCCATCACCAAGACATAGAGACATGACTTTCAGAAAGAGTTATTTTTGTGAAAGGATTTGGGTGTCAAACTGTTCCTGTGATCACCAGATCAGCAGGAAAACTTTTCCTGGAACCCTGGACCCCATCTCTGAAAGGATTTCAGGTCAGGAATGATTTTGATGAATATTAAAGTAGAATTCTCAAAGGAATACTGAGACATTGGGGTTGAGTCACATCAAATACTAATTTTGAGATAGACTAGTGGTAGTTAGTTTTTCAGACTACACAACTGTTTGGCCCCACCTTTGTGAGTTTAATTTACTCACATGTGCTACATATATCCTGTTGAATTTATAATTGAGGATCAGAGGAATCTTGGGTTATTTGAACATCATCTTAACTATCTCAGTAATTCAAAACAAAACAAAACAAAACAAACTCACTGCTATTGAGCCAGTAACACCTTATGGCACCTTATGGGACAGGGTGAGTTTCAGAGACTGTAACTGGTTGTGTGAGTAGAAAGCCCTGCCTTGCTCCCTTGGAGCAGCTGGTAGGTTCACACTGCTGATCTGGCAGTTAGCAGCCCAACACATTACCACTATGCGACCAGGGCT
>NW_022103896.1:23448763-23450503 GCF_000313985.2 Echinops telfairi
AAGCAGAATAAGTAAATTCTTTCCCATTGCTCCTGCCCTTCTGAAAGCTGTATTTGAAGTTCACTCCAAGTTCAATTCACCTCTTCTCTAAAAAGCTGATTGTAAAGAGAAATGTATCCCAATTTAAACTCTTAGCAGGAGCCACAGATTTCTAAATCTACAAACCAGCCATCCTTAACCAAAAGGAACAGATATAGGGACGCTTATTGCCTGCAGGTCTTTTTGCTAATTTTCCTGAAATGGAGACCCTCTAGCTCCAATTATTCCTTTATATGTACATCTACATGAGATGCCAGCCTAAGGAATGTGTATAAATGGGGGCCACTTGCAATTGCAAATGTGCAGAATCCAGCTGTGCATGCAACAACGACCAGCTTTTCTCAGCATCCCCAGAGTGCTCCTGGCTTTGGGATCTGCACCGGAATCCGGGTTCCTCTCCCTGCCCTAGCAGGACTTGGTCACCAGTGTATCCGTGGTTCCACACCCTTTTCCTGGTGCCGCTGGGAAATGAAAGAGGCAGCGTTGGAAGGGAGGGACAAAGGAAGGAAGAACACATTAAAAAAGGAAGTCTCAAGGGAAAGAAGGATCGAATCTCTATGAGGATCATCTAAATGGCTCGTGCTGATCTCCAGAAGCTGCACCAAGTGTTATGCTCTCTACCCTGGGAAGGTTCTGCCATTGGCCCAGTGAATGCTGGCTATTCTTCCAATTTTCCAAAAGCATCTGGTTTTTCAGCTAGCGGTGGCCACTGGTTACCAGAGAGACTTTGGGAGTAGCTAAAGGGCAATCAATAACATGCTAATATTTTTTGGAGAGATTCGGCTCCAAAAAGCATAATTGTTGGAAATTGTATTCTATCATTTGGCTTGAAGCACAGCATGTAGTTGTCACAAGGGTGCATTTGCTCCGGGGGTGAATGTGACATTGATAGGCTCTAATTTCACACCCAATACAGCAGGTTGAAGAGCACTGCCACTCTGTAAACCTGGAGTTTTGTCTGCTGCTTGGTGCCTTTTGGTTGCCAGACTCTATTTGCCACTTTGCCCTGCCAAAACTGGCAGGCTAGCAGCTTTTTGAAAAAAATAAAATAAAATTAGGCAGAGGATAGAATTTTCGGGAGCATATGATAAAAGATGAAAAAAAAACCCATACACGCACACAAATGTCGTTACACAAATGCAAGGACTATAGGAGGTTGGCAAGGAGAGAATTGTGTATCTGAGTGAGGAAGGTTATGACTACATTTAGATAAACAAAATCTGCTGGGATCATGCTGATCGCTCAGATGTCATTACAAAAAGATGAATGCCATAGAGGGACTAGACGAAGGGAACTCAGGGGATACCTTGGAGCTTTGTAACATTGAGATAAGCACTAAGTTGAACTTTGGCTTAACAGTAACAATATATGAACGCCATGTACCTGGTTTCAAGACACTTTTCAAGATTTGAAAAGCTGGTTGCTAACCACAAGGTCAGCAGTTCCAAACCACTAGCAGCTCCTTGAGAAAATGATGAGGCTTTCTGCTCCTGTGAAGAGTTATAGTCTCCAAAACCCACAGAGGCAGGTCTACCTCACCCTGTAAGGTCGGCGTGAGTAGGAGCTGGCACAATGGCAGGGAATTGGCATTTTGGATATATATTTAATATCAGACTTTATGTCACCTATTTAAAAAGACTTGAATGTGTTTCTAAATCAAACACATCGACTGCTAGGTCTACTTGAGGAAACAAAGATGCA
>NW_022103896.1:23451175-23474809 GCF_000313985.2 Echinops telfairi
TCTCTCTTTTCAGGAAAGATTGGAGAGGAAAATTACATACTTGATTTGAGGTCAACAGAGGTAGATTTGGATTCTAGATTTGCAACCAAATGACTGTATATGACTCTGGGCAATTTACATAACCAGTAAAAAAGCCTCACAGGTTCTTAGTGAAGATTAAACTCAATCATGCAAGGAAAGCACTTAACAAAATTGCTGGAGTCGAGTATACCTATGCATGCTAAATACATGGTAGCTTCTCTTCTCTTCTCTTTTTGTCTTGCCTCCCTCTTTCCCTGGGGCCTATATTCTTTTCAAGTACCTGAGAAAGAAGAGTTTGTAATACGAGAATGGAATACATTCCTACGAGAAGTAATTAAACTGTAGTAGAACCAAATGCAAAGAGAAGTCATTAGAATTGGAGTTCAGTGACGTAATGATGCAGGCATTGTGAGACCACGGTGTTTTAGACACCTCAGGAGCAGACAGACCTCTTTTAAGAATCCAAAGAAATAACAGAAGGATATTAGTGGCTCATTACATAAGGCACAATCTGTTTGGGGGAATATGTACGCCCCAAGACTTAGTTTAAAAGCTCCTGTGTATGTGTAGATAGCTTCCACAATTCTCCCAACAGCCTATGAGGCATATACTTCTAGAATCTTTTGTTTGCAGTTGCCTTATCAGGAGACAAGAAATATGAAATTTGCCATTATCTTTTATTTTGCCTGTGTTTTAAAAACTTTTCTCCACTTAACTCCATCGTAGTTGATTTGTTGAAAATATGCAATTGCATTCTTAGTTTTAAAAAGGAAGATGGTCTTCATTCAGAAATACAATGAGTTATAAACCAAGAGGGGAATCTTAACTCCTTAAGTAAGAAATAGAGACAGGGACAATTTTGTTAAATAAAATAGTTTATAATTTTTCTTGGAATTCATGAAGGAAAATTTAATTTGTCTTAGAAGGAGGGAACTTTTTAGCTAACTAAAATTTTCTCTAGTAAGGTAAAAAAGATGTGGATTCCAAATGAAAAACATGTTTAAATTATTTGGTAGGAAAGATACAATGACTAAATGAGTTAATTTTAGTGAAATTAGATTAAGTGCAATTAAAAGGAAAGAAATTTTTAAAGAAATGGTATGCCTAAAATCAAGCAAGAAAGACCCTCACAATATGATAGAATATAAAAATGATTCATGTAAAATGGCATAACTCCCAAATATTTACCTTTTAATCTTCTTTAACAAGAAAGATACAGATAAAAAGCCTACAATTAGAAATCAACGAAGACATTGTAGGAATAGAAAAGAGCAAATGACATTCACAAAAACCTACTCAGGTAGCTAGAAATATGGCCGGTTAAGAAATCACATGCAGTAAGAGCTCCCAATAAAATGATTTAAAAAAAATCACATGCATTCAAGGGTGAAAAGGAATTGGCTCTCACACTTACAGGGCTGCTTATAATTATTTCTGAAACATACCTACATATTAGAAACTCAATGCAAATGAGTATTGATTTTCAAAAGTTGCTCTATGTATTCCAATGGTGCCGGTGGATGTGCTGCCAATGCTTCACAGAACGAAGAGGCAATGACATAGAGGTTAAACAGGTACAACACTACAGGAGTTAGATGACCACAACTATCTCCTAGAAGTAAATGAAACACTTGTTGGGCACTATGCTCTTTAACCACTGCAGAGCTGTAGGCTATTATGTTGAATTACAATACTATTGTAGTTCTTCGGTGGCGTTGGATGGGTTCTGGCCCATAGTGACTCTATGCACAACAGAGCAAAATACTCTGTGGTCTGAATTACAACAGTCGCCAATGTATATCGACTACTTACTTTGTGTTAGGCACTGTTCCCAGCGCTCCTCGTGTGTCCGTTTATTTAATTCTCATGGCAGACATAGGAGGCATGTGCTATCACTCTCTTTAGTTCATGGACGAGGAAATCGGTTCGGAGTGGAAAGGAACCTTGCGTAAAGGTTAAGACGTGAAACAAGCACCTACTGAAGGCCACTGATGCTTCTACAGAGTTCCTTCACTCACTCAGCGACCATGGAAGCTGCCCTTCTTTGTGCTGCACTCAGTGATCGGAATATCTTGGTATGAATAAGGGAGATCTAATGTCTTCTCTTGTGAGACAGGAAGCTAGTGAACGCAATGGCCCACTGCGTGTGGACTAGAATGCTTCTCTGACATACCGGGGGCGTCAGTCAGGCTTTCATTTAGGCCACTAAGCCCTGATATCTGATGGAAGGCCATCACTGATCTAGGCTTAAGAATTCTCCAATGGCACTCAAGAATCTCAAAACCAGAAACTTTAAATGAGAGCCAAGACTAGGGTGTAAGTATCTAATTTCCTTGTCATTCTTGGAAGACATGCTAGAAGGAGTCTTTGAGGGGGACAATGCGATACTGGAGCACCCAGCTGTGCTGAGAGATGGTGGTGGAGGTATTCCCAGCCTTTCTCTGGGAATGGTCAGGCCATTTTTCAACCCCTCCATCCCTGTGTGTTCACTCCTCTGCCTTGAGGTCATTCAGCAGTGCGCAGCTTGGCACAGTCTGACCTGATACTTGCTTTGGCTCCTAGAGAACACTTCATCAAATGTTTTGCTAAAGACAAGATTCCTAACTCTGCAACTTCCGCCATGACTTTTGAACAAACTGCTTAATCTCTTTGTAGAGAAAGAACATACTAGGCACTCTCTCAGGGAATGAGGAAGAAAATCAAAGGAGATGGCTTAGGTACAGAGCAGCTGGGACCTGAATGTTGTGGTGACAGTGATAATACTAACGCTGCTGCGGCTGCTGAGACTTATGATATTAATGGCAAAGGCCACCTAGAGAGTATAAGATGAATACTGCTTATTGTTGTTGAGAAAGCCACTCTCTCTCTTTTTGCTTTTCCAAAGCCAACAACGGGGTATGCAGGGTCTCCATTCAATGCAGCCTCTAACTCATTGCAGTCAGTTGTGCTTGTCGCCTCTCAGGAATCACTACTCCCACTTGACTGCGTTATGGCTTCGTCAGTGATGTTGCCCGGTTCACATTAGGCACATGCAGTTCACTCAACAACCCTACCAAGGAAATGAAATCCTTTCAACCCTCTGAAGCATCTACAACAGACGTGGGTGTGTTAGTCCGGGTAGACCAGAGAAACAAATCCATAGGAACTCATATGTGTACAAGAGAGAGTTTCATATAAAGGGTAGTTGTACATTAAGAAAGCATCCCAATCCACTCCAGTCCAAGCCCATAAGTCTGGTCTTTATGGAAATACACCGCTTTATCTCTTTCCTATCGAGCAGCTGGTGTGTTTGAATCGCCAGTTTTGCAGATTGCAGTCTAACCCTTAACTTCTGGAATCATCCAGCATTATTTCTAAGACCCACCAAGTTCTGATCCTGACCCATTGAAGCTCCTGGATCACATCCTAGGATGCTGGGGTTGTACACAGCATCAGGAGCAGTGTGACGGCTAAGGCTGCAACCCTCGGTAATTTTATCAAGTTAACCATTCAATAAACTTACTCCCCAGATCCTGTTATACCATTGGGTTTGGGTCCTACTTTTGTGAAAAATATGACAGCAGGGAGTTTCATGCCACCTATGTCTACCCTTCATAAAGAGACTACTGGCAGAATTTCCCACATGCTTCCCCAAGAAGGCACTACCAAATCAAACTTCACTTTCAGACTTCTTTCTACTGTCCCCGTCATACAGAAAAATAGCACGTAGGTCCGCATGAAATACACACAAAAGCCTTCCATCAATATTTGCAATGATGAGGGAATCTAATTGATAACCTACTATGTGCCAAGCTTGATTTTCAGAAGCACGGTGAGAAGACAGAAGCTCCTGCCCACTTGAGATGTATATCCTTGCCTGGAACCCATGTGCATATCTAGTTTCAACAATTCAGACCAACAGAAAGGCCAATTCTCAATAAGAAAGCTTTGGCTGTGTTGGCCCCTGTTACTCCAGACAATGGCTGCAATTCTCTTGGCCTTGAGCTGTAGCTGTTCCATCCTAACCAAGAGACCTCCTTAGGATAGATAGAAGCACTTACAACATTTGATTTGAAGTTACTACAAAGTGTGTGTCATGGCTCAGTCCTCTGAAAGTGGCTACAGCCTTTCTCTGGGAATGGTCAGGCCATTTATCAACCCCTCCATCCCTGTGTGTTCACTCCTCTGCCTTGAGGTCATTCAGCAGTACGCACCTTGGCACAGTCTGACCTGATACTTGCTTTGGCTCCTAGAGAACACTTCATCAAATGTTTTGCTAAAGACAAGATTGATTGTGTCACCCACATTGCCTTCATCTGCTAATTCAGATAGTCTATCAGAAGAAATCGGTGTGTCTGAAAGGATTTATTTTAAAAGAGATCAGCAGGTGCCAGCGGAATCTTCACTTTTCTTCTGTCTGGAACGTGGCAGTGCCTCTCTAACAAGCTCACCCTGGTGCGATGGCTCACGGTGGGAGTCCGAGGTATGCAGTTGACAGGAGGTGCCCAATGCAATGTCCCTCTCCGCCGCCTTCAGCATTGTCTTGCATATTCATTACATCCAACTTTAAAGGGAAATTTTATTCCCACCCCACAACACGCCCTTTTTTAAATTTCCCAGGACTGATGTGTTTAGCTGAGGCTACATTTTTTTATATGAAATAAAGATTCTTAACGCTATGGAAAGCCACTCTGGCATATTTGGGGATTAATTTCCAAGTAACAATGGAGTTAATGCAAAACAGACTTCTATTGTAGCAAAGAAAAAAGCTAAAGGGAGCAATATGTATTTTGCAGATTCTGCCAAAC
Organism: Echinops telfairi; assembly: GCF_000313985.2. Taxonomy (NCBI): domain Eukaryota; kingdom Metazoa; phylum Chordata; class Mammalia; order Afrosoricida; family Tenrecidae; genus Echinops; species Echinops telfairi. The sequence continues at coordinate 23,455,984 of NW_022103896.1, forward strand.
AAGGCAATGTTTGTTTATGCTTTAGAGAAAATAAATTAATGTGTTTTGTTTACATTTGCATACATCTTTCTAGAACACATGCATACACAAAACACAGTTGTTGTGTTATTATTAATATTTTTGTTATGGGGTCTTTTCCTGTCAGTCCATATGGCTTCTTCTAAATAGTTTTACCTTTATACCTTGAGACGGAATCCCTGACTTGTAGCCTGACATGACCTGTGTTATTTAGGGGAGAACTCAAAAGCTCCAACTTCTGTGGGGGTTTTGCTCTGCTGTCCTATTTCATATCGAGAGATACACGCTGGAAATATCAGCAAAATCCTGTGTGTAGATAAAGTTCTTTCTCAAAAGTTACCCAAACTATTTTGTATGACTATTTTCCAGGTTTGGAAAATCTACATTAACTCGACAAATGCTAGTCTTCCCCTTCAAAGAATTTTGCCTAAGGTGAAGAGACACCCCCCCAACCCCCAAAGAATTATTTTTTTATATTCCTCAACCTTAAGAGCCCTAGAAAATAGGTCTTTGCCCCCCATTACTTTCTTGTCTCCCGTGGAATTCAAATGTGTTCACATGTGAGTGAACCAGATAAATTAACTGCTGCAGATATACAATGTAAAATTATCTTCCACCGTTCCTTTTCTTTCCTTTGTACTTCTGCCCTGCCTCTCTTCTCCAGTGATTTTTCATGTATATGTGCACATATACAGATTTTCTGTATATGTGCACATATACAGAAATAAGCTTAGGCATAGGGGTAGGTGTGTTTAGATAGATGTGCATGTATGTTGTGCACATTTATCTGTAGCCCCACGTACTGACAGGGCAGTGAAGCAATAGTACCCCAGGCACGGATGACACCAAGCACCGTGTCTTGGTTTTGATACCATTCGCCACTCAAAAGAAACTGAGCTTTGGAGAAAGGACGGAATACAGATATTGGGCAGAGAAATGTAGAAAGATGAACTTAAAAACTCTTCAGATACAAAGTCAGAGGTGCTCAGAGAATTATGGAAATATGTCAAAAGGACACAGGCAGGGACTCCCACCAGCCGCTAAGGAGAAATGTAAGCATCAAATACGCACTGATAGGAAAGGAAGACAAGCAGTACAATTAAGTTGGAGTGTTGGTTTCCTATTGACACAGATAAATAAATGCGAGCAAGGTAAAGGATTATTTTAAATGGATGAAGATGGATCCTCCTAGAGGAAATGATGTTAAGAGAGAATGAAGCTGTCAAGGATGTAAAGACAGGGCAGGGCTGGAGGCCGATTTTATTTTGGAAGAGGACAAAATAAGGTGATGGTTAAATGTAGTCCATATTCCCAGTTAGGATTCTGGATCAGAAAAGAGAACTGTATTAAGATAACTACCCAAAATGGAATCGAGTGTGCTGACTGGAAGGTAGTGTCATATCAGTGTCAATTTCCCAACTTAGAGGTCTGCATCGTGCTTGTACAACGTGTTCTTGATTTGGGGATCCAGTGTTATAAAGAATTGATGGGGCTTTCTTGTTTTCTGCTTGTTTTCGAATGGCTCTGGATAATGTTAATGGTGGTATGTTGAGAGCGTGTGTGTGTGTGTGTGTGTGTGTGTGTGTAGCAGGAGAAAGAGAAAGAAGAAGCAACTGCTTTAAAATCGTAGTACTTGGGGAGTCTACATAAAGGGGATATGGAAGTTTCTGCACGGGTCTTCATAAACATGAAGTTATTCAAAAGAAATTGGTTTTATAAAACTCAGATAATTTTCAGTGCTTCATTTATAATCCTCTTTCTCTGCCTGCAGTTAAGAAGGAAAACAACAATTAAGAGCTCTACTAGTGAACTCTGACACTGAAAGTGGATTTGTGATCCACGTTCATGCAGAAACAGTGCAGGAACATCTTCGTCTCTCTTGCCTTTATTTAGGGCTCACTGTGTTCCATTGATTCTGGACTAAGATACTCAATACAGAGGTTTTCCATGGAGGAAGGGAGGAAATTCATACATCAATGAGAAGTAGAAGCCCGAGTACCTCAAGGACAGCTGCACTAACAGTCAATAAACAGAGAACCAACCTCTCAATTTAGGGTCATTTAAAAAAACCCACATAGATCAAAGGAAAGGGGAAAAACGATTGTGCATGTATAGAAATCCCGTCTTCGCGTATTGGTTGCATTCACAACTTCTATCAGTTTATGCTCATAAAGAGAATTGGTGCAGGATATAATGAGCTAATTTAATGCAGCTCGCATCCACTCTTCTCTTAATAAATTGTTATCATGTGGTTAGCTACATCTTTTTGCAAATTCTAATGTAGAATAGGCTGGAATGCATGGACTTTGAATCAGACAAGATTTCAAATCCTTGTCCACTGTGGTAGTTATCTAATCATTTGTCAATTTGAAGATTAAGAATGTAGGGGTGGAATCTAGCTGTCATTCAGATCATAGCCAATGAAGCCTCTGTGTGGGCATGGCCTTCTCCTGAGGATTCTGGGAAATCCTGTATTCCTTCTGGAGGCAGGAGACAGTATCTCTCCCTCTGCTCACTCCCTGGGAGAGGTTGCAGCAGGCAAGACACAAGGAACTACGCCAATGCCCAGAGCTGGAGAAGCCACAAGGACCTATCCTGATGCAACCAAACCTCTGAAGCCAGAGAAGCCATGTAGAGACCTCTGCCAGCGCCGAGATGCTCACACCACTGGATCCGCAAGACTTTCCACCAAATAGTCTGTGTTCTTCCTGCATTTGGTGTCATTTCATGTGTTTTGTGAGTCTGAAGAGGACTTTATATATTGGTATCAAACTTATGGGCTAATATTAGATTTATGGGCTTAGTCTGGAGTGGACTGGGATGTTTTCTCAATGTTCAATTGCTCTTGTACATAAAGTTCTCTCTTACACATATATCAGTGTCTATGAATTTTGTTTCTCTAGTCTACTCAGACTAATACAATTATGAAGAGTAGATATGGATAAAACGTGTTCTGAATATAATTAAATGTTTGCCAAAGAAAGAATTGAAAGGTCAATGAGTTTAATATGTCTTAAAGGTATATAGATAGGATGAAAGACAGCAAAGATAAAAAGAATCACTTTGAGAACCAAACTAGAATAATATTTAAGATGAAGTGAGTTTGAAGCCAGTCAGATCCTGCATCTAGCATGTATCATTACCTAACCTTAATGCCTAGAAGCTTTGGATTCACATCTATAAAATTGGAAATAGCCCCTCATTCAAGCCTTGATCTTAGATTAAATTTATTAATATATTAAACAATGTATCACTACACTTAATATGCAATGAGCACTCAGTGATCACTAGTACAATTATTATGGCATGATAATGATAAAATGTCCTCTTTTCCATGGCTAATAGAAAAACAAATTAATTTTTGTTTTTAATCCACTTAAATTTAATATGTGATAAAAGATAACCCACTCACCCCCAGTTCAACTTTACACTTTAAGTATAAAAGTATTTTAATAGACATATTTTGAATTCGTTTTTTTTTTCAAGCTCATTAAAAATAGCATCCATAAGCCACCAGTCATTTTTGGTTTAGTTAAGTGTTCGGGCTGGCACATTCTTTAAGAGAGAGACATGTTCAGACCTCACCCAATGCAAATCTTTGAGAAAACGATCCTTTTGTCTGTCTGGTTGGTTTTGTCCTCGTTGATACAGTAACAGGCGCCATCTGGAGAATGAAGCTGATGTTTCACGTGTGTTCCCTTGAGAGTTCCTTCTCACCTCCAGAAGCATTTGATTGTGAATACTGCCTGTAACCTTCCTCCACACCCAGTGACCGCTATTATTGCTACCCTCTCAATGTGTCCAATTTCAGATTTCGGAGTTAAGTAACTGTCACTGCCTTGCTTCCTACTTACGAAAGACATGGCGGTAAAATTCAGATCTGGTTGCTAGGAAATACAGCTTGAAGGGAACTTTTGTCCTATCCTTTCTGCTTCATGTGGACCTCGTGGATTAATGCAAAGCATGGCACGTGTCCAGCCGGCGAGTACAGTGAGATCCAGGCACAGAAGGAAAGAAAGCAGAAACTGTTCTTGTATTCCCTAGTGTAAGGTGCACCTGTCCCCACCCCGCCCCTCATTCTCTGTTCCTGTGCTCTTTTACACTGCATGGGCAATTGCATAATTGGGAGCCTCAGTCTCAGGCATTCTAAATAAAAACATGTAACCCTCGTCAAGTTAACTTGGGAATAGTGCTGGAGGAGGTTTTCAAAGTAAACGAAACTGGGCACATTCTCCTTTACTGTTGTTGGTATCACATGCATGCTTTGTGCCTTTGTTTCAGCCCCATGGGATGCATGCAAAGCATGGTGTATTTCCAGTTGGTGACTACAGTAAAATCTTTATCAGACTTCAAAAGGTGAGCAATCTAAAAATCTTCCACTGTTCTATAGTACTCTATATTACAACACGCTATGTTAAGATGCATTACTGTTTAATTTTAGCTGATATAAAAGTGAGGCAAGTAAATGATATTAATACAAGAAGGTGTTCTAGGAGTCCTGATGGTAGGTTGGGGGTAAGTGTTAGACTGTTAATGGAAAGGTTGGAAGTGCAAGCTCACCAGTTGCTCTGTGGCAAAAAGATGAGGGAACTGTAATGATTTCTAGGCATGGAAATCCTATAAAGCAAGTTCAACTCCATGGCTACAGCAGTGCACATTCTAAACTACAAAACTGAACTTATTAGATTGGGCTATAACCGAATCAACTAACTGGAGGATTACAGGATCAAAATGAACTACTGGACAACATTTTACACAGTCTGAAAAGATGCTGTGGAGTACCTCAGTCTTATCATTATCGTCATATTAAGGATGGACAGACCGAGGGACAAAGACATGAAAGAAGTCACTCATGATACAAAACCAGGAGAGGGATTTTGCCATCTTTATTCTTTACTGTGTGGTTATTTATCTGACAAAGTTCTGGAATCTTTTATTATCTCAGCACAAGTCGAATGAAAGGAAAAATGTATGCTAGCTTCTGCCCTGTCCCTTCCTTTGTGGGCTCTGAAGACAGAGTGCACATGCTTCCCATGGGAGAACCTTGGGAAAAGTCCTCTTAGGGCACCTGGTTCACAGTGTACCCGGGTAGACAAGACCTGGACTGCCTGGGTCTTTGGCACGGTCTTTATTTTACTAACTTTAGCAGAGAGGGCTTCTTCTGCTCCTTCAAAAGCATAGAAGACCCATGGGTAGCTGACTCGAGTTGGGTGATTTAAGCCACGCCCACTGATTGAAGCAAAGGCATGTTTGCTATCTACGTTGTCTCTGAGTAAAACAAGATCTTCTGGTGCCAGTGACAAATGCTTTTGTGTAGCATAATAATGCAATTTGTCTGGTCTTATTCAAAGGAATTTGGACAATGGAATTAATTGCCAGTGTGAACATGAAATAGTTCATAAGGGAGAACAAACAAAATAGAACATAAATGAAATGCAAATGAATTTAATTGAGATAATTGTCCTTGTATTCTCATATTCTCTTGAAAAATATTACCAAAGTTCTGAATTTAGAACTAATATTAGAAGGTTATAGTGATTGAATTCTAGAATGCTACTCAGAGGTACTCAAGCTCTTAGAAATTATTGTGAATGCAGAGACTTTATTCACTCAAGTTTAATAAACACTTGTTGTTTTTCTTTTAAAAAAAATCCTACTTTTCCACGTAACTAGCAAGATGGCCAGCAAGGGTTTTGAACAAGAAGAACACTAGTTTAACAAAAACACAAATATGGTAGATAGTTACAAATATTGGGTCATGAAAGCATTTATAGAGTGATCTAGAATGATGGCTTTGAGCTCTCTGTGATCATTTGAGCTGGCTTAAAATCCCCTCTCTGATTTCCTTGGGATCAGACTAAAGTAAGACTTGAGATCCAGAGGCAAAGAAACTTCAAACTGGACCCTTTGAAGCTGTCGCTTAGGTTGAAAGGGAGAGATGAAAACCAAAAGGCTGGCTTCTAATTCAGGCTCATTGGCTTCCATCCTCAGATATGAGCCAGGTCCCATTCAGAAGGGCTCCTAGAGCATCTTCCGATTGAATCTGAATGAAAAGGGGATACGTGTCTATGTGTACTGTGTGTGTAATCTGTCTGACTGTGTGTGTGCGTGTAAGAGAGAGCTGTAAGAGATAGATTCATAAAAGAAGTATCCTTTTTTACCCTTCAAAGATAAGAAACTAACTTTTGAGAATGAGGGTTCATATCTACATAATTCCAGTCACTTCTCAAACTTGTTGAGAACAGTTTACTCTGTTTTCAAATGCCACCACTTCTTGTGATAAATGTCAAATATAGGTCAGTCAGTCCCCACTCAGTCAAGAACTTGCAGATGCCATGGGGAGGTGGGGAGGTTATGGGTGGGGGGGGGTGTGTCTTTCTGAGTGTCTCTCTCAGGATTTCAATAAAAAAGAAAACCCACCCTGGCATTGGGGTTAAATGCCCGAGCCTGTAATGAGCAACCTTACTCAGTAGATTCCTGGGACTGTGGGGTGGTGCTTTGACCCCAGTTCAATGGAGGCTTTGAGAGTACTCAGCTTTGGTCCCTCCCACTGCTCCCAGAAGAGCCTCCTGGTAGAGTATAGCTGTGCTCTTCCAGAGAAATCTTCCAATCTGGAGTAAATTTCAGTCATTTACCAAACATGCTCCACATAAATTATTCCAAACCATGTTTACTTACTTGGGTCTAAAACTCTGTCGATGGACAAAGCACACATGGCCACAGAAAGAGAAAGAAAGAAAGAAAGAAAAAAAATCCTTGCTGGAGCCCAGCCCAGTGAATGCAAGTTTTCCTTTTCTGAGAAGTGAAGTCCAGGTTTTAGCCCTCTGGCATCAGATGGGGCCACACAGCAGAATCTATTAAACTATGGAACGCGCTTTTTCCCCTTTTAGTCAAAGACATATATATAAATGATCAAGAGATGCAAAACTAATAGAAAAAGGAGCTCTGTAGTTGAGTTCATCCAGAACAGGAGAGCTCTAAAGTTCTTAAAAACTGGACCCTGAGTCCATTCTCCGAAAAGTTTAAGTCGGTTGACAAGGACATTATCTGTGTTTTTTTTCCCCAAAGCTGACTACACGTTTTGGGGACTTTCCTAATTTTTTCCAAACACTGTCTTATGGGATCGGTCATAGAAAAGCTTCCCTCTTAGGTAATAAAATGTGCTTCTATTGGATTCCTCAGCTCATTCAACCTGAGATTTCAAGGGCTGCATCACTAACTCTTGGGGTTGCTGTGTAATAATTCGTTAGCATTTGTGAGATCCTTCAAGACATTGATATAAAAGATGATCAAGAAAAGCAAATCTGTCATCATAACAGAGGGACCTTGAAAGAAGACTCATGCTATTTTTTCCACCTTAATTCTAACCCCAACCCAAGCTGTGGTCAGTGCCAGCATACTGCCTGCAAACACTTGAACAAGCACTCTCCGATTTTCTCTAGCAGTTTTTGCAGTCCTAATGGGCTATAATTAACAGACTACCCCACCACTGGCATCTAGTTGATTCCTACTCATGGTGATTCTATGCAGGGCTTCTGAAACTACATCTTTGGGGGACTGGACGGCCTATCTTCCTACCACAGAACTGCTGGTGGGTTTGAACGGGTGAACTGGTGGCAGGAGTCCAAGGCTTACCCAACAAAGCCACCAGCAGTTAGTGTTTTCTCCACGACTGTTTTTTCATTTGGGGGAATGGACTGCCAAATGAACAAACAAATCTATCTTGGAAGAAGTGCAGCCAGACTGCTCCTTAGAGGCAAGGATGGCGAGGCTTGATCTCACCTGCTTGGACACGTTGTCAGGAGAGACCAGTCCCTGTACAGAGACATCAGACTTGGTAAAGGAGAGGGGCAGCAAAAAGAGAAAGGTCCTCAACAAGATGGATTGACACAGTGGCTGAAATAATGGGTTCAAGCATAGGGAACAATTGTGAGGATGGCTCCGGATCAGGCGGCGTTTTGTTCTGTTGTGCGCAGAGTTCACTATGGATCAGAACCAACTTGATGGCACTGAACAACAACAGCAACAACAACAACAACAACACCTCAAAAAAAGCAGGCAACCAATGCCAGGACCTCACAGCAGTCTTGTAGCTATAAAACTCTCTCCTACTGCTCTGCTCTGGTAGGGACACCAGTTCATGTCCCCTTTTCTCTGTTCTCCCTATATTCAAGATCACCGATGTAAGTGGTGGGTTTCTCCTGTCCTTTATTTGAAAGACGTCTGAAACTGTAATCCTTCTTGGGGCTCCCAGGTCTCTTCAAATTTTTTATCTTGTTGTATAATTCTAATCACTTTAGCTCCGTTTTATCTAAACCCAAGCCAAACCCACTGACACTGAATCAGTTCTGGTTTAAAGCGGCTGTGGTAAGACCAATTCAAACTTTTGTATGGGGTTTCCAAGGCTATAATCTTTATGGACAAAGCATCTCAGCACTGGCGTGGCTCTTTTAGCTCTCAGGCTCTAGCGTAGCTCCATATGTCTTGTCCACAGGAATGTCTCACATGGAGCGAGAGTGTGTCCCACCTCCAGCAAGTTATTTATCTCAGTAGTGCTTCCAAATGAGGTCATCAAGCTGTACCTGATTGACCGGCTAAACTCCACCCCTTCACTCATAAGTCTCAAATTGGCAACAGATTATATAACTACCATAATAAATATATGCAATGAGGAAAAATTTTAAATGCATTGTATGTAAAAAAGATCATTCATCCATTATGGTTTATTGTCTATTTGGGATTTAATATGCTTATGTAACGTGAAAAACAACAAATGATGGATTTGATGCTTATTACTAAGCTTCTAAGCTTGTTATAACTTGAAGCTCTTGATTTCCCATTCTTCTCAATGATATATATATATTTATCATCACAGGTGAATGCCTTTGCACAGTTGATAAAACACAAGTAAACATCTTTCTGGTATTCTCTGCTTTGAGTTGAGATCCATCTGCCTCAGCGATGCTATCACTTTTGCCACAGCCTCGTCTGAATCTGCCTTGAATTTGAATGGTGTCAAATTATCTTCAAACAAATTTTACTTATCTGTGATATTAATGAAACTGATTGTTCATTTCAAAACTGCCAATACCAGCCCATTCATTTTTGACAATTTCCATTTGGGAGAATTTGATAGGAATCCACATAGTAGCAATATTCCAAATAGCTTGGAACCAAAGCCAAATACTTGTTAGCCCCTGATCACAGTGAAGAGACAGACACCAAAGCTCCTGGCTGTAGTCATGGCTCACTGGGCACATGGTCACATGGCAGAGGCAGGACTGTACCTTAAACAAACTTGACCTCTGACCTACTTCCTAAACCTCACCAATCAGTGAAATCTTGCTTCCTGAACCCCTGGAGGAGATAGTGAGAGAGGTCAAGGCAATGGCGGCATTTTCTTCATAGAAAGCTAAATTTTCCTTTAAGGGAAAGGCAATGTCCTTGGAAGAACGAGAACATCTTCCCCAAAAGAAATCAAATAAGGTGTTATTTTTTTCTAGATTCAGACATTTTCGATTATAATTTATTATGATTAAGGGCAAAATTCTGGAATCAAACTAGGTTCACAAGCTTTCTCTTCCACTTTCTGGATGAGGCTAGTAAATGGCTACTTACAATTTTCATTTTCTTCATCTCTCAGAGTTGTCGTTGGTCAGAAGGTGGATGAGATCCTAGAGATCAGACGTTTAATTCATGTATGTTATTATTTAGAATGAAAGCTTATCTTGCAAATCTAATTTTTGTTGAAACAAGTTCAAGTTCAGTGAGTATGTCTTGAATTCCTACTTTGTGAAGCACTTTGGTTTGGTTTGGTTTTATTGACTCTTGCCTATGTCCACTCTCCTAGATTTCATGATTGTTAGTCGTAGTCAGTAGACTGGAAACTTAGAGGGATGCATGAGTGTATCCAAGCCTAATAGTAAGCCTAGCTAATAAGCTGAGAAGGTATTTGAACTCATGTCTTCTAAATCACTCTCGTTGACACTATCCAGTCTCATTTAAATCTGAGATGGTTTCATCTTCTCAATTCCTGAATGAGTCTTGTAGAAAGAATATGAGACATATTACCTATAAATGATTCTTGAACTGCATGTGCATTAGGAAAACCTTTTTCTGAATAAGGAGTAGAGCATCGCGATATTTATTCCCATCTCAATTCTCTTGACAGTTAGTATTTCAACAACATTGGCTTCAGGGATATAAAAATAATGAACAGAGTCTTTACCTTGAGGACCTTTTATTTCAGTACCTTAAATTAAGAATAAATATTGTGTCCTTGTTACCAAAGTCATCACAAATATCACTGTTCTCTTTCAGCATTTCCTAACCCTGAAAAATGAATATATTCAAAGAAGACCTTACCCTGTAAGGGAAGACAATAAAAATTTACTGTGTAACTATATACACATCATATCCATATCTCTTTCTTTAGCATTTTACGATTAAAGAATTGGTATTGTTGCCTTCAACTCCTCTGTAATGCCACCTCATAGACCTCTTTTATATAATATAACCCTCCTGGATATTTGTTGAATGGAAGTCAATATAAAAGATTGCATTCATAAAACAATTTCAGAACCAAGAAACCAACAACAGCAAAATATTAAACAGTAAATCAGCTCCAATGTGGGCTAATACAGTTTAAATTAACTTATCAAATTAGGAAGGAAGTGAGTACAATACAGAAAATGATCCATCTAAGATAACATATTCAGCAAATGAAAATTATTACAGTTTGGGGAATTATCTATGACTTTCTTTTGCTCATACAGTCTGAGTCTGAAACCATCTCAATTTTGCAATTGGTGCAGGAAGTGCATTCATCATGAAGCCGTTGATAGGTTTAACTGGGGACTGGGATGGTGATCTCAGTCACTCCCATTGGGAGTGAGATTGCTTCATGAAAAGTGAAGTGAGACTGGGATGCTGCTAGATTGTAGGCGAGAGAAGCCAATTCAGAAAGTCAAGGCCATTCATTCTCAGGTTCTGTGAGGTCCAGCTGCGTTGATAAAACCATGGACATCTGTAACCCTCTCACTTGATGGGGAATTCAGGTGGAAGCAGAAACTCCAGGGATCAGGAATGCATTTTGAAACGGGACTTATATTTCTGCTTTAATGATTTATGCTTCCTGAGTGGTGAAAACATCTATTACAGCATTCATTTTCATCATGCCTATCATTGGTACGCACACAAATGGAGTGGTTTTGTAAGAGATCATCATGTGTACTTCTTTACTATAGGAAAATCTTAAGACACATCTCAAAAGCTCATTTAAAAAATGATAGATGGGCGCCCGATCAGACCCTAACACACCGAGGCAAAACATTAAAGGTGTGCAACAGAATTGCAAGGGGAGCACAGCAAGGAAGTCCCAAAGGAATACCAAAAATAGACTTTGGGGCCAGGGTGTGGCACTCCATCAGATTCAACTGGAAAACACTCCTACATGTCAACAAACAGACTTTAAATATTTACAGGTTTTTTCCTTTTTTGTCATTGCTTTGTTGTTGTTGTTTTCTTCTCTTTTGTTGCTTTGTTTTGCTCTGTCTTGTTTTTTGTGCATATTATTATCTCTGCGTGTCTATCCAGATAAGATAGGTGGAATAAACAATCTGAAGGAGAAAACAACTGGACCAGTGGTTCCAGGAGACATGGGAGAGGGGAGGCGGGGGAAAGGACGTAGGTATTAACAAACCCAGGGACAAGGGAACATCAAGTGATCCAAAATCGATGGCGAGGAGGGTAGGGTGTAGGAGGCCTGGTAGGCGGGATCAAGGGCAATGTAACTGAGAGGAATTACTGAAACCCAAATGAAGGTTGAGCATGATAGTGGGACAAGAGGAAAGTAAAAGGAAATAGAGGAAAGAACTAGGAGGCAAAGGGCATTTATAGAGGTCTAAATATAGAGATCTACATATGTAAATATATTTATGTATGACAATAGGGAAATAGATCTATGTACATATATTTATCAGTTTAGTATTAAGGTAGCAGATGGACTTTGTACCTCCACTCAAATACTCCCTCAATGCAAGAACACTTTGTTCTATTAAACTGGCTTTCCATGATGATCACCTTCCCAACAGGATCGCTGCAGACAAAGTGGGTGCATAAACAAATGTGGTGAAGAAAGCTGATGGTGTTTGGATATCAAAAGATATAGTGTCTGGTGTATTGAAGGCTTGAAGATAAACAAGCGGCCATCTAGATGAGAAGCAACAAAGCCCACATGGAAGAGGCCCACCAGCCTGTGAGATCATGGGATCAGGTATCAGGCATCAAAGAACAAAAAAATCATATCATCATGAATGAGACGGGTTGCAAAGTGGAGACCCAAAGCCCACCTGTAGGCAACTGAACATCCCCTTACAGAAGGGTCGTGGGGAGAAGACAAGCCAGAGAGGGTGCAATAAAGCAATAATGAAACATAACTTTCCTCTAGTTCTTTTATGCTTCTTCCCCCCTATTATGATCCCAATTCTACCTTAAAAATCCAGCTAGACCAGAGGATGTACACTGGTACAGATAAGAACTGGAAACACAGGGAATCCAGGACAGATAAACCCCTCAGGATCAATAATGAGAGTAGCAATACCAGGATGGTAAGGGGACAGTGGGGTAGAAAGGGGGAACCGATCACAAAGATGTACATATAACCCCCTCCCTGGGGGAATGGACAACAGAAAAGTGCGTAAATGGAGACATCGGACAGTGTAAGACATGACAAAATAATAATAATTTATAAATTATCAAGGGTTCATCAGGGAGGGAGAGGGGGTGTATTTCCCCCCTCTTGGGGGAAAATGAGGAGCTGACACCAAGGGCTCAAGTAGAAAGAAAATATTTTGAGAATGATGATGGCAACAAATGTACAAATGTGCTGACACATGGACGGATAGATGGATTGTGATAAGAGTTGTACGCACCCCTAATAAAATTATTTTTTTTTAAATGATAGATGGCCTTTTCCTCTAATGAATAATTAAGTCTCTAGCATCTTTGTAGCCATAGGACTCGGTCCCTGTACCTGAGTATTGCATGCATGCTTGCTCATATGCATATTAATTAATTGATGTATACAGGTGTTGATATAGTCACACAATCATCATAATACCAGTCTAAATTCAAAGATTCATTTTTAACATTGGTTTAAATAACCACAGCAAAATGAAGCTTGATATTATGTTTATAGCACATTCTTATTTTAAAGTACTTTACAATATAGTTTATTTTGGTTGTGAAAACAACCTTAAAATCAAGCCACACCAGTTGCCAGGGGGCCAGGGGTTGCTTCTAATTCATGACAGACTGGTGTGTTGCATTGTAGAACTGCCCCATAGAACTTTTAAGGTACATTTAGCATTGGTTTTAACTATTGACCTTTTGGCTTATAGTCCAGCCTTTAACCTTATATACCAGCCAGGGATTCGTGAACACCACCTTAGGGGACAAATATTACAGCTACCATCGTGCAAGGATTAAGAAACCGAGGGCCAGAGAGATGAATGATTCCTTTTACAACATTCCTGCAAGGCGTGCATACATGAGCTGGGATCTTCAGACTCCCAATGTAGTAGTCTTCCCACTCTGACATCGTCATTCTTTACTCCTCAATAGTTGGTACACTTAATTCCTCTTTTGCCATATCTTTTCTCTTTGTATACTTATAGTCGGTACATTTATTTTCTCCTAGATATTTAGCCTCTTGTTAAAACTTGGGACTGCCAAGTGGCAGTTGTTTTTTGGGGGGTATCATCTCAACCAGTGTACTTTTTCCAGAAATGGTTAGCTAGGAGTTAAGCCAGTGCCCTTTATTTTTTGCTGCTTAATTATATTTAGAAAAGCTGATACAGATTGCCTAGACAAGGTCTGAGAAGTAACAAGTCATTTCAAGTTTCAAGCATTAAAAAAGCATATTTTAAATGATTTGACATTCAGATCAGTTCCATAGTACTATATACTTTAGATTAAATGATACTTTAAATTTGTAAGAGGAAATAAAAAAGTATACTATTATGATGCTGTAATATGCAGTAACATTAAAATGTGCACATATATATATAAGACTGGGGTCCTTTGTTTTGAACTTCTCAGTAAGCGTGATATTAGCTGTGTTTTGAAATCTCACAAAATGTTTCAGGTTTACAATTGACATCTAATTAGCACCCGATTGCCACTTCTCTCAGTTTCTCAGTAATATAATTCAGAAAAGTGCCAAGCATAAGAATATGGAAATCCCAAAGGTGAAGATTGATAGCAAATCTATTGCCAAGACTTCCTGGTGACATTATCGTGAATTATATAGTCAATGAACAGATTAGAAAATGTAACTGATGAACTCATCTAAATTAAGCCCAACTAAAAATAGGGAAGTATGCTACATATCAACTCATTATCTGCTCCTCACTGTAGATATGCACTATTTTGCGCTTAACTGTATAGTGTGTTGCTTCTGTACGGTTTTCCTGTGGTATGCAGTGCACCTTTCTTCTTTTCCTAAATTAACACCTCCACTTCTAAATCTACTTGGTATTTCAACTCCTTAGAACCAAATAAGCATCATGTTGGCATATGTCTGCTGGGTGAGGACTGGGGTGGTTATATTTCACTAGTGGTGACTAATTGCATCTTGGACTGCAAGAAAAGAGAAGGAATAGTTGAGAAAAATAATAAACACAAACTAACTGACATTGAGCATAATTCAGACTCCTAGTGACCCGATAAGGCGGAGTAAACTGCCCCACAGGACAGAGTAAAATGTGCTCAAGGTTGTAACTGTTAGAGAAGTAGACTGCAACATCTTTGACCTCATGAGGAGCTGGGGTGTTTGAAACACCAACCTTTTGGTTACCAGTCAAGAGCTTAACCAGTGTGTCAACAGAGCACTCTGTGAAAGCAATGGGGGTACTCAGTTATGAATACTGTTTTTAGATACTCAACCCATTCTGAATGTTACAGGGACAGTGGAGGCCCTAAGGTTCTGTTGATTGAAGGGTTCAGCACTTGGGTGGGTTAACCTCCCAGCAGGCCTAAAAAGACATCTTTTGCTATGACAAGCAAAGAGAAGTTTATAAGGAAAGACAAAGTACAAATAGAGATACTACAAATGGAGTAAAAAGAGATAAAATGAGATAAAGAGGTTTACCCAAGAAAACTTCAAATGGATGAATATGCACATCCTAATTGGTACAATAAAGAACAGTTAAAGAAAAAGTGCTTTGGGGAAACAGAGAAAGTGATGCACAGAACAAGCCTGGGGATTATGTCTGTAGTTGAGCCATGGAGAGCAGCAAGGGAAAAGAATGCTGCCTGAGCTCCGCAGAGATACGCAAGATTAAATGGAGATGCAGGTGACTTAAGTCTCCCTGAGGGAATGAAGTACAACTCTCAGGACAGTGAATCTCGTAAGCGAATAAAACTTTTTGGAATTAAAAAAAAAAATCCCAGATTACAGAGTTTGAAAAATCTCGCTTCACTTTGAGTGAGATCCAATAAAAGAAAGCACATCATGATACATTTGGACAACCCCTTTTTGAAATATTTTAAGCAAGGAAAATTGTTCCAATCTTGTACATAGAAAGAAAAAAATAAATTAGGTTGATTTGAGACATTTTCTTCATAACACTAACTACTATGAATCCAGTAGTTACATACATTTTAAAGAAAAACTTAGGACTTTAGAATTGAAAGTACAAAATGAGATATTTGAAATGCAAATATCAAATATCAAATTTATTAGCTTTGTGAGGCTGAAGACATCTATCACCTGGAGGTGAGGCAAGGAGCTTGGTGGCTAAAGAGTTATGCAATGGGCTGCTAACAGCAAGGTCAGCAGTTCAAAGCCACCAGTTTGGGAAGGAAGACAAGGCTTTCTGCTCCCTGAAAGGGCTACAGTCTTGGAAATGCACAGGGTCAATTCCACCCTGTCCTATAGAGTTGCTATGAGTCAGAATCAACTCTATTGCAGTGAATTTGGTTTTTTTGGTTTGACAGGGTGATGCATGTAGTTAAATTTGCTTGACTGCTACCCAAAAGGTTGATGGTTCAAGTCCACTCAGGGACACAATGAAAGAATGCCTGCAAATTTCTTTCAAAAATCAAACCAAACCAAACCGAAGCAAGACAAACAGCCATTGACAATCTTTGGAGCACAGTTCTATTCTGACACACCTGGGGTCATTATGAGTTGGTTGATAGCAGCGTGACTGGTTTTCCTAGTTGAAGTGTTACTTGATACTGTAGTTCAGATAATTGAGAGAGAACAAAGAACTCAAGAGGAAATTAACGTATAAAGGACAAACAAAACCAAGCCTAATCTTATTGCCCTTGGAGTTGATTCTGACTCATAGTGAAATAGTGAACATTAAATTTGTTAAAGTATCAATTTCTATATAAGTTTTGTATACTTTGTAAGTGAGTACTGACAGTAAGAATTATTAGTGAAAGAAAAGCTTTTTAATGTTACTATCAATGTAATAGAATTGGGGTTTCAAGTTCTAGGTTCTATTAATAAAGTTTAGATGTGGGCAGGGTCTGATATGGGACCCAAAAGAAAGTTCGGGAGGTACTGTTTATATCTATCTGCCTTTGAGGATCCAGGAAATACTTGCCAAAGAATGTTGCTGAAAAATTCAAAAGTAATTCTGAGTAGAACAAAAAAGAAGTATGTATGTACCAGCTCACTGTGGAATATGAGAGGAAATTTTAAAGAGTCAAGATTTGTATGAAAAATATATTCACAGGGGGAAGAAACACATATACTGTTAATGATAGTCTCTAACCTGTGAGAATATTGTGTTTAATTTTTCCTGAAACTATTCCATAGTTTCTAAATGTGTGTTAAGAGCACTTGTTATTTTATAATAAAAAACTTGTTGTTTTTATTTGATAACCATCACATAAAAGACTTTCTCCACCTCTTGCCTGTTCAGTGTTTGTACTGTGGTGGCTTGTGTGTTGCTGTAATGCTTGATGCTGTATCACTAGTATCTCAAATGCTAGCAGGATCACCAAAGTGAACCAGTTTCAGTGGAGCTTCCAGACTAACAGACTACTAAACAGCAATTGGATGCCCACTTTGGAGGAAGTAGCTGCTGAAAACCTTATGTACAGAATCAAGACATTGCCAGATTCTGAAGGTCTAAGGAATGGAAGCTGAGCATTGTCAGAGACTAGTCCCTGGAGAAGGGCAGCATACGTGGTAAAGTGGATAGGCAGAGAAAGACAGAAAGGTCCTTAATAAAATGGATGGACACAATAGCTGAAAAATGGGTGAAAGCATAGGAACTCTAGTCAGGATGGTGCAGGATCAGGCAGTGTTTCGCTCCATTGTGCACCGGGTCGGTACAGGTTGGAGCCAACTCGATGGCTCCTAACAGCAACAGCAACGGGCTGCTTGCTCAAGGAAACTTCAGAAAGAAAGTGAGGACATGCTGTAGGCAGAGGGTCAAGATTATGTGAGATTATGGGCAGAGAAGCAGTTGAGCGATTCAATAACCTGCAAGAAAAATGATCTGGCTAAAATAGAAGAAGCTGGGAGAGTGTGTTTCCAAAAGAGGTCCAAGGGCAGAATATGTTAGATTTGATGAACAAGCAAACCAACAAGCCATTGGAAATTATGGTAAGATTTATGTCTTCCAAAGAGCATTTTTCCATTGCTTGGAGCCTGTGGGTGGCACAAATGGTTGGCACACTGGGCTGCTAACTGAAAGGGTGGGCATTCCAATTGTCCCCAAAGTTCCTTGAAAGAGAGGTCTGGTTGTCTGCTTTAAAGAAATCCACAAAGCAGTCACTCATAACCCATTGAGCATAGTTTAACTCTGACACCCATGAGGTCTCCTATGGTCCATGAGTTGGAATCAATTCCACAGCAACTATTTGCTCCATAGTTTACCCTCTGAAAAGCAGCCCTCCTGAGAGCATTCCGATGGTGCCTGTGAACCCCAGAAAGCATGTGAGCCACAGTGAATATATGTCTGTGTGTGAAGAGTGTGTGAGGGGAGCTGGTATCTTATGTCTTAAAGATGAGACTTTTTAAGGATTTGTAAATATTAGAATAAAAAGCAATCTCCTTTTCTATAGAATCTGTGTTCACGAATGTCACTGTTTCCCCTCCTTACTCATTCTGCTTGCTAAAACGTCATTGGTTCAAACTCAACAGACACTGTGTGCAAGAAAGATGAGGCTGTCTACTCCTGCAAAGATTTACCAACTCAGAAACCTTGTATAGATTGGCTTGATGGCATTGAGTTTGATTTGAGGTACTCATATCATTAAAAAAAAGTTGACCATTGACATCAGTGATGTGGACTATATAAAGCAGGATCAATTGAGTCAATGCATTTGGGAGCTAGGCTATTTAGTAATGATAATGTGGATTTTGCATTTGTATGCCCTGATTAGAGAGAGCTCCTAGATAAGCAAGCTGAGCTGGAACAGAAGAGACCACTCGTGCTTGTCTTCTCCTAGCCACACCACCATTGCGTAGATTCCAACTCCACTCCGATCAAGCTTCCATAGGGTTTTCTGAGTCTGTAGATCTTCATGGGAGCAAATGAGTAATCTTATCGTTCTCCCACTGAGCTGCTGCTGGATTTGAACCACTGACCATGCAGTTGAGACCTTATCTGACAGTAGCACCACCCACCCTGATGTGGGTTTTTTTTTTTGGGGGGGGGTTTAATTGCTTTATTGGGGGCTCATACAATTCTTATCACAATCCATACATACATCCATTGTGTCAAGCACATATGTATATTTGTTGCCATCATCATTCTCAAAACATTTGCCTTCTACTTGAGCC
>NW_022103896.1:23476110-23477444 GCF_000313985.2 Echinops telfairi
TCCTTGCTACTGATTTTCGATCACTTGTTGCTCCCCTGTCCCTGGGTTGGTCAGCACCACCTCCTTACCCCCACCTCCCCTTCTCCAGTGTCTCCCCGATACCACTGACCCCATTTTTTTCTCCTCCAGACTATTCATCCAGCCTATCTTATCTAGATAGACCTGTATAGATAATAATATGCACCAAAAATCAAGCCACAGCAAATGAGGCAATGAATGAGAACACAGTGATGACAACAAAAAAGAAAACCAATGACCCATAAAAGAATAAATTAATTTAAAAAAATTTTTAAAGGAAGAAAAAGCCTGTAAATAGATCAAGGTCTGATTTTTTATTTCTAGGCGTGCCCTTCAGTCAGGTTCAATGGGGTGCCACACTCTGACCCCAGAGTCTGTCCTTTGTACTCCCTCAGGGGCTCCCTGAGCTGCTCCCATGGTTGTTCTGCCATACACCTTTAGTGGTTTGCCTTGGTGTTGCGGGGTCAGGCCAGGCCAGTCCCGACACTGCGTCTCCAGTGTTGTCCCCCTTAGGGCCCTGGGCCAGCAAGTGACGGCGTGCCTCGTGGTGGGATCAGCCATATGGTCCACTCTGTGCATTAGCTGGTCAGAGTGAGGATATCATCCTCCAGGCCTGGTGGGCCAGGATGTGCTCCACTCTCTCTTCCTCCCCTTTCATTTGCTCCCATGTGCTCTGATCAGACATGCCATTCTCCCCTAGCTGCAGCTTCAGTGCTGTCCTCTAAAGTAAATTTTTCTGGGGGGAGGGGCAGTTGTCCACATAGCTGGTATGGGGGCCAAGCCCTTAGGCCCCTCCTCTGGCTCCCCACTCCTTGCTGGCATGCTGCATTCATCTGGCACTGGCTTTAAATCTGGTCCCTCTTTCCCTGTGGAGACACAAACAATACCCTCCCCTTGGGTGGGTCAGTGCCCTATTCCTCCATCACACACATCTTTTTTTCTTTCTTTCTCTTTTCCCCCCTTCCCGCCCCCTTTTTAGTTGGCTACCATATGTACCCCTGGATTTGGTCTGGCCCCTGCCATACTACCTGGACCTCACCCCTAGAGTGTTTGTATACAGTAAATTATTCCCTGTGCCCCTTTTGCATTTACTTTTCTGTTCTTTCATTTTTTTTTTTCTATATAAACTTACCTCAGCGGACTCATGTTATACTTGTCCTTTTGTGCTTGTCTTACTTCACTTAGCATAATTTTCTCCAGTTATTCCCATGCGGCAATATATTCATGCATTCATCGCTGCTTTTTAGCGATGCATAGTACTCCATTGTATGTATGTACCACAGTTTTTTAATCCATTCATCTGTTGATGGAAATTT